>NC_140588.1:843051038-843651038 GCF_964204655.1 Triturus cristatus | reverse complement strand
GGCTTCTGGCTATTTAACAGTCATTGTAAGGGGAAGGCAGGTGAGAAAGTTTGACTCAGCATATGCAGGATATTCGTGGTAACGGAAATATAATTCAAGAATGTTGCTCAGAGTCTGCTTTCTATCAAGACTAAAACTGATGCAAAGCTGAAACTTCTATTTTCATGGACAGAGAACAAGAATTTAATTTAACACAACTTTTGATTTCACAATATGGGTTCTCAGGTATCAGATCGGACACCGAGGAATGAGTGTGTGTGAGAATGGTGTGTGTGGTATTGAGTGTATTTACAGTATGCTTGCCAGAGACACTACACAGTTTGCAAAATGCCGAATGTGGCAGCTCCTCTTTTTTTTCTAGCCCTATCTGTTAACCGACAATAGTGTGGTAGAAGTGGAAAAAGGTGTTTAGTCACTATTCCAGAGTCTATGGTACATCACTAAGTGCAGATGGAAAAATGTAATTGTTGCATTGCCTAGGTCCAAAAGGACCAGTGGTTATTAAACATTTACCTGACCTGACCAATGATGATGCTAATGGGTTGAATCAGTATAAGATAAGTCTAATAAAACAAGATTTGTATTACCTACTGAAAATGAGCACCATTATGGCAAGCTATCATTTTGGGAGGAAGCTGCAATGGGTGGGAGAATCATTGGAAGAATACATCTCAGTGTTCGGAGAAGACAAAGGTCCTCATGCTCGGACCCTCTCCCTCTGCATGGGACAACACCTGGTAGCCCACTGCCCTCGGTAGCCCTCCCACCCCCACAGACCTCGCCCATAACCTCCGCATCGTACTTGACTCCTCCCTCTCTATGACCCGACAGGTCAACGCCGTTGCCTCCAGCTGCTTCAACACCATCCACATCCTCCAAAAAACCTTCAAATGGATCCCTCCCCCGAATGAAGGAAGATCGTCACTCACACACTCATAACCAGCAGACTGGACTATGGAGATGCCATCTACGCCGGAAGCAATAAGTCTCTGCTCCGCAAACTCCAGACCATAAAGAACACCGCAGCCAGACTCGTCCTCGGCATCCCTCTACACTAGCGCATTACCCAACACCTGCGGAACCTCCACTGGCTCCCCATAGAAAAAAGAATCACCTTCAAGATACTTGCCCACGCCTAAAAATGCCTTCACAAAACCGGACCCCAATACCTCAAGAGAGAATCTTCTTCCAAGCACCCAAGCGAAGACTCCGATCTGCCGACCTCGCCCTTTGGATCAACAGAGCCAGAACAGGGGGAAGAGCTTTCTCCTACATCGCGGCCAAGACCTTGAAAGAGCTCCCGATCGACATCAGACGCACTGCCTCCCTGAACATCTTCAGGAAGACACTCAAGACCTGGCTCTTCGACTAAATGAAGCTGTTTACCCCCCCCAGCGCCATGAGACCATCACGGGTGTGCTTTCAATTCCTTTGATTGATTGATTGTTGAGGAAACTGGCCTCAACATGTAAGTTTGGAGCAGCAGCTGACGAGAGATTGCGGGATCAATTCATGCTGGGTTGTATTCTAGAGAAAGCTGGGGAGACCATGTGGTTAAAAGACAGACCCTAATTAAGTGAAGTATTTACAACGGCAGATGCGAATGAGCACTCACAAGCATGCATGGATGTGATTAAAAGAAACAAACAGGGTGAGGAAAAGAAAGATACCGTAAAATGGTGTGGGAACAACTTTGAGAGGTGCCTCTAGTGCAAAACAAGAGGTGAAAGGGGTGAAAGGAATGAAGGAATTCTATGGTAAATGTTTCAGGTGTGGAAACGTGGGTCACCTGCTCAATTAAAAGGAGTGCCCAGGGTGGAAGGCAACGTGTAAGACATGTGGGAGGAAAGGTCATTTTACATCTTGTTGCAAAACTATGAACGGTGTGAAGGAAGTAAGAGTAGTGTTGTGTAACTGTGATATGGAAAGTGATAAGTTTGAATTGCTATTAAAGGAAGACCCAGGTGACGGTCCATACATCATGGTAAAAATAAATGAATGTCCAGTCAACATGTTGTTTGACTCTAGTGCAAAAATAACTTTGATACCTTTTTTGACGAGAATCTAAAAACAGTAGTGAGCTTAAGAAAGGCTGATTTAAAACCGAAAGGGGACAAAGGATGGCCAAAAAACGTTGATAAATTACTTTTTGGGTACAATTGAATTACAAAGTATGGTTTATCCTGAAAAAAATTTAGTATCACTCAGAGGAGATTCTTTGAATATTTTGTATAATCAGAAAGACCTAGAAGTGTACCTAGATCAGAATGAGACTTCATTTGTAAAACTAAAAGGAAAGGAAACTGTGGTTTTCAGAGTGGATGAGGATTCATGTAGGAAATTAAACGTTGAGCCATAATTTTCAGAGAATTTAAAGAAAGATTTAGAGTGTTTGCGACACTAGGTTAAAAATATAAAATTGAGACCCCGGTCTGTACCCAAAGAATGCAAAGTAAAAAGAGTACCTATCATGTTAAAGTATGACGTGGAAAAAGAGTTTGAGTTAAGAGTTTACCCAACAGGTAGAAGGCACTGAGTGGTTGTCACCAGTTATGATGGCAAGAAAACTGAGTGGTGACATAAGCTTATGTATAGCCCTGAGAGAACTCAATAAGGCAGTAGTGGTAGCTCACTAACCTCTACCAAACATAACAGAAATGTTGTGTAGTCTATATGGTGCAAGGGTCTTCTCCTTGCTGGATTTGGCATCGACATACCATAAGATTGTCTTGCATTGGTTGTACCAAGATCTCACTGCATTCATAACTTTGTTTGGAACATTTAAGTGTCTTTGCATGCCTTTGGCTTGATTTCAGTGGCAGCTGTGTTTCAGAGAGCCATGGAGCATGTGTTGGGAGGTGTCAAAGGGGTAAGGATATATCAAGATGATGTGGTAGTATATGGCAAGACACAGATTGAGCATGACAAAAGGTTGCTGGAAATGTTGAGGAAACTCAGGTGTGAGCAGCTGAAAATTAAAACGTGAAAAGGGCAAGTTCAGTATTACAGAGATTCCTTTTATAGGATATGTGATTACAAGCTAGGGAATTTGACCAAAAGAGGATCCCTTAAAAGCAATTTGTGTAGATGCCAAAGCCTTCCATTGAGAAAGAACTGGTTGGGGACAGCTGAGTATTATAGTAAGTTTGTCCCTAACTTTGACATCGACTTGTGGTAAAACGAGGAAGCTATTAAAAAAGGAATGGAGTTTACTTGATCTGAAGCATGTGAAGAAGAGTTTCGAGGAGTAAAAGTGAATTTGAGTGAGACATCTGATTTCTGTGCAGTTTTGAACCAGTAGCCACAACCATCTTAAGTACTGACACCAGCGCCATGGGGCTTGGAGCTCTGTTAGTACAACCGGTGGGGTAAATAAATTTTGTTCATCTGAAGAGGTTTACGTAGAGTTTAGGTCAATTAATCTGTAATTGAAAAGCAGGCACAAGCATTTTATTGGGCGGCAAGAAAACCTAGGAAGTTTGTGTGGGATAGTCCATTTGAAGTGAAGTCCAACCACAAATCCTTGGTAGAAATATTTGGGGAAAAAGGGATAGATGTGGTGTCCAAAAGAATGAGAAGATGGGTAGTGGTGTTACAAGATTCATGTTTGTGGTATCATATTTTCCAGAGGTGATAAATACTGTGGCTAATTGTTGTTCAAGTCTGTATGTGATGACTGACAAGTTTTGTGAGGAGGAAGAAGGTGAAGATGACTTTGAGGGCGAGAACGGGAAGGTTTGCCTAATGTTCGGTGGCATTGTGCAAGAAGAAGAATGGAGGATGGAACAGGAGATGAATGAGGAATTCCAGATGAGGAATTACAGGTGGTGGAGAACCAATTGAAGGATGGTTGGTAATTCAAAGATAAGGATAGTAGCATTTTTAAAGGGTATTGAAATGTCAGGAACAAGTTCTCTGTAGAGGGTGGACTGATCATGAGAGGTAATAGATTGGTACCACAGGTTAACGTTAGAATGAGATCGATTGAGTGTGCTCATGAGGGTCAATCAGGAACCGGCAAAACTAAAGAAAGGATTAGAGAAAGTTAATGGTGGCCTGACATGGGTCTCATGATGCAAAGGATAGTAAGGGACTGCATAGAATGTAAGTAAAGAGACAAAATATTGAAGTGTAGGACTCAACCCATCGTTGCCAGAGACAGGGCATCTGGCCCACGGGTTGAAGTGGCACTAGACATAATTGAACCTCTCAGGATATTTAGTAGAGACAATTTATAATTATGTGCATTGACTGTATTCTAGATGGCCCAAGGTCAAAGTTATGAACTTAGTAGAGACCAATGAGGTCATGGACTTCTTAGAGGATGTTTTTGGAAGAGAGTGATTTCCTGAATCTTCTTTAAAGGACAATAGGCTACAAGTGACATCCAAGGCTATAGAGACATTTTTGTGGGAGAGAGGCATAAAACATTAAAAAAAATCTTTATATCACCCTATGGAATGATTAAGTGCTTTAAAAGTTGTTTAACCCCTTCAGCGCACCGCGGATTACCGCGCCATGCTGAAGGTTCTATTGAGCGGGCGGGGCCGTGATGGAGCGGTTCCGTCATGCGCACAGCGTAACCAACGCGCATGACGGAACTGCTCTGTCATGCGCATTGAAGGGGTTAAGATAGCAAACAGCACTCTTTGGTCAACAAGGTAAATTGGGTGAAACAGCCTAAAAACAGTATGAATGTTTACGGAATGGCACCACACTCATCAACCAGTGTTACTCCTTTCTTTTTGTTCAAGAGAAGATCTCCGAACAATCAAGTAGGACCCTCATTGGTGAATAGGATAAAAGCCCTAGGAGCAAGTGGTGAGTATAAAACTAAAGACTATTTCAAGGCTAAGGAAAATGAGGTAGTAAAGAAAAGGGGGAAGGTTGTAAAGCAAACAAACAAAGGGGTGCATTGGAGATTGAGTGGACAAAAGAATCCAAGGAGAACGGGTTTGACTGACAAGTTTAATCAGCCCACAAAAATCATAAAATTATTCAAAACCAGGAATCATCGCATTTGGAATTTGGGAAAAATAGCAGTGTGGGAAGATTGCAAGAATTGTGACAGGGTCACTAGCACAACAGAGAAAGAATCTTAAGAGCATGGGGAAAAAGGTACAAGGGTGTTAAAGAAACCAATACAACTTAATTATGTGTAATTATCACTGTGTTTGTGTGACCATGGTTCACTCTTAAAAGCTGCAAGATGTATATCTTCATTGTTGCATTCTTCAGTGCTGTAACTTGTGTATATGTTAATGTTCGTTTTGATAATTTAGTTGTTGTATTGGGAGAGAGCTATGTGGTATTCTAGGCATACACCTGCAGCGCGAGAGCTCACCCAGCAGCATCTTTAATCAGTTCTGGAACAGGGTGGGGTTGCTATGTGACTAGAATGTGTAGGTTTTAATGCTGGGGAGTTGTTATACATTTATAAGGAGCTTATCATTGCTGATGGATAAGGCTTGTATTATCTGGCACTTATCAAGCCCTCTTAGATAAAGCTGAAGTGTGGAGTCCAACTTTTTCACCCTGCTGGCCAACTTCACTGCTGCACAGCCTCCGGTATTCCCATGGTTCACCTTGCCTTATGTAGACCAGGCCCTTCTAATATGGCTATGAACTCTACACTGTTTAGACAACTCCGTTGCTCTTTTTGACAATCACACTTTCTTCATCGTAATAGCCTCTTAAGTATCACATTCTTCTCCAGGTGGCCAAATCTTCTACCTCAGGCCACCACTGCCACTTATCATGAGGCAACAATAAACATGGTTCTGAATGAGGTGAAGAATCATATCGGGGGAGGGCCTGTGGACATCCAACCAAATTCAAAATCTTTAGATTGCCACCATGCAATGAAAGCAGGTAAAGTCTACCAGGGCTTCTTCTAGCTAGATGGCCTTCTTTCACAATACACAGAACAGTTCCTACTCTTTATCCATGCACGCCAATGTTGTAAAATATGTATTGTCTCTGTTTGGAACTATCATGTGTTCCTAAATGATATTGTACTCGTGATGGTGAGATCTCCAAATATAACAGTAGTCAGGCAAAGTAACCCAGGGTTGAGCCCTATTATCATTTCATGGCACTGTCATTGAACCTGGATTTCTTAAATGATGGCAATAGAAATGTTCACATTCGAGAAAACAGTTTGAATAAATTTGACGTAGGGTTGGACTTGGCCCTTTTTCCAGGGTCATCCCTAAACTTTTTGCCTTCCTCCTGTATTTTTTCTGACCTGTTGTTGGCTGTTTTATGACTCTGGGCACTTTACCACTGCTGATCAGTGCTAAAGTGCATATGCCCTCCCTATTGTAAATTGCTATATTGATTGGATTCCATGTTTGGCTTATTTGGTTTACTGTCAGTCCCTAGTACAATGCACCAGGAGTGCCCAGGGCTTGTAAATACAAATGCTGCTGGTGGGCTTGCAGCACTGGTTCATATTAGTCACCCCTATGGTAGGCCCAAGGGCAGGGTGCATTGTAAGCATAAGGTAGGACTAGCCCTGATGTGCGTGGCATGTCCTAATAGTGAATTACAGCCATTTTCGTTTTTCATTATTGTAAGGCTACCTGTTCTCCATAGGCCAGAATGGGCTGCTGGAATTATTACATTATATAATCCTAACAGACTCAGAGAACATGGTAGAAATTCAAGTTTAGTATGCCTGAACTCAGAATAATAAAATACATATTTTAGTAAAGTTTATTTTAATATCCTGTGTTTGCAAATACCACTTTTAGAAAGTTAGTATTTGCTTGCCTAACCATTTCAGCCCGCTTCTGCTAGGATGTGTATCTGCTGTCTGGTTTCTGTGAGTGACAGGGCTGGGGAATTCCAGGACACAGGCTGGGCAGCCAGATGGTGAGTAGGAAGATTACATCCAGATGGGTGGGAGGAATACACCTGCACTCTGAATAGGGCTGTGCCTTTCCACCACAATGCTGGCTCCACCCCCTGGGGAGCGTCTGTTGCCTCTGGCCTGCACACTGAAAGGAGAAGCCAGAGTCCGGTAAACAAAGTACTCCAGAACTGGGTTGAACCGGGCAAAGGCCCCTTGGCCTGCAAGAACAAAAGAATTGCACTATAAATATTGGGGCCCTGCTCCCAAGAAATCAGAACCTGCTTGAACCAAGAAGAACCTCTGCCAAACGAGAAGAAACTGGAGAAGCTGCAAGGAGGAGTACTGTCCCTGACATGGGGGACTGGCCTGCAGTGGTTGCCTTGCTGCGAGAGGAGAGGAAAAGACTAAAGGAACTTTTATCAACTTGTGCTTTCAACAATCTCCAAGGGCTTGTGGGTGATCTTGCCCCCTGAACAGAGTCCCAGGAATATTGGACTCCTACTGCCTCAGACAGAGCCGCTGGGCATTGCCAAAATTTGCCCTGCCGCTGGAGCCACGATCCGAGGGCGACTCGTATCCCCCTGTCCGCTTAGAAGTCTGTGCCCGGCCTCCCCGCACCGTGTGATTCCGCTCCAAGTTCGAGCCGTAGCTCGCTCCGTCCAATAAGGGCCACCCGCACCCCGCTTCACCCTCCCCCCTTCGAGCCGCACTGACTCGCCCCACTCCTGCCGCTGGACTCAGGGATCGGAGCGCCCCACAAGGCTGAGTACGGCCCGCACTGCGCTAGTGAGATCCCCCAGCAGCCCCGCACTCGAAGAGTACAGCCCGGATGTTCGCCACGTACCGGCCACCTTGTGCCGTGCTGCTTCGCATCGAACAGGCATCCCTGCTCTGAGGCATGACGCGCATCCCACCTCGCACAGTGAACGCCAGAAAACCAGCATCGTCCGCCTCACTTCTCGGGGCCCCCGCTCTACGCCTCTCACAAAGACGCCTACAGCCAGCCGGGGTCCGCACCACAGAGGAGCCGCCAACGTCCTTGGTTTGCCTTCACTCCTGCCAGCGCCACGTCCGCGTCGGACGCATTAAAAGGTACTGTACGATTCGCACCGAGACTGTGTGCGCACTGGACCGGAGAGTCTGCAACGTTTAGTTAACATTTTTTGTATACGATCTTCCCCAAAAGAGCCGCACAGTCGGCGCGAAGCGCATGGAACATAAAGACACGCATTTTTAAAGAACTCTTAAGTCCTTAACAGTATTGTGGCCTATTTGTACGTTATTGGGTCTTGTGCTAAGCCTTTATATAAAGAAATACTTATTTTTATACAAACCCTGGTGTGGTGTCCATGTGTGGTGTTGTCACTGAGTTGCTGTATGTATTTACAAATGCTTAACCTAAAACGCCTCTGAAAATAAGTCTTGCCTGGTCGCGCCAAGCTAGCTAGAGGGTGCGCTGGGGTTATTTTAAGATGGTAAGCCCCTTATCCTGACTAGAGGAGAGGGTCCCTGCTTGTCACAAGTACTTACCTGTGCCAACCAGAGACCCCCAATTCTAACACATAGAAAAACCAGCAGGTAAAGGTGCTGCTGTTGGGATTCAGGATTGACACAACTATGAAGAAGACATGTGTCAAATACTGAATTTGGAAGATACCATCAGACCCACTAGAGAAATATAGTTATCCATAGAATTCTTACCATTGGCAAAGATGAGGAATGGTTGTTCGAGAAATAATTTTCATATGTGTAGAATACAATGCAAGACCCCCAGTGATATGCATCCCTCTGAATTTCACAAAGATAACATCCACCATCCTTGGAGATTAATTATATTGGGGTGAATTCTATTTTGCAACCCATGGCCAAATATGTGGATCTATTCTCAAAACATTCATGGGGCAGTACCCTAAGTAATGAACACCATAGATAACCAGTCCTCACATCCTTAAAAATAACTAAATGCAAAATGATGCCTCACCAAGAACCATTTTAAATTCAATCAGGAAATCTACATCCAAACACCTTAAATCCAATATCTTCATGTGGAGGAGATATATTGTTGATACATTAATCATTTTTCAAGGCAGCAGAGAGGAACTCAACATTTTTGTGTAATGGTTGAAGGCAAGAATGGCTGATACCAAAACCTCAATTAATGACAGTCACAATGAAATCAATTTCCTGGATTTGACAAAGAGACATGACGAAGGAAGGGTTTGCAAAACTCTGTACAATAAGCACACTGACAAATAAAATGTTCTCCACTATTAATTTTTCTGCCTGAGAACCCTTCAAGATCCCATGCTTTATAGTACATTTCTGCGAGGAAGATGAAATGGTACAAACAAGAATATTATTTTAAGAATACTTATAACTTACTGTAGAAACACTTAATGAGAAATCATTCATATAAGCACTCTTAAACGGTCTCTTAAGAGGCACTGGTACAAAACTTTAGACAGTTTATTGGAACCAAAACAACCAAACACCAATGGATAACTAGTCCGCATCACAAAGTTTAACAAAATAAATGAATTCAAATCTAATGGATACCGCAATTGGCATATTATTATCAGTTAGGATCTGAACTTGTAAAAACAACTATTTGCTGTGAAAATGAACAGAAGCGTATGGGATACATCATGAAGTCAAATATGTTCAAAGCTGGTTAATAGACATCGTTGAGATCCATGCTAGGGTTCCAGCTTACTAATGAGGTAATTGTGTAGCTTCTTACCGCACTAATAAAGTTACCAAAATAACGTACAACAAACCAAGATCATTTATCAGGAAAATATCTCCAAAAATAAAAAGAAAATGATCACAAAACAGAAATCTTGCATTAGGTGTAAGACGCAGAATGCCCCATTAGTATACCTTTTTAAAAAAAAAAAATTACATTCAGAAACACTGTTTAAGTGGAGCTTCCTGAAAACATTATAAAGAAAAGGGACTATAAGGAACACTTTACTATATTAGGAAATAAGAATGATTATGAAGCTTTATATCATAAAGAATGGACTTAATGATTGATTTAAAATTAATCACATTATGTATATGAAGTAATATTTTTTTCAATTATGAGGAACTGTGGCAGTTCAAGTTGAAGGTGATGTCACTCACAAATTTGCTGATTGGATTTAACAATAGGTTTTCCAACATACCGGGAAAGCAGAGATATCCCTTGAGAAATAAAGTCACAAATTGAGGACACTTGCAGAAAGTCACAAAGAAAGTAGGGGTGGGTCAAAACATCAGCACGGCTAACGCAGTCCGCAGAGTTTTACCCACTTCATTTGGAGTGCGGAGTTCTGGCAAAACTCTGCCAACCACCACGTGGTGGAGTTTTTCTTTGCATGTGGATTGCCAAAATTAAGCTGGTGAGATTGAGTGAGAATTTGCTACCCCTACTGTGATTTTCAAGCTCTAGAACAACTCCCAGTAGGATTCATCAACTCGGGAGCTGCCACTCGCTTTGAGATAACTGCTGCTTAAGAAGAAAATTTACTCGAGTGGCATGCTGTAATTCTCAGTAAGTCTCCTTATTTCAAGGCCCATAGTTACTGATTAAATTCGAGGATGTGTAAATGCATAACATTCCAGTAATGGTTTCCCCTCTGTTCTAGAGGTCTCTATTGAGAAAGAAAAGAAGCATCAGGTGCGATCATTAAGGTGACTGACACACAGTGATGGGATGTGGTACATATAGTTAACATAGACTCACTAATATGCACTTTATTTGTTCGCTCACTTTCTTTTCCACTTCTTTTTTGCAGTGCCATTCATAGAAATATTGCTGATTGGTATGTATAATTAGTAATATATATTGATAGGAGCAGGAGATGTACTTGGATATTGGTACTGTCCCTGTTCTTTCTACTTATATTGTCTGGACAGAGAAACACCACAGTGTCTCTGAGAAAACCCTCACGGATGTATAGCTCTAACCTAGGAGGTCAAAACTCAAAAGCAAACATCTTGAGGAGCAAAATTAACAATTGTGTGTTAAAGATTGCATCATATATCACTAGAACCTATGTGTCCAATCACTTACAAACAACATTGTTTGCCCTCACATGGGACTGTATTAAGTGTAATAGCTGCATCGAAAGGTTGAGCATGAAACCGATGTCATGATTAATTTGACTATTGCAAGGCACTTTATATTGAGATCAATGAAGGCACTCAAGTAATAAATGTCAATATGTTTACTGTTGAAATGTTTGTGTTAACGTCTGCTTGAAATTTTGCTTAGTTTTGATTTGAGTCCCTCCCTCATGAGCCTAACAATGATCCTTCCTTTTACATTGTTATACATAGAAGGCCACCTGGATTGAAGCCAATCCTTTCAACCGATTTCATCATCTCTTTGAAATAATAAGGTATCTTATTTATCTATGTATTTATTTAGTTCCAGTTGCAAATAGGGCACTTTAAATTCTTCTCCATACGTTAGACACTAGAAATAAATTCACATAATGCCATTAATACTTTAAAAAAGTATAAAATGCTCAAAGAGTAGGTACAGTAAGATCATACTCTCATAAGCTATTGTGAGATAGATGAGAGTGCATCACTAAAAAGCTTTACACATTCCTGTGAAAAAGTAATGGTTATGTTGTGTAGAGATTGTTCTGTCACCCTAGTGTGGCATTAAGACATTTTAATACATGGGCCTAGATTTACTAAAAGCTCATGCAACACAGGGCAGCAAGAAAAGTAGCTGCTCTGTGCTGCATGTTCTAAAGGGAGCAGAACTGGTCCATATCTTCAAAGAAATGCCACATTTCTGATCTCTCCCTGCACTGGCAACCTTTCACCATACTTCAATGGTGTTTGTGTTGTGTTCGAGGATAGGTTTTGCGCAGGAAAAGCTACCCTCCTGCACAGACCTATCGTTTGAGGCTTCTTCGCTTTGTTTGTGTGCTGCAGAATTCAGCACACATATATAGGTGTAGTAATGAGAAGATGTAAAGATATTCTCCTTGTAGGCCAGCTTCAGGCAGGCGTACCTTTTTGGCACTAATCCATAGAGCAGATTTACTCATTTTTTATTCAACAAAGGGCAGAAAGCAAAGTTACATGCTCTCCATTGTGTGAAACTGAGACAGCAGAAATGCGCCATAGCTACTAAGAAATGGCACATTTCTGCTGTTTCCCAGCTCCGGCGCAATGCAGGTACCCTTGCGCCATGTGGCAAGGGTTGCCTGCATTACAGGCAGAATGGTTTTTGTGCAGGAAGTGACAACTTCCTCAACAAAAACTATCCTTAGAAGCAATTTCCTCTTTCTATATGAGATGCAGAATACTACATGCACAAAAATAGAAAGTAACAAGGAGAAATAAAGATATTTCTCTTTGTCATGCCTGCTTTCAGGAGAAGTAGCATTTCCACCATTCCTAAGTTTACAAGTCTTTTTCTAAATCTGAGAATTAGCCAAAATCAATTGGTGGTTGCCTGGGAATGCTTGTGCTCAACCCATGGAACACCCTCCCAATGTAAGGAAACACAAGGCATAGCTATACCCTGCCTTTCTTTACTGTGTATTTACTGAACCACGGAATGTAGCTTTGCTTAGCTTAGTAAATAACAAAAATGATTTTGCGTCAGGGCTGCGTTACAAAAGTGACCACGATGCAAAATCTTAGTATATTGCCCGGCATTTCTTTAAGTCTTTGTAGGTAAGGGTTTGTGTCAATATCGATGGGTGGATGCCTAGGATCACCCAAGCACTACCCATGGAATGCCTCTCTCATACACACTAATGCAAGGCAGTGCAATGGGCTGGGTTGCCTTATTATTTTTTACAAAGCAATGCAAATAGCATTTGCGTTGCTTTGTAAATACCAAGATGTGTTTTCTTTCTGGTCTATGGAAAAAAAAGTACAACATTTGTAAATCTGGGCCAATATGCCATTCATAATGCTCCATTTCAAAGTACTTGTGTTAGAACACTGCTTGTGGAAACTTTACAAATCCTTCCTCGTGCATTTGAAACATCTTACACGGTTGAGAATGCTGTTTTAATGCTAACGCACACAGAATTAGCATTTTAAAATACACAAGAAACCTCCAGTATACACCATTTTTTTTTTTTTTTTAAAGTTTTTATTGAACAATAATTCGATTACAAGCACGGGCCTACAACCACCAGGGCCGGCCGCTAAGTACAGAATAAAATATACATTTATCAAAGCTGCAGTCGGTTCCCGGGGCTCGGCCCCGTAGTGACTCCGGATAGTTCTAAAGGAACAGGAGACTTAAGTCCAACAAACACAAAAAACTAAAAAAAAAAAAAAAAAAAACAAAAGGCGAGGCATAAAGACAAACAGTGCAGGTCAGGCTTCCTCCGGGGAACTCCAGTTCAGACCATTAAGCAGCACGCGAAAGGAAGGAGTACCGGGAGGCTGGGGACGGGGGGGGGGGCCAAGGGAAACGAACGTCCATATGTAGTCATTCCAAAAGGTGCCCGGAACCGTCAAGGGTCAGGGGGACATGGCGATATCGGTGTCCACCAGGGGGGGCGTACAGATACCCCGGCGATATGCATTCCATTGCCCCCAGATTCTGCCCCATGCCCCCGGCTTACCACGGGCAACATACACAGTCTTCTCCCTGAACATACACCAGTCCATATTCTCCTTCCATACTGACACGGTGGGCGGCCGCTGGGCACCCCAAAGCTGCGCTATATCTCTCTTGGCAATCATGTTCCCCAGGGCCGCCCACCGAGTCTGAGCTGCGCTATAATCATTGGGCTCCCACACATTCAGGACACAGCGACGCACCTCCGGCAGCAGCACAACCCCAGTGACCTGTCCCATAACCGTATGTACCCGGCGCCAGTAGTCCGCCACCTCGCGGCACTCCCACAGGATATGGAGAAAGGTGGCGCTGAGCCCACAACCCCGCTTACAGAGCCCATCATCGGAATATCCCATCGAGACTAAGCGAGGACCCGTCACATACACCCGGTGAAGAATCTTAAGCTGTACCAACCGGAGACGGGCCGGAATGGCGACCTCCTTGGGGGACGACAGTGCAGACTGACAGTCCTCGTCGTCCAATTCCACCCCATCCCCCGTCCAAGCCTCCCGAAGGCGCACCAAGAGGTCAGCCCGATGATTAATCAGTTTCTTATAAATTAAAGAAATAGTACTGTCAGGGACATGTCCGTCAAGTATGCGGTCCTCGAGGGGCGAAGAAACCGGGATCTTGGTCCCCTCTCCAAAGACTGAAAGCAGGGCGTGTCGAACTTGGGCATAGCGGAAGAACTCCCTGTCCGTAAGCTCATATTCGGCCTGAAGAGCCGCGAAAGTCTTAACCGCGCCCTTATGCCACAGGTCTCCCACTTTGCTGATACCAATCGTATCCCACTGGTCAAACCCCTTCGTAGTCCAGAGGCTCCCCAGGCGATCGGAGGCAAACAAAGGAGTAGCACATGTCAGTCGCTCACTCCAGCCCGTGGCCGCAGTGGCAGCCCTCCAGGTCCGCACCGCAATCTTAGTAGGACCCGTAAGGGTCCGGCCAGCCGAGCGGGAGTAAAGCGCCCTGTTATAGTCCCCGCCGGGAAGCAGGAACTTGTCCATCTCATACGCCGGATTCGGGCCAGGCGCATACGAGGCATGGTTGATGGCCGAAAGCTGCGCGGCCCAATAATACCTGCGAATGTCGGGAAGCGCGATGCCCCCGTCGTACCAGGGGAGAGTAAGCTTAGCAAGAGCAATACGCGCCCGCCCGTCCCACACCAATCTCCTCTGCAGGCTCTCCACCTCCCGAAAGTAGGCCACTGGGATGACGTCGAAGGAATTCTGGAGTGCATAGAGGAACCTGGGAAGGGACATCATTTTGAACAGCGCGGCCCGACCCAGCGGGGACAGGGGCAGCCTGCACCACCGGGCCGTGTCCTCCCGCAATCGCCGAAGCGGACGCAGGAGATTCTGCTCATAGCGAGCCACCGGGTCCAGCGAAACGTATATCCCCAGGTACTTAAAGCCGCTCAGAGATACCTGGATCGGAAGCCGAGGCGGCAGGAGAGGAGGACCACCGGAGATCGGATAGACGCAGGATTTAGACCAATTGATCGTGAGGCCCGAATTATTCCCAAAGGAAGTCAAAACGTCAAAGAGGACGTTGAGCGACTGCCGCGGTGAGGTGAGATATAGGAGAATATCGTCCGCATACAGCGAAACCCGATCCTCAAAGCCCGGGGCCCACCGGATCCCTCTAAGCGAGGGCTCCCAGCGGAGCCAAGCCGCGAGTGGCTCCAGGGCGAGAGCAAAGAGCAAAGGGGACAACGGGCATCCCTGCCTCGTGCCCCTGCCGAGGGCAAAGGGCCGAGAGACCCGCCCATTCACCACCACCTGAGCCATGGGTCCCGTGTAAAGAAGCTTCACCCAGCCAATAAATCCTTCCCCAAAGCCAAACTTAGCCAAGACAGCCCAGAGGAATGGCCACTCGATGGTGTCAAAAGCCATCGTGGCATCCAGAGAAACCAGCACGGCCGGTTCGGAGAGGAGCTCCGCCCTGGCAAGGGCGCCGTGAAGACGCCGCAAGTTAAGAGCGGTGTTACGATGCGGGATGAATCCGCATTGGTCCGGATGAATAAGATCGCACACGACGCTCAACAGACGATTGGCAAGGACTTTCGCCAGGACCTTAGGCTCCGCATTTAGCAGTGAAATAGGCCGGTAAGAAGTACAGCGGTCTCGCGGCTTGTCCTCCTTGGGGATAACGACTATCGTGGCCAAACGCTGGTCGGCCGGGAGGGAACCCGCCGCCAGAGACTCACGGAACATGCGACTGAGGAAGGGCGCAAGCTTGTCAGGGCGCAATTTATATAGCTCAATGGGCAGACCGTTGGGACCCATAGCCTTGCCCGAGCGAAGGGAGCGGATCGCGGTCGCTATTTCATCCGCCAACAAGGGGGCGTCCAGCCGCTCACGGTCTTCAACGGACAGGCCGGGCAAGGCGATATCCCTCAAAAGAAGGCGAGAGTCGTCCTCATCCCTGTCAGTCACTGGGGAGTACACAGCCCGGAGGTGGTCGGCAAAACATTCCACAATCTCGTCAGGCTCCGTCACACACACACCATCCGCAGCACGCAACTCCGGGACCACACGATTCACTCTCTCCTTCCTGTCCAGCCACGCGATCAACTTTCCCGCCTTGTCCCCGGCATCGTACAGTCGACCCTGCTGCTCCCTATACATAGTTTTGGCCGCGTCAGTGACCAGGGACCCATACTCAAACTGTTTCAGGCTGAGGGCATGAAGCCCGTCCGGAGTGACATTCGCCTCCAAGGCCGACTCCAGCCCCACGATGTCAGTCTCCAGCCTCACCACTGCCTCACTCTTGACCCTCTTAGCCACCACTATCTGGGAAAGGGCGTGTCCGCGGATCACGGTTTTAAAGGCTTCCCACAGGGACATTGCAGACGACACCGACCCCTCGTTATCCAGGAAGTATTGGTCCATAGCCTTGACCAGGCTGTCACGAGTCGTAGGGTCTCGCAGGTACCATGGGTTAATGGGAGCGATCCGCCCTGCAGACCGCGGCCCGGTGTCGAAAAGAAGCCACAGCGGAGAATGGTCGGAGATACCCCGCGCCAGGTGCCTGACCTCACGAATCCGACCAGTCTGCGCCGCGGGCATAAGGAAGTAGTCTAACCTAGAGAGACTCCCATGCGCCCCCGAGTGAAAGGTGAATTGACATTGGGTCGGATGCATTAATCTCCAACTATCCACCAGGCCGAAGGTATCCAGCATCCCACCCAGCCATGCCTGGGCAGCGGGGAGGGTCCTTGGTGGGTGACGATCCAGTTCACCCGAAACCACAGAATTAAAGTCCCCGCCCATGAGCAGGAGGCTGTCCGGAAGGTCAAGCAGCATTCGACCCAAGTCAGTGAAGGTGGAGTTCTGGAGGCCCGGGGGGACGTAAACTGAAACCAGGGCAAGGGGCTGCCCCTCCCACCTCCCAATCAAGCACACATAGCGCCCTCTGTCATCCGAGACTATCTTAGTGATCTCCACCGGAAGTGAGGTTCGCAGGAGAATGCCCACCCCCCTGGAACCAGTTGTGAAACCAGAATGGGCCACGAGGCGGTATCCCCCCCTGTTCATTGCATGACAAACATTACCAACCAGATGCGTCTCCTGGAGAAACACCACATCAGGAGTCAAACGACGCAAATATTGCAGTACTACACCCCGCTTGATACGGTCCCCCAACCCATTGACGTTCCATGACATAAGCCTCAACCCGTCCCCCCCCATCCCCCCCAATAGATCAAGGGTCCCCCAGCCTGCAGCACAGTTCCCAAATGTGGACAAAAATCAGTACCTCGCCCTGTAAACAAAAAACACACAGCAAAACAACCCCACCTCCCCCCCAACCCCACCCCAGGACCAACTCCCCCCACCCTGCACCCCTGCGGGCCAAAAAACCCCCCCAACTTGCAGTGTGCCTGTCGCCCCTCTAACCCCATTCTACGAAAAGACCCCAGAGGAGGTAAGGGACCCGTCCCCGCCCGCCCCCCTCACTGGTCCTGGTTAAACACAATATGCAAGTGAAATAAGACCCGACTGTACAGTGCAAAACGGCAAAGTCAAGGACCAAAAGTCATTCTAAAGGGGACCCGTCACCCGCGGTGCCCGCAGAGGGTCCGGGACGGCCACCTCCGTCCGGCAGAGAGTCCAGCCAGTCACTTGCAGCCACGGGAGAGTCAAAAAAGGCTGTCCGATCCCCATGTTCCACTCGGAGTTTTGCAGGGTAGAGCATCGAATACTTTAGGCCCAGCTCGCGGAGACGACGCTTCACCCCTTGGAATCCCATCCGTTGTTTCTGGACCAGTTGCGTGAAGTCCGGATAAAAATTGATGGTCGAGTTCTCATGACGAACCGGGCCGTGGGTCCGTGAGGCCTGCAGAATAGCGTCGCGGTCCCTGTAGTAGAACAGTTTGGCCACGATAGGCCTCGGGGGGGCCCCCGGCCGTGGCCGACCGCCCGGAACTCGATGGGCCCGCTCCACGGCAAAGAACTTACTTAGGCCAGCCGGGGACAACTGTTTCAGGATAAGTTCCTCGACCACGAGGTCAACCGGGCGGCCGTCAGAGGACTCCGGTACACCTATGACGCGGATGTTGTTGCGTCGGGCCCGTCCCTCGAAGTCCTCAAGCCGCCGGGCCATATGATCGTTGACCACCCTGATGTCTCCAAGCGCGGCCCGCAGATCCGACACCTCCGCACCGAGGGTGGAGGTCCGTGTGTCGAGAGCCTGGACCCTCTCGTTAGTTTTGGAGAGGTCGGCCCGGATCAGGGTGACATCAATCGCGACAGTGTCAATCTTACGGGCCAGGGCCTCATATTGCGTCGCGATGGTTTCCCTAATGCCCTCAATGGCGCCCATAATGTCCTGCAGGGCAGTATACACCATTTTAATGATCTAGCAATGTAAATACATTAAGGAAAGGTGCATGTAAAAAAAATGTGACAACATGAAGAATAGTAAAATATTTTCTACATTTAACATTGTTGCTACCTTGATGTAAGTAGAGACCACTTAGAGCTCAGTGCAGGGTAACATCAAATCTTATTCATCGTAACGTAATTATTTGGGATCATTTAGGGTCTTATTTATGAGAAGTGTTGCATCACTGCGACAAAGCAGCAATGTGACACTGCTCACTGCGCCCTCCTTGCGACATGATGGATGCGCTGTATTTACAGTACAGCACATCATGTTTCAAGGCGCAATGTCGTCCTGGAAGTGGCGCTCTGAAATCTTATAGATTTCAATGCGCCACTTCTCTGAGGCTTTGATGCAAGGGAACGTCCACCCTGCATACATTATACCTGGCGCAGCAATAATGAAGCGCAGGTGTTTACGAAGTGACGCATCTGCAGCGTAAATTTGACGCAAGGGTCCATAAATAAGGCCCCTAGATTCTGGTTATATTTACCAACGTTGCTTTACAACCGGGAGAAAGCAAGCCATAACATTTTTTTCCCATTGAACTTCCACGATTGTGTGACTGCCAGTTTTAAACTAGAGCCCTCTAAAATGTGAGAGACCAATGGCATTAAATACATTAATCATACCGCCATAAGCGGGCCATAAGCCCTTCTTTTTTCTTGGATACTCACGCAGAATACAGTGGATATATAAACATCAGCTACACTTTCAGCTGTCTGAGAGGTGATATACTAGGTGTACATTATTCTTTTTAATTGAAATGTGTGTGTTAGAGTTGAGGTCATTACTCAGACCTGTAGCATTTTCATGTAACAATGCAATTTGCAAACTGGAATTGGTACGAACGTCTTTTTTCTGAGCGAGGTATTTGTAAGTGAGACGCAGTAATTCCTGCACACGTCTGCTGCGTGCCCAAACTAGGAGTATGAGGTGCCCACTGCCTACAGATGACAGCCTTTGGATATACTTCTGAAACATTAGAAATAAATGAAAGCTAGAAGCCTTTTGAATTTTCCAGATGAATGGCTTTGATATTTCTCATTGAAGTATCCTGGCATTGTACATCGCATCTCAACCGGATTTTTTCAATAATTCTACACTGAGAGTGTCTTAGTTATTCAGGTTAATTCTCATTGGGGTAGAATATTCGTTAAAGTTGCTCAAGAAAAACCCTTAAAAATATGTACAATACAACTCAAATTAATTTCTCCTAATTTCTAAAAGAAAGTTTAAACAGGTTCGCCTTGCACTGTTCTGCTCATTAGTTCTCCTCACAAATAGTGCACTACATTAATTTCCAAGTATTATTAAAGAATACTTTACAGAAATTGATTTTGATGATCATATGTGTGTAGTGACTAAAAGTTATATATCCTTTCTAGGTCCTTGGCGTCTGTTCTCCTATCATTTAATTATTTATAGTACAGCCAGTAAGTATCCATGTAAGTTTTGATAGGCTCTTTTCTTGCCCATGTTTGTTCACCTCCTTCATGGACCATAAACAGACACTCAACAACCGCGTTTTCAATTCACGTACTTGATGCAGTGAATTAGGGGGCTTATTTACAAGGCCCCTGCGCCACCGGTGCGTCACTTTTTCCCATGTTAAAAACTTTCGAACCGGTGGTGCAAGGGGCTTGTAAATAAGACTCTTGAAGTTTGCTCTATTTCTATCTGGTTACTGTATATGCATCGACGTCTGGGCCAAAAAGCTGTTTGGGGTATATTGCTGTGCCAACTGTTCTCTCGTATTTTCTAATGTTCATTCTTTATAAATCTAACCCTCTCTTGAAACAAAAAATTTAGTTACACTTTATCACCAAAATTCATACTGCTGATCTTCAAAATGTGTCTCTTTCTCCCTCTCTCTCTCTCTCTCACACACACACACACACACACACACACACACACACACACACACACACACACACACACACACACGTGTTACCATCCTTGTGGGGACTATGTGTTAATACCTGCCTTGTGGGGACTAACCTTTCCCAATGTTTTTAAAACACACTAATAACAGAAAAATGTTAAGAAAAAATTCATGATACAGGATCCTGCTTCAAATTTGCAAATATATTGTTATTTAATCGTGCGCACAGCACCATCCTTGTGGGGACTTGAACATGTGCTACCATCCTTGTGGGGACCTAGTCCGTAACACTATTTGTGATTGAATACAGTCGAAGGCACATGGCTAATTGTTTATTTTATCAGCAATATACACAAACAACATTATAATCGATTCATATATGAATTGCTGCATATATACTAGGTGTGTACATTACTGATAGAGTATGCTAATGTGCCGGAAAATGTCATATCATGCTTAAAGAAAGACACTTGAAGCTGTATTTCATATATTTATAAGCGCTTAAAATCATCTTAGGAGATAAGGGAACAAAAACAAAGAAATTAACATATGGAACCAAGGAATATGGTTAAATGGAGCCCAGAACTTGATTATCTGCTTAAATTGTTGCCAAACTAGATGTTCAAGTCCCCACAGAGTTAGTGGGTAAAGATTATTGTATTTAAGTCTCCATGAAATAGTGTGTACATTCAAAGTTTAAATCCCATTATAAAGAGTGTGAAGCTAATGATGTTTAAGTCCACACAGAGGTTGTGTGTAATAATAGGAATGCTCAAGTCCCCACAGAAATGGTGTGTTATTATAGCAATGTTGAAGTCCCCACAGAGATTGTGTGTTATCATAGAGATGTTCAAGTCCCCACAGAGATGGTGTGTTATTATAGTGGTGTTCAAGTCCCCACAAAGATAGTGCGTTATTACAGTGTTTTTCAAGTCCCCACAAAGATAGTGTGTTATTATAGCGATCTTTAAGTCCCCACAGAGATATTGTATGAAGGTGATTGTGTTTAAGTTCTCATTAAAATAGGGCCCGATTCACAAAGGTAAACTTAGACCAAAAGTCTAACTTTACTACTTTTCAGTATTCACAAAGGTAAATTTAGACCAAAAGTCTAACTTTACTACATTTCAATATTCACAAAGCCAAAGAATGTGAAGCTGATGATGTTCAAGTCAAAGCAAACACAAGGAAATGATGGACGGAGTGCTGAAACCTTCCAGTCACTCACCCCCAGTCACAGATCTGGGTTGAATCCACCATCATTCTTTAGCTCACTTCGCCACCCCAGTACAGACCCAGCTATATTCAAATCAGTCTTGATCTTGTGCCTCATGGGAACAGTCCAGCTCGAACTGCCAAACGAGGTCTTCCCTGGACCAGAAACAAGCATCCTGGGACTGGATTTGGGGTAACACCCCCTCATCAGCCAGGCTAGCTTGAATCCAGTGGCAAAGTGAGCAAGGGACCAACATCTGGGCATACCCTGCCAACTTAGGGCGAACAATGCTCTTGAAAGGAGATGATGGACGGAGTGCTGAAACTTTTCAGTCACTCACCCGCAGTCACAGATCTGGGTTTAATCCATCATCGTTCTTTAGCTCACTTCCCCACCCCTGTTCAGACCCAGCTATATGCAAATGAGTCTTGACCCTGTGCCTCATGGCACCCCTGGTGCTTCAAGTGGAAACAGAGCTTGTGTTTACTTACAGGAATGCTCAATTCCCCTCAGAGATGGTATGTTTTTATAGTGATGTTCAAGTCCCCACAAAGATAGTGTTTTATTATAGTTTTTTTAAGCCCCCACAAAGATAGTGTGTTATTATAGCAGTGTTTAAATCCCCACAGAGATAGTGCATGAAGATGATTGTGTTTAAGTCCTCATTAAAACATTCACAATGATAAACTTAGACAAAAAAAATCTTACTTTTCAGTTTTAGCAATGTAAACTTAAATCAATAGTCTAACTTTAATACTTTTCAGTATTCACAAAGCCGCATACAGAGAAATCAAAACTGATGATATTCAAGCCAAAACAGAGCTTGTGTGTAATTACAGGAAGGCTCAAGTCCCCACAGAGATGGTGTGTGACTACAGTATTACCACGGTTGCCAAAGAGAATGTGTCTGATTATAGACATGCCCAGGTCCCCACAGAGACAGTGTGTGATTATAGAGATATTGAGGTCCCCACAGAGATAGTGTGTGATTATAGAGATGTCTAGGTCCCCACAAAGATAGTGTGTGATTATAGACATGCCCAGGTCCCCACAGAAGTAGTGTGTGACTATAGAGATGTCGAGGTCCCCACAGAGATGGTGTGTGACTATAGTATTACCATGGTTTCCAAAGAGAATGTGTATGATTAGAGACATGCCCAGGTCTCCACAGAGATAGTCTGTGATTAATAGGATGCACAGGGAGAGCACACAGAGATAGTGCATGATTATAGTCATGTACAAGTCCTCACAGAGATATTGTGCGATTTCAGTAATGTTTAAGTCTCCACAGTGATAATGTGTGATTACAGTCATATTCAAGTCTCCACAGTGATATGCGTAATTATAGGTATGTTGAAGAACCCCTACAGATCGTATTAGTCTGGTGGCTTATTAAATTAATGAATCCACTTGAGGGATATGTGTTGACCACTCTCTCACATGTTTGAATCTTGGTGCTACCACTCAGCCTTTATTCCTTTCAAGGTCAAAAGAATAAGTACCATTTACTTGGATAACAAAAAACATATGGTATTCAGCAACAAGATACCCTCAGGTGTGAATGTGCAGTTTATATATGCATATGAGATGATATGATGTGATAATAGTGGTACTCAAGCCACCACTATGATAGACTGAAATTATCCATATCTACGAATCCCACTTCAGCTGCAGCATTTACTGATTTAAACTGTGTTCATCCAGGAAGGTTCACACTTCCTTAAAAATCCAAGTATCTGTGTTCTCATTTTGTTTTCTAGCCCCCATCTTATCAACTCTAGTCTCCATTAAGAAGATAAAACTGTATTTCTGATTGCAATAAACTCCACATACTGATTAGTTCTGGCACTTAAGGATTATTACAATAGAGAAATCAATTTAAAAACTTGCACAACTTTATAATTTTTGTCTCTACAATTCAAGAATGAAATGATCCTCTCCTCACAAAGCTCTTCTTTCTCTCAAAGTATACTAAAGAAACACTTCTCCATCATGACATTTTTGTTTTTTTCACTTGATTGCACTAAATCAATAGACAGATGATTAAGAAACCTGCACGTTGGACCAAGGACCAATAGTTGGCGAATACAAAACCACATCTCACCATACTGTTTATTCTGACAGGTACAAGCATGAGAGAAAAGAAGATCACCAGTGCAGGTTGATGACTGCTCAAAGGACTCTTGCTTTTCCAAACTTGTCCATAGTATTCAGGCACAGGACAATAAGTTTAATATGGATATTACAGTGGGTATATAACTATCTCTCACTCTTAATGCCCTTATGGCCATTTGCACTAAGGTTTAGAAGTAATGAGGATAGAAGATATTTAAGAGAAAGTTGAAAAAACATTTCCATAGGAGGACAGTACACAGCAAGAGAGCACTTGGTGTTCTTAGATCAAATCATCAGAGCTTGGGTTTCACCTCATCTGCACAGAGGTTTGAATTCCGAGCTGGAATACTTTTAAGTGTTAAAAAAGAAAGTTTAGGCCTGGGTTAGAAACCGGTTCTCCAGTTGGCAGAGGTATGCACCCTGTCCAATTAGGGACCACGTTCCTAGTCAGGGTAAGACACAACACAATGGTAAATTATCCTGTGCTCACCCATGGGTAGCTTGGCACAGAGCAGAGCAGCTTAACTTAGAAGGCAATGTGTAAAGTATTGTGCAATATCTCATACAACAACATTGGAGGAGGGAGGAGATGAAGCACCGCACTCACTTCTACGACTTGCCAGCCGCAACACTCTCCAGACGGTGCAGGGATGAGGTGGAGCACCTTGTTTACTTCTCTGACTTGCCAGTGGCAACAGGCATATTCCAGATAGTGCGGGGAGGAGGTGGAGCCCACGCCCACTTCCCCAACTTGCCAGCTTCAACAGGCATGCTCAGAGTGGCGCAGGGATGAGGTGGAGCACCGCACTCACTTCTCCGTCTTGCCAGCGGCAACAGACACACTCAGAATGGTGTGGGGTGGACATGAAACCCAGCACTAACTTCTACGTTTAGCCAGCGGCAACAGCCACGCTCAGAACAGTGCAGGGCGGGGATGAAGCACCACGCTCACTTTTCCATTTTGCCAGCGGCACAGATGCTCGGAGAGATGCAGGGGCTGAGATGAAGCATGAAAGCATGAGGTCTTTAATGTCCCTGAGACCTTGGAGAGGCAAGGAGGCAAACGGATAGGCCCTTGGATATCACTTCTGGGGAGAAGGCAGAGTTCAACTCTCCTTCCACAGAGTCAGAGAGTAGCAGGCAGCAGGGCAAAAACAGAAAAGCTGTCCAGATAAGTCTTTTGGGCATCACAGCATTCCTTCTGACAGAGATTCAGTCCAAGATAGAGAAGGGGGGAGGGGTTCAGGGACCCAGGACTCATACCCAAATGTCCCTTTGATATGGGGGGGGACTTCAAAGAGTGGTTTTGAAGTGCAACAGCACCCCTTCCAAACCAGTACTATCTGCCAGGCTATCTGTGGGGGGTCATCAGTCCTTTGTGTGGGGTCAGGTCACTACCCTTTGATGTGCCAGTGTGAGCCTCTTCCTCCTGGCTGCCCAGGCAGGGGTATCAGAATGCAGATAGGTTCTCAGCCACGCCTGGCCTTCCTGTGTTTGTGGCTGTCGGGGGAATGCACAAAGGAGTACTGTGTCCCAGTCCAGATGTGTATTGGAAGACAGGCCACAGAGCAAAGTTAAGAACTTTCTAAAAGCGTCATTTCTACCATAGTAGTGTTAAATCCGATTTGACCAGCAAGGAGGATTTATTATTACTATTCCAACCATACCAAATATGATAAACCTAGTCCTCTGGGATCAGGAATTACCACTTAATAGTATATAAGGAACTCCCAATGCTAGTCTATGAGATGAGTGGGCCTAGCAGCAGTTTAAAATCAAATAGGCTGTTTGTCCCTACCAGGACATGTAAGACATGCAACTACATGTCCTACCTTTTACTTACATAGCACCCTGCCCTTTGGGTTACCAACGGCTTTCATGTGAGAAGTGGGATTTTTCGATTGTTAGAGGCGTGAGGTGGCATCGCCATAAACCAGTACCACTGGCGATTGGGAAGCACTCCAGAATCCACAAAACCCAGGTTGCAATATATATATATGCTGCTGCACCCTCAGAAAAATTAACGTAAAAGTGGGGCAAAAGTGAAACAAGGGGCTCATAAATAAGCTCCTCATTTTGCAATTAGATTTGTGGTCCCTTTGTGCTGCAGTAGAGAAAATTACTAATAGTTCTGTAACTACACTTTACATGAGAAAAGGGACATTTTCAAAAGGGGCACATGTTAAATATGGTGAATGAAACAAATATTGATTCCAAAATATCATGTGACATAAATATGTTAAAATATCACAGCTGCAAAAATATAGTGGAACAGAATATCAAAATTAAGAATGCAAGTTTTATTGTATACAATATGGTAATTAAGAAAATTGTTGTAATTAATATTGAGACTTTAGTCTACTTGTAATACACATTGTTTTGTATTAAAGATATATATACTTATAATACTAGTAAAATTGTCTTTTTTTAAATATAGTTTGCAATTTTAAATGTGTAATTGAATTTTTAAAAGGCGATTAGATGGGTCTGGTGGCTCAGTGGACTAATGTGTCCACTGCAGAGCCCTGTATTCAATCTCACGGCCATAGGTTCAAATCCCAGCGGGTCTACTCAGCCTTTCAACCATCTGAGGTCGATAAAATGAGTACCGTTGGGTGGCAATAAACATCTGTTAGTGCTAAAATGCATAAGAGTGAATGTGCAATCTACAAATACCTATTTTAGATAGTTTATAATTTAGTAGTGGGATATTGGGTTTTTCGGGGAATATGGTGGGAGGTTAATTACATTTTAACTAATTGTTTTTTAATGTTAAATAATGTAAGGTAAAATCAATATATAAATGATTAGTATGCAATGTTTTAATTGTTTAATTGTTCTTTCATTTATTTGGGTTTCAATTCCGATTTTTAATTTATATTTTGTATTGTATAATTAGTTATACCTAATTTAGCAACATGTTCAGTTTGTAGGGGACTAGGGTGAGAAAATATTTAAATGAGAATAGTTTTCTTTATACATTTTTTGTCATTTAAATATTTAATTTATAAATCATAATTTTTTCATTGAATATTTAAAATGAAAAAATAGTTTTATTTAGACTATGCAAGAAATGATTAGTAATATATATCAGCAAGTGTATATTATATTTATTATTATTATGTTTCATTTATTTAAATGTTATTATTGTATTTATATTTTAATTTATCTTCTTGGTGTTTGTGGTTTTTTCAGTAGTAGCGAGAGAAGTGAATTTTACGTATGTTTATTTAAATATTTCATTTAATGATACGTTTATTTAGTATATTTATAATAAATTGTGCATTTTATTTACATTTATGCAATATGTACTTTCAAGTTTAACTATGGTTTTTAGGTATTTAATTTTTTTTTTAAATGACTGTAATGGAATGATATAACCTTTTTGAAGTCCAACACTTTCTCTACTGTTGCTTAAATTGGAGTGGGAACATTAAATCTAGTCCATTCAATTTCCTTATTATTGCTTAATTATGGTGGGGATAGTTAATATAACCCTTACAAAGTCCAACACTTTCCCTACTGTTGCTTAGGATGGAGTGAGAATAGTAAAATATAACACCTTTTCAGTCCCATACTTTTCCTTCTGTTTTGTATATATTGGGGTGGGTACAGCAAATCTAATCTCTCGGAAGTCCGACACTTTTCCAGCAGTTGTTTACATTGCAGTGGGAATAGTAAACCGAAATTCAGCATTTTCCCTCCTTTTGCTTAGGGTGGAATGGGAATAGTAAATTTACCCCCTGAGAGGTTCAACACCTTCCCTACTGTTGTTTAGACAGGAGTGGAAATGGCCATTTGAACCCCTCTGAAGTCCAACACTTTCCCTACTGTTACTTAGATTGGAGTGGAAGTAGCAAACACTGACTTTATAGAGGACTTGTTCCCTTCACAGCGAAGCTCCGCCTGGTAGCTGCTGCTGCCCCTGTTGCTGCTGATGACCCTTGATCGAGGCCCAAGTCCACCCGCAGCCCCTGCCTTCGCCTCATATCTGGTGGTCTAGTGGTAGAGCGTCGCTGCTCTGCTGCTGGGGTGTCCCTCTGCCTCTCTTTTCTGATTTCTGCCTCGGAGCCTTTATTAAGCTTTTTCCTTTTTTACCTTTTTCTTCCGTTTGTTTGCCACACTCGTCCCTGGCGGTGATCCCCATGGCCCGCCACCTCCAGTGACCCTTCCCGCATTTCCTCCCACCCAGGTGTTCAGACCCCAGCACAACTGAATGGCAGCCGTTGACACGCCAAAGATAGGTCTGTCTGCACCGGTCTGTGCCTGGACCATGCCCAGTGCCTGGTATCCTGGTTCTCGGACCTTCCACCGCTATGACGCCAGCACCCTCCTCGCCTATAACTGAGAACGCGATACTGCCTGCCACCTCGCGTTACCGAAGAAGACCCAAGGACCCTTCTTCTGCCTGAACTGCAGCCTCACCCATGCCAACATGCCAGATCCTCTTGCCGCCCAACCGACCAAAAGCACACTCGACCGACTCAACTGCATCCTCTTCAATGTGCGATCCCTCCACAAACACGCCACAGAAATCGAGGACCTCCTCAACTTTGCCTCTTCCGACATCACCTTCTTCACGGAAACCTTGATCAACCCCTGTTTCGGACGAGACATCGCCATCACCATCCCTGACGGCTACAAAATCACATGAAAGGACTGCAACAACCGACCAGGAGGAGGCATCGCCATCATCCACAAGAACACCCTTCGACTGACCATGCATGCAAATGACCCAATGACAACCATCTTGAACCTGGACCTTGAAATGGTTATTTTGTAATGTTTTAATTGATTCATTGTTCTTTCATTTACTTGAGTTTAATTTCTGATTTTTAATTTATATTTTGCATAGTATAATTAGTTATTGCTAATTTAGCAACATGTTCAGTTTCTAGGGGAATAAGGTGATACATTATTTAGTTTTCTTTATTAATTTGTGTTATTTAAATATTTAATTTTTAAATCATTATATAATTTTTTCATTGAATATCTGTGCAACAGTAGGGAAAGCATTGGATGTCAGAGGGGTAACATTCACTGTTCCCACTCCAGTCTGTGCAACAGTAGGGAAAGTGTTGGACTCAGGAGGGTTAAAATTTACTTGGCCCACTTTAGTCTGTGCAACAGTAGGGAAAGCATTGGGCCACAGAGAGGTAAAATGTACTATTCCCACTCCAGTCTATGCAACAGTAGGGTTAGTAGTTCACTTCAACCACATAACATACATGAAACACAAACTTAATAATTTAATAAATAGAAAAAAAACAATTACACAATTGGCTTAATTATTAACCAATTTATTAATCAATTACCAATAAAAACAATTCGGCCATTATTTGTTACTTAAGTAACTTACCACACTATACCCCACAAACGTAGCAGCCAACACTTAGGGGCCCCTTAGGATGGCGGGCGGATCACCCCCGCCAGGCCGGTGGTAGCCACCGCTGGCCCGGCGGGGGCGAACCGCCCTCCATCCATACCAGAAAGAGCCCCTGCCATATTAGTATGGCTGAGGGGTCTGCGGCGGACGGAAAGACCGTCCGCCGGTTGACTCGTCGACCGGGCGAAAAAGGGGCATAACATGGTGGCGGTGTCTGCAAGACACTGCCATCCATATTATGATGATGGCGGAGATCATGCGGTTTCTGCTTTTGCGGGCCCCCTGGGTGTTGGGGCCCACATGGCACATGGGGGGGTACCTACCCCCCTGCAATTGCATGCACAAGATGGCAGGCATCGTGCGGTGCCTGTCACGTTGTGCATGCAAATTCACAACATGCATTTTTTACATTGCGGTGGGTGCTGCTTACAACACTGCCCGCCGCAATGTAAAAAATGCAGGATGTTTCCGCCAGTGTGGCGGGCGCATCCTAACTTGAATGGCGGGACCGCCATAATCAATTTCTAATTAAATATTAATGAATACATTAATATGTAATCATTAATCAATCTGTTCTTAATTAATAATTATTTATCCATTACTTTATTAATTACCAATAAACTTTCCACCCTATATCCCTACAAACCCACCAACCCGCACAAATAACTTTCAAAATATAATTACAAAATAATAATCAATTGTATAATAATAAAGTGTTCATAAATTGTTAATTAATTATTACTTAATTAACTTCCCACCCTGCACCCCTACAAACCCAGCAACCTACACCTGATAAATAACTTGGTAAATGATTTAGATAATTTTTAATTAATTAAATATTGATAATAACATTATTATTATTAATTACATAATTATACTTAAATAACTTCCTACCTTACAGCTCTACAAACCTAGCAACCCACTACAGAAGTTAAAATTACTCTTAAAATTAAAAACAAAATTAGAAATCGCTTAACTTTACAATCTATATTTAAAAATATTATATATTATATATATAACCTAATGATATTTAAAAAACAATATTTTTCACAACTATATTATTGAAAACGATATTTACAACAATGATATTCATGAAAACTACATTACTAATCTAAAAAAGAAAATTATATTCTTGACAACTATATTTCTGCATCACGATATTGTTGTGTACAATATTTTTTTCTTTATATTTCTGCATCCAATATTTCCAACTCAATATTCTGTCCGAACACTACTTTCTGTTACTTTAGGGAGCTTTTCAATGCAAATCATGATTTACATTGAAAAGTAAATCCCACTACAACAGTTTGCACTGGGTTTGCATCACTTTGGGTCTAAATCACATTTTGAGACTGCCTACCTTATACTGTGATACTATTTTTAAATTAAGACTAGATTATTCTCAGTGTTTTCAGTCACAGGATTGGACCTCGTAGCACTATAAATGTCATTATTCACCAGTGCACCAACCACAATTTTGTTCTGTGGGTGGTTACACAAACAGAAATCTGCAATGATTGCATTATCAAACTGAGCTTTCATAACATAAGACAGTTGTTCCCAACAATCACTTTTATGAAGTTCCCATATTTTTTATGCACTTCAGCCTGTCAATGAACTGCAAAATATTAGGGCCATATTTATGACCAATTGATGCACTGCAGCATAGCAACTCACCTTGCTGTGCTGCTCTGCGTGACAAGGAATGGACAGGAATGTACCTGTTCTATATCAATAGGGGCATTCCTGCCTTTTCCCCTGCACTGGCACTCTTTGGCTGCCTAGCACCAACGCCGGCACCCTTGCCTGTGCTGCGTTGAGGATTGTTTTTGTGCAGGCATCTTCCATCACTAAAACAATTCCCTGAGGCATTTTCCTCTTTCTATGTGTACTACAGAATGCAGCACACGTAGAAAGTGGAGATAACTAGGAGAATTAAACATATTTCTCCTTGCTACGCCTCACCTGGGAAGATGTAGGTTTTTGGTGCATTCCCGGCTCTACCACTTATGGTAAATCTAGAAAAACATCAAAATCAATGCATGTTGCGTGGGATCACTCATGCAACACCCATGGAAATGTCTCCATGGTGCATAGTAATATGGTGCAGCGATTTGCGCTGCTCTGCATTACTCAAGATTTAAGAAGCCACTCAGGACCACACAAGATGGCCTGGCATGACTTCATGAATCTAATTTTTAATTTGCATCGCTCTTGCATGAGTGAAGTAAAGGGGCTTGTAAATATGCCCTTTAGTATGAGGCTGCCACTGAAGCACCATCTTCAGCGCAGATAAACAACTGTATATATGATGGAGGCTGCAGCTGCCCAGATTAAGACACGTGACGGAGGAATTGGGGAGAGCTCTTCTCTTTAGAAGAATAAAACTTTCTGCAATGATACTTGAAAAGACCGAGCTGTCAGACACAAATTTCCTACATGTTGCACATGCTAGCAGTGACAACAGGGAGGACATTTCTCTTACTCCTATGAAAAGGGGCATTCCTCACCCACTTATGCTGACCTTCAAATTCTGTGGCGAGTCAAAAAGTTGCAAAATAAATGTATGTCAATAAACACTTGAGGGATCATAAAACGTAACATGTCACAGAAAATGCAGTGTAGAGGAAATATTGCTTCTAGTTTAATTTAGTGTTCAACTTTACAATGATATACCTTACCTTTTTAAATTAATTCTATGACATGAATCAGGGTATTAATTAACGATTTTCATTCATTGAATTTGCATAGAAAAAAAGGAGTGCAGAAAAACGTGTCTCAAAAGGCTTATTCATAACAAAAAATAATTCAAAATCTAATGTTACACATGCACCACACAGATGATTGAAATTTGCTCTGTTTTTTTGTAACAAACTCAGTTTTTAATTTTACATTTTCATGCTATGTTTAAAACCCAGAGGTAAGGTCCATAGTTTTAAATGACATGGTAAACACATAGCTTCTGTTTGCATCTATCCAATTTTCCAGCACACAGAAAAAAAAAGTTGAATGCATACACCTCTTGAAGGTGAAGTCACAGAAAACTCTCTTAGAAAGAGTCACAGTTGTTGGACTAAGTTACTTGGTCTGATTTAGCAAGGTGATCCACACCACCGAAGTAAAGGTCCAGCTGACACATTTTGGCAAAGGGTTATAAAAGGCTTTACCAGGCCAAATAGGCAACCATAGTAATCAAACATGACAGGCACATGTGTGGCCTTTGTTTAAAAACTTCATAAACAGTACCTGTAAAATTATGAATATTTTTAATAAAGCTGATTATAAGAACATAAACAAGTTAGTAATAAACAAGAATTAATGTAAATATGAGGAATGGAAGTTTTCCTACCCATGACAAGGACTCACCAGCAACTGTATAAAGTCTACGCCAAAACAAGATAATTGTTAAAAAGTACACTTCAGAGGGTTGAATGAGGATCCAGACTTCAGTTGAAGTTTATAGTAGAAGTTTAATTCAGGATACAGGTAATACAGCTCAGCCATCCAACTGCCAGCAGGTTCATCCAGAGATCTGTTAACATTCTTTTCCCAACATTCCTCACATCAGCCCATGAAGAGTCCACTCTAGAACCCCATAGCCATAACAATATGTCATGAATGACATCACTAATTTGTAGCATATTACAACACATCTCCCTCCTTTACATTTTACATCAATAAACAGTGAACAACCAACTATCACACAACATAATCCTTCAGATAAGCAGGACTGCGTGAAACTCTGCTAGGTCTAGATGTGGCAACAGTTGTCTTCTTCAACAAATCTTGAGAAATATGTACATCATCATCTTTATTGCAAACAGTAACACGATTCAAATTCCAAACCCTATGATCAGCAGTTCTTATTGCATTATCAAAAACTTTTATCACCTTGATTGGTTTTGAAAATTTAGGACTAGCCACACAAAACCCAGGTTTTCTAATTCTAACCATGTCACCAACTGAGACTTTAGTAGTTTTGACAGCATGCCGTAAATCATAGTTTTCCTTACTCCTAAGACACTTCAAATCTTCTTTGTTCTTCCAAGAAGTGTCATCATTACTTACCACATAAGATGAAAGAAATTTGTTTACCCAAGGGGGTTCTAAGAATGTATCAGGATTCCTTCCCCTAAACAGAACAAAAGGAGATTTCCCTGTTGTAGTATGGGGAGCAAAACGATATACACAAACCCTTTTTGAAATTTCTTCTTTCCAATTTAGCCCATTCTGCTTTGCTAAAGAGATAGTATCCTTAAGGACCCTGTTAAATCTTTCCACAGTGCCATTAGACTCTGGATGATACAACGCACATTTTTTATGCACAATTCCACACCCACTGAGGAAATTTTCCATGTCACCTGAAACCAGTTGAACCCCATTGTCTGTCAGAATGGTTTCAGGAATACCCTCCTTTGCAATGAGCTTCTTTAAACAATCAATGACCGTGGTTGTGTTTATGTTCTTAACACAAAAAATCTCAGGCCATCTAGAAAACAAATCCATGACCACAACAACATAGGTATCTGAACCATCACCATGTACAGGTCCTAAAATATCTAAAGCTATGTCTTTCCATGGACCACTAGGACGAGATCTTTTCACCATAGGTTGAGTTCTGGTCTTTAGTCCTTTCTCACTGAGAGTACATTGAACACACTCTCTGACTAAATGTTCAACTTGACTATCCATTCCTGGCCACCAATAACTAGAACGAACCCTTTCTTTCGTTTTAGATATACCCAAATGAGCCTCATGGGCTATATTTAAAAGTTCCTTTCTTAGAGATACAGGTGGTACCAATCTATGACCCCTCAACAATAAACCATCACAACAGGAAAGTTGATCCTTCACTAACCAAAAATCTTTAACTAAAGAACCACCCTGTTCCTTATGATGCCATCCATTACAAATGAGACTCAAAACTTCTTGAATAGAAGCATCAGCTTTGCACGCATCCAACCACTTTTTGTGAGAAATTACTTCATAATCTACCACACACACAAAATCATGAGAACCACTAAAATCAACATCTTTCTGAGAGTCCAATAAATCTGATTCAACCATCGGTACCAATCTAGAAAGCGTGTCCGCCACAAAATTTTCACTACCAGGAACATACTTGACAACAAAATCAAAACCTTGCAAACCAACAATCCATTTCGATATTCGCGGCGAAATTGAGTCAATGCCTTTGTTAGATAACACTTCACACAGAGGTTTATGGTCAGTTTTTACCACAAAAGATGTGCCCCACAAAAACTTTTTGAACTTTTTGACAGCCCAATAAACTGCTAACGCCTCACGCTCAATAACTGAATACCTGGTCTCAGCCCCCTTCAGACTTCTTGAAATAAACATGATGGTGTTCTCTGGAGCCACACCCCCTTGATACAAAACCGCACCAAGGCCTTTTAAACTTGCATCTGTTGAAATAATAGATGTTTTGGTTGGATCAAAATTTCGAAGATTAGGAGCATCTTGTAACCTTCGTTTTAGTTCACAAAATTCAGTCTCACAAGCTTCATTCCAATAGAAACTTACACCCTTTTTGAGAAGGTTCCTCATGTTATAAGTGACATCAGCAAAATTCTTTATGAATTTGTTATAATATTCAGCCATGCCGAGAAATCGCATTAATTCCTCCTTAGAAGTTGGGGCCATAAGATTTTTAATAGTGTTTACTAGATCAGCTTTTGGGACTACACCATCAGCACTTATGGTATGTCCCAAGTAATCAATCTTCTCACAACCAAATTTGCATTTTTCTCGCTTAATGGTCAAGTTGTGGGCAGTAAGTCTACTTAATACTTGTCTCACTCTCTTCCCATGCTCATTCACGTCAGCCCCATACACCAAAATATCATCCTGATATACACAAATACCATGTATGTTGACCAAAACTTTCTCCATGACACGTTGGAAAACCGAAGCGGCAGAAACCAGCCCAAATGGAAGCCTTATGAACCTGAACGTCCCAAAAGGTGTAATAAACGCCGTCAAATCCTTAGAAGATTCATCAAGAAGTATTTGATGATATGCTGACGTCAGGTCAATCGTACTAAAAAGTCTAGCCCCTGCCACCATGCTCAACAGCTCTGATATGTTTGGGAGAGGATATTTATCGACCAGCACACACTTATTCAGCTGTCTCAGGTCCACACACAATCTCAGAGACCCATCAGGTTTTCTAGCAGCCACTACCGGAGCCAACCAAGAAGTTCCCTCCACCTCTTCAATAATACCCTGAGACTTAAGTTTGTCAATCTCTTTTAACATATCATCTTTGACTGTAAATGGAACATTTCTCACCTTGCTAGACACAGGAATGGATCCTGGAATCAATTTTATCTTATGGCAGTAACCTTTAAGACACCCCAACTTTTCACCAAACACTTGGGGAAATTCAACCATAAGTTGAGAATCTAAAGAAGTATCGTTGACAATGGTCTCAATGGTATCCCTCTCTTTAACAATAATCGGTGGAGAGCTATTGGGATCCAACATGACACCTAGATCTTTTTGGTGCCACCAGCTAATAATACTGTCCCCTTTTTTTGAAACATAAATCTTCCCAGAGGTGAAACGATCCTTATATTCAATTAGTCCCACAAAGTACCCTCTCAGCTCAATGGGATCACCACCATAGGCGGTTGGACGAATGTCAGGTTTCAATAGCTTTATCTTAGTGCTCAAATTATCACTAAAGAATTTACCAGAGACAATAGTAATCTTCGCTCCTGAGTCAAACAATACTTTGGTTCCATGACCTTCCACAGAAATAACATCTAGAGGACCATCATTTCCGACTTGTACTATAATTTGTCCGCATTCAAAATCATGTAATTCTTTATCATTACTTTGAGATACCTCATTTATAACTCCTTTTGACGCTTTAATCCTACAAGCATTTACACTATGACCTTTCTTTTTACAATAGGAGCACACAATATTCAGAGCAGGACAAGATTTATCATTTGCCCAATGAGTGGTGCTGTTGCATCTGTAACACTTACCACTCTTTTTAAATTGGGCTTGAGGCTTGACATGAGGCTTAACATTTAAATTGTCTTTAGTTTGAGATTTCTTTACAGAATCAAACGTTTTCCTAGATACATCATTGTCAATTACTGTGACATCAGAACTACCTTTGTCAATATCTTTCTTTATCACTTTCACACACTCTAATGAGTGTTCTATTCTTTTGGCTATAATTAATACCTCATCAAGAGAGGGTTCATCCTTAAGCCAAAGCTCATCTCTCACTTTTTCAGAAATACACCCAAGCATGAATTGATCCCTTATCCTTTCCTCAATTAAAATATCAAACTTACAAGTGGAGGCTAGACGTCTGAGATCAGTCACATAATTTTCAATGCTTTCACCCTCTTTTTGCATGCGTTTACCAAAATGATAGCGTTCCAAAATTGTACTAACTTTAGGCAAATAATGTGCATCAAGTTTATATATGCACTGTTCAAATTCATTTAGACCTGAAGCAGCACTACTTGGAACATCGGGAAGATGATCAAAGACATCTTGACCCTCAGATCCAAGACAGTGCATTAGTAGAGCTGTTTTTCTCTCCACACTAAGAGAGGTGCCGCATACACGAGCATAACGCTCAAAAACTTTCTTCCATTTTGACCATTTAATGGGCGGATCCCCTGAAGACTGCAAAAAAAACGGTGCAGCCGTGACATTTTGCATGACTCAAAGGATAAGAACTGAATATAAATAAAACACACAGAGCCTAAAGCTCTTAACAATGCATAACAATACTGCAGTCTTGATAATTGTTAATAAAGGCTGAGGAATCAACACAGTTGTCAGTAAAAACACATCTTCTTTACTATTGAAAAGCTGTGTGTGTCAGCGCTGCTTAGAGAAAACAAACACAGTCTTGACACACTGAAAGATTACTTGGTTGTCAAAAAAAACTGTGTGCATCAGAGTTGTTCAACATTCCTAAAAAAACTTGCTTTAGTTATTATCTGACAGCGCTGTTCAGTCTTACAATACAACTGGCATTAAGAAAATATCCAAGCTGTGTGTGTCAGCGCCGCCTGAACCAAAAAGAAGTATATTTGACACACAAAGTAATCACAATGTTGAAGAAAAGCTGTGTGTGTCAGCGCTGTATGTTCGAAGCACAAATGGACTCAACACACAAACTGATCACTTTACCGATGGACAGCTGTGTGTCCGTAGAAGACTCTTCTCACTCTTCACTTTTCGTGTGAGCGGCGCTTTATACGGGTTACCAGGCAACAGAGGACGCCGCGTTCTAGATAGGGAGATTAACCACAGACGTCATCACGGCTTCACGGTCGGCAACAAGAGACATTGCGTTACTTCAGCCACAAACAAAAGGAATATCCAGCAGGAAGAGTGACGAATGCGTGGTGCTCTTAAGGGTTGCCAGGCAACAGGGGACGCCGCGTTGCAGATCGGGAGGTTAAGCAACAGACGTCATCACGGCTTCACGGTAGGCAGAGCAACAAGAGACACTGCGTTGCGTCAGCCGCTTACAATGGGAACATCCAGGAGAAAGAATGACGAACTTAGAACACACGCGCTTGTCACTCGATGAAAATAGTTCGAGCAAATGACCGGTGGAACTAATTCAAATCATCACACGGTAGATGGAAGTTTTATTGTTATTATTTCCAATTAGATCGCATTCCCATAGAGTTAACGAAAGCGCAAAGAGCTAGTCAGCTGTCTTACACAACTAGCACGACTCAGAAAGAATTTTCGTTGCTTTGTTAAACAATAAAATATTTATATATCGTAACGCTGTAACGCTGTGAGGATGATAAGTATCAGCCAAAACAGAGCAGGTTGAAGAATGAGTAAAGATGAAGCAGTCCCTGATGAATAAGCGCCTTGCAAAAAAATAACAGTCTTACTTGAAAGATGAATTTTGATCCATATCATGAGGGTGAATCTCCTTTTCGAATCGTTATAAATCACTGCTGTAGTCTGGTGTTGAGCTGCTTTCCCAGTCGTCGCCAGTGTTAAAAAGTACACTTCAGAGGGTTGAATGAGGATCCAGACTTCAGTTGAAGTTTATAGTAGAAGTTTAATTCAGGATACAGGTAATACAGCTCAGCCATCCAACTGCCAGCAGGTTCATCCAGAGATCTGTTAACATTCTTTTCCCAACATTCCTCACATCAGCCCATGAAGAGTCCACTCTAGAACCCCATAGCCATAACAATATGTCATGAATGACATCACTAATTTGTAGCATATTACAACAATAATCTCTTCGCTTGGCTCAAGGATATATTAATTGTAGTGAACACTTGGGGCCAAATTATGAGTTTGGTGGTCTGTGGACTGCCAAATTGGTGGTGGTGCAGTGGTGGTGCGTTGGTGGCGTTTTGGCTCTGCCATGGTTTTCATGGTAGTTCCACCCCCATGAAATCCGTGGCAGAGAGAAAACAAAGGGAACCCTACAGGGCCCTCAGGTGCCTCACGCAATGTGGATGCAGACAGGGGGACACATCATGTGCCACCCCCGTGTGCCTGCACACCAGGTCCTGAACGGCATGGAATTTTCAGTCAATGCTGTGAAGGAACTGTTTTGAGCATTCCCATTGCGGTGCCCATTTTTAGAGGCACCACCGCGGGAACGCCAAAATCCATCCCCCAGCCAGGAGGAAACTTCTAATCTAGCAGGTGGCTCGACCACAGCTTTGGTGCAGTGGGAGTGTGGCAGTGGTGTACCTCCTGCTCCTGCTTTGCCAAAAGTCGCAATCGGGCCCTTAGAAGCTATTCTGGGGTATACTCTTGCTTTTCAGGGCTTACGAATGCTTTAAAAAAATGCAAGAAGGACATTGTTATCTATGTAGGACTGACTATGGACGTCCAAATAATCTCCAAAGAGATAAAGGTGAATCAGACTCCATGACCACAGAGTTCTTATAAGCGTCATATGTCTCTCCTTCTGTGGTCATGCCACTCATGGCGCAGCAATAATTTCCTCACTCACATTTGATGTAAGAAGTTGGAAATCACTTTTTTTATACTATTGAAACTAATGCTCAATGTCAAGTAGGAGGCGGCCGCCATTAAACTAGAAGAAGCAAACGAGGCAAATTTAAACGCTGCCGGTACATGTTGAGATAACATGAAGCGACAGTCAATAAAGCACCCCTCAAGATATCGTAGTGGGATACTAACAAATTCCAAACAACAGCGGTCAGGAAACTAAAGCGATAATATAATCCCGATTTAATTGGTGGTAAGACGTACATTTAGCTGTCCGATTGGCTTGCTATGTGTGGGCTATAGACTTGTTTGAAGCACATTGCCTAGTCATTAATTTCTGTTTTCATGTTTTGTTTTTTGTCACATTGATACAGATACTTACCTTCTTGGCCGGTAGGATTTAAAAATTTTGAAATTGATCCTGTGGTACAAGGTTGGTTGTATCGTTCTATCTGTCTATATCTAGACACTAGTTCATGCTAGTGCTTTATGCACTAGTTCGCAGTTGCAGTAGTTTTGTTGTTTGTTCCCGAAGAAAGCCTTGATCACAATTTTCTGATCATGTTTGGCTGAAACATGTAGACCTTTTCCTGGTTTATTGTAAGCGCGCTCGTTAATTTGGTCAGACTGCGCTACTTCTCTGCTTTTAACATTGGCACAGGGATATTCTCAATTAAAGTTTTTTCTGTTCCTGTAGTCAATTTTACATCACTTAGTTTTACACTACACTATAGGGCCTCACCTAACTTAGGCTAGCCTCATCGATCTTTAGGAGATCTCGTTCCATCAGCGTAGATTAAAGCATCCGCGAGCTCCTCCCTTAGATTCAGCCTGAGAGTAGTAGCTCCTTAGCCAAACCAGGTTTGGTTAAGAGGAGATCCCATATGATGAAGCATGCCACCACGGTGGGTGATGGGATTACGTCCTCTTTTTGAGGACTTTATGACTAGGCTTTAGTTCATTTTCATTCAGGTTCTGTAAGCTTCATTGCATTATCTGTCTGTTTTGTTTCTTTAGTTGTTTGCTTCCCCATACCCCTGGACCTCTGCGTATATATATTGTTAGTAGGGGGACTTGTCCAGGTTGGTCGTGTGTTCCCTCAGACTCCATTGCTTACTTGGTTTCTTATAATTCAAATAATCCCCCAGACTCTAGAAACATCCTTTTTCCAATGGCCTACAGAGTAGTAGAAAAAGAAACAGTACTAACCAGCTAGGAATCAAGCCACTGACTGAGATCAATGTCATCCTGTGGCCCATTGGAATGACATTTTGCCTGCTGGACATACTAGAAAGAGTATGGAGGATTGGAAAGGAATGCCGTCCTGGCCAATTAACTCTGCTATAATTCATGGCATCAGGTTAAGAAGAAGAAGTGGTTAGAGCAGCAGATTAAATCATGAAAAAATACAAAGTACAAGGAGGTTCAAAAGAGATTGCAAGATTGCATCTATACATTTGAAGCTGTTCCTTCCTCAGTTTGAGATGCTGCATATTTGAAAATGTGCTAGACCAGGGCACAGACTAGAAAATACAACTTGGTGCTGATTGGAATACCTGAATTGATCACAAGCACTGGTAATAACACTGGGCTGTATTCTAGTCCATTGTTTTTACTCACAATACCTTTCTAGACAGAGACCCCCCCCCTTATCCAAATCAGTTCTGACCCTGCTCCACATGGGAATAGTATATTCCAAACTGCCAGGCAGGGTCCTCTCCAGAATGGAACACAAGTGACCCCTACACTGGTGTCAGCCTATTTCAGTAGTCTCATGGTGCAGTGAGCATAAGATCCATGTCTGGGCAAACCTGTCATACTTGGGGTGTCAACTACAAAAAACAGCAAGGTGGTGGATTGAATGCCTGAATTAATATCAGACACTGGTGATCGCTCAGGGTACCATTCTGGCCCATTAATCACCTGGGCATGAAGCAGATGATAGCACCACTAAAGCCTGCCAGACTCTTCCTGGGACTATAAGACTGTATATGGCATATGATGGTGGCAGTTCTGCCCATGACAACATATTAGCTTATGCAAATGCATATTTCCGAAATGGACTCCTGACAATTTACTGCATTCTATCAAAATAATGCAGGCATGATCAATGCACAATTGTCTCCTACCCCTATTTATTGTCAGCCCGACCCATCTTTTTCTACTAACCACTGCAATGCCATATCCAACTTACAAATGATGAGACAAGATGGGGTGAGATGCATCTAAAAGGATATTGTTGTCATTCCACATTTATTTGTTCCTTATTTTTGCTGCAGTAAGGCTAACACTTTGTGCTATAATTTCAGTCTTCAAGTACCCCTCATTTGTTCACATTTAGCTCTTTTGTATTGATTTGTTTGCTCAACATACACTTCATAGATCAATGTAACAAGACCTAACCTGCATAGTCTTTTTTTCACCTTCCTTCATATCTTTTTAAAATTGCACCTATAGTTGGAATTATGCCAAAACACTTCTTTCAAACTAATGGCTTGATGTACAAAGCCATGTAGTGGTTGCAAACCTTGCAATTTGATAAATCTCGTGGTCGGCAACCACCAAGGGCCCGATTACGAACTGTGACAGTGTGGGAGCAGGGCTCCCACACCCCTGCTCCCACACTGCCAACGCCACATGAACACCGCCCACCAGATTGCGAGTTTTCCTGCGTCTGGTAGGAGTTTCTTTGGCGGTCCCATGGCAGTGCCTTTGGAAATGAGCACTACACTGGGAGCACCAAAGGCAGTTCAAAAGTGCAGAGTCTAAGCCGTGCAGGAACTGGGGTGCATGCACACGGGGGTACAACCGCTGATGGGGAGGAAAGTCCTAATATGCTTGGCGGTGCAGGACTCCACCAAGCTATTGCGGCCTCAGATGGCACGCCACTACCACGGATCTCTGATCCCTAGCAGTGCCATGGCAGTCCTGGCACTGCTGCAACTGCAACTGGGGGGGTGAGTGTCAGAAACGTTTCAGCGCTCCGTCCATCATCTCCTTGTGTTTGCTTTATTCGCCCTACGTTGGCAGGGTATGCCCAGGCGTGGGTCTCTTGCTCACTTTGCCACTGGATTCAAGCTAGCCTGGCTGATTTGGGGTGTTACCCTGAAACCAGTGCTAGGATGCTTGTTTCCGGTCTGGGGAACACCTGGCTTGGCAGGACTGTTCCAATGAGGAACAGGGTCAAGACTGATTTGCATATGCCTGCGTCTGAACTAGGGTGTTGAAGTGAGCTAAAGAACGATGATGGCTTCAACCCAGATCTGTGACTGGGGTGAGTATCTGAAAAATGTCAGTGCTCTGCCCATCATCTCTTTGTGTTTGCTTTGTTCGCCCTAAGTTGGCAGGGTATGCCCAGACGTGAGTCCCTCGCTCACTTTGCCACTGGATTCAAGCTAGCCTGGCTGATGAGGGGGTGTTGCCTCAAAACCGATCCCAGGCTGCTTGTTTCCGGTCTAGGGAAGACCTGGTTCGGCACTTCGGGCTGGACTGTTCTCATGAGGAACAGGGTCAAGACTGATTCGAATATGGCTGGGTCTGAACTGGGGTGGAGGCTAGGGAGGATGATGGATTTAACTGAGATCTGTGATTGGTGGTGAGTGTCTGAAAAGTTTCAGCACTCCCGCCATCATCTCCTTGTGTTTTCTATGTTCGCCCTAAATTGGAAGGGTATGCCCAGACATGGGCCCCTTGCTCACTTTGCCCCTGGATTCAAACTAGCCTGGCTGATGAGGGGTGTTACCAGGATGCTTGTTTACGGTCCAGGGAAGACCTGGCCTGGCAGTTAGGGATAAATTATTCCCATGAGGCACAGGGCCAAGACTGATTTGCATAAAGCTGGGTCTGATCTGGGATGGTGAAGTGAACTAAAGAACAATGATGGATTCAACCCAGATCTGTGACTTGGGGTGAGAAACTGAAAAGTTTCAGCGCTCCGGCCATCATGTCCTTGTATTTGCTTTGTACAAAAGGAGGACCAGGCAGCCAGCTATATTCCTTCATAGAGCAAAGGTCAGACTGCAGAAATGTGGCCTTCTCCTGTCTCTGCACACCGAAAACAAAATTCAGTTAAACACTTTTTGAAAATGTGTAATGGGTTCTTAGATCAGCGGGAGTGCAAAGACTAGTCACTTATGCATTATAGTCAGGGTCACTAGAATGATGCAAATTTGAAGTCATGGTGTTTTCTGCATAAGTATGGATTTGCCCCCTTTCCCACATAATCTATCATCTTCTCCATAATCTGCAGATTTTAACACAAAAATGATTGCTAGCGCAAATGAATAAAAAGTTTGTAAAACACAGCGACAAGTGTTGCTGCGCAGTGAAAGGCCCTTCGCAAAGGTTGAGTGATCACCTTTTTGTTGCATATTGCTGTATTTGGGTGTCAGGCAGATACTAATGACGTGAAACCTTTGCCCAATTAGTGTTAATGTGTAAAAAGGACAAAAAAATGAGGTAATACTATCACAAAATGTGCTGCATTATGCTGCATAACTTGTCTTTTCTTGACACATAATTTAGTCAAACCTGTGACATAATTTGGGGCCCCCCTGCTGCAGAATTCCAGCGCCCCTGAATGGAGTGTACTGGACTGGATATGCCAACCTAACCAGCGAGAACTTCAGGAATTAATTTGAGCTCATTCCCAGTCACAAAAAGCTAATTTTACCAAACGTAGCTTTACATTTGCCATGCTTACTAAACTTCTAAGCTGAGAGTCAATTAATTAGCCAAGCGAGCATGCGTATTTCGCAGATAATGATATCCCATATTGATATGGTTACTAGGGAGCATGGATTTGCTGAGTCTGTCTTCTTCTTTTTTCACCATCTGTACCCTGAAAACTTCAACAGATTTAGCATGTGTCCGGTTTTAAGAAAAGGGCAGCTGGACACAGAGGAAAGCAGGTTCATGTGTTCTAGTGCAGAGTTAGCTAGAACCAAAAGAAATGTAGTTAACACAGATTATACTGTGTAAAGGTTGCACTGAATTTCTCTTCCTGTAACGTGGACAGTGTTGGAGAATGCTGGCATTTAAGGTATTAAGGTATGTAAGGTGTGCAGTGTCCCTGGGTCCATGCACAATTATATTTCTACGTCTATGTTGGGGGAATACTAGGGTTTTTGATTTTCAAAATTTGGTCACCATGAATATCGGGCCTTTTTATATTTTTCATGCATCCTGTGACTTTTTGTCCCCATATATAATGATAAAAAAAAGTTCCAGAATAAAAAGGCTAAAAGTCGAATTTGATGAATTATTCTTTAAGACTGCAGTGTTTATGTGCTAACATCAAGGAGAGGCTTATGAGACCTTAGTGTCAAGAAGCCACGCAGCTTATAATTGAAAATTTACAAAGTCCGACATTTTCCCTATTCAATTCAAATAAGGGAAAACACACAAGCAAATACAAAGCATTTCACTGTCTGTGATTTTCAAAGTACTCCCTCTCTAAAGCACAAGCACAGAAAACTATTTATAGATTTGAAATTAGAAATATTGGGTTTCTCCAGTTACAAACACTTAACAGTTTACTTAATTTTGGCATATAGTGGACTATGATGGGTTATTTCAGAATGAATTTCCAGCCAGCGCTTAAAGGTGCAAAAATGCCAATTTTTAAAGGTCAGAGAATGTGAGTTCCGTTCACCTTTTTACTCTTTACAGGATAGTATACAGGGAATGAGTCATTGGCGTTGGCAACATGTTCTTTGCCTTTGCAGATTTTTTCCGTCCTCCTTCAGGAAGAGCCCCTTCACTGGCCGTTCTCCTTGGCATCCCTTCCCCCCTGAAGGTGTGCTGGGTGTGGACCCCGCAGCGCAAGAGAGCCTCTTTTGTCATGCTCCTGGCTGGGAAAGAGGTGTGAAGGGGAGCTTCCTTCAGCGCTGCATGACAAAGACATTGACTTTGCCGGCTCGTCAGGCCTCTTTCAGCCCACGCCCCAATGTTTGCAGAGCTGAGCTGAGAGCCTACCCCAGCAGTGGGATTCCTCAAGCTGTCCGTCTTTGCTTACAATACCTGTCTTTTGACACTAGAAGCGAGGATACTTGTTTTGTGCCTTTCTTTTAGGACGCGCGCATTTTTTGAGCCTCGGGGACTTCCTCTCATTAGCGCCTTTCTTCTTGCATTCTCACTCCTATAATTCCAGTTTGCTCAGTGCGTTTGTACGAGAAAGTAGATTTCTGTCCCAGATGTAAAGTTTAAAGGCATGTGTTCATAAAATATTCTGCATTCAGGAGTAAACTCAGCGTGTACACACAACAGCTCCGTAGAAGCACATCTGCTGAAGCTGTTGAAACCATTGTTAATAATGCTTTCATTTCTGAAATATCAATCGACGCAGGCCACGCAAAGGCTTTTCTAAATACATATAGCAGATTTTTATGATGGGATCCATGTTTATTTTCCCTGGGTTTCCAGTACTTTTTAAGTACAGCTCCCGGTGAGTGTACGACAGGAGTATAAATATGAAAACAGCTTGTAAATGAAAGTTGTGCTTGTTCCAAAACTGTCACTGACAAAGAAAATCGTTTGTTATTATGAAGTGCTTGTGCATGAACAGAGTGAGCACAAAACAAGTGCTCTCATGAAACAATTGTGTGCCTGAACAAAGTGTACATAAACGACATTAGTGCAAGAAAACGGTGGCCTATAAAAAAAGTGCGCTTACGGCAGACGCACCCACGAAAGACAGCAGTGTGTGCATCAGCGAACATGTGCATAAAGGCAGTATGTGCATGAATCCAATGCATGCATTAAATGTGTTTAGACACAAAGTAATGTGCAGGAAACAACAGTGTGCATGAACTGCACTTTTCCATTCAACCGATCCATTTATATCACATTTTCACCCTTCCATTCACCCACTGATATCCACCATTTCAACTTTGCATTCAGTCATCCATTCATTCTTTAATCCATCATTTAATCTACATCCATCCGTCCACTCTGCCATCAATCCATTATAATCCATCCATTCACTCTGCCATTAATACAGTCTGCCATCCACCCCTCAATTCTGCCATCCTTCATCCATTCACACATCCAGCTACTCTGCCATCCATTCTGTCATCTTTTAACACACCCTTCCGTCCCTTTACTTTCCCATTGTTTACCTGTCCATCAAACTATCCATCCATCCAACCCATTTACTCTGCTATTCATTCACCTATTCATTTACTCACCCATCCATCCATTCACCCACCCAACCTTTTATTCTGCCATCCTGTCCATCCACCGATCCTTTTTCTCATCCTTTCACCCACTCATCCAGCTACCCACCCACTCATCCATCTACTCACCCACTCATCCATCCATGCTTCCACCCTTCCTTTCATTCATTAGTCCTTCCATCTTTCTCTTTTCTATTTGTGCACCTTTCGTTATTTAGTGGTCCTGCTTGCTCTTCTATTAACCTTATATTCCTTTTTCGAGTTAATTATGAACTTTTGTCTGCAGAGTTGCAGACATAGGAAGCCCAAAAAGAACCTCAAACCTGTTTTAGTTGCTAAAGCGGTAGTTCACGACATCACTAATTGTCTCCCCCTATGTATCTCATCCAAAGTGCTTTGAGGCTACTGCAAGGTGGGCATAACATTGGTTCAGTTAGCTGCCTGAGAGAATGTAGCCTTTACCACAAAACAACGCTATTCTCTCACTCACCTAGCCATCATCTCAAAGAACATATTCCTTGTTGCATAGTAATATTTAAACAAAGGCAAAGCAATATAAAGGCTCGGCATTTTTGGTATAAGCATTAAACTAACAGTTGCCATTAATGCCCCTAGGTTACTAGCCAAAAGCAAGAAAATCAGTTTATATTGTATCACATTGTATTACACCTTCATTCTTTAATTGCAGGTAAGGATCAAATGTCAATAATAAAGTAATCTGGGATTTGAAACTGACCCAAATTGCTTATAGTAATCCTATAAAATCACTAACAATTTTTAGACCTGAATAGTCTAAATTCAATAGCTTCATGTCAAAGTGTTATATTAATAAATAGAGAAAATTTTAATGTGAATGCAAAATATTTGGATAAACATAGTGCTATGCAGCTTTTACTTTAAAATGTCTATCCTTTCTGCTGCAAGACTGTGTTTCTGGTGAGCAAAGTGTGTTTAAATGCAAAGTGTGTTTAAGACTGCAGTACCACCTCCTGTCTACAGGGGCAGACCTGAGCAAAAATATAAACACACTTAATGAAACACAGGTCCCCACAAGGCAATTTTTTTAAATGTTGTAAAAATCGACACATATGTTCCTGAAGTCATTCTTTATCATTTAGAAGACATTGCCTTGTGGGGACCTGGGTTCAGGTCCCCACAGTGCAATCAAGTCCCCACAGCGTGAGTGTGTTATCGCACTCAAGTCCCCACAAGGATAGTAACACAAACCCACACACACACACACACACACACACACACACACACACACACACACACACACACACACACACACACACACACACACACACACACACACACACACACACACACACACACACACACACACACACACACACACACACACACACACACACACACACACACACACACACACACACACACACACACACACACACACACACACACACACACACACACACCCTTATCTAGCAGTGGAAACACAATTTGTGATCTAGAATTCGTTATATAACGACCTGTATCAATAGCTATATTTAAAACTGTGAGGGGCATACATCCAGCAGAAATTGTGAAGACTACAGAATCCCACTCCACAGACAGAGCGGGTCACCAGATGGTCAAATAAATTCCACAGGTTGGATGCAGTGGGTGACCACATGGACCATTATCAGGTCAGACCTATTTTTTATGTGTGTTGTTCTATGCCCCCACTGGGGAGTTTCCACACTCGTAGACTTACTATTAAAATGCAGTTTTGGTAAACACTGAAAAAGCGCAAACGTATACAAATGTGTATGTTTAGCATTGTGAATCTGACGCATTAGTGCATATTTATTAACACTGACACGGCGCTGTGCAACACAGCGTTGGGTCAGAAAAACATGGGCTGTGTTGCAGCATTTCCATGTGCCATGGATGTGCCGTATCTATAGAACAGTGTACCATGGTGCAAGGATCAAAAATGCATCAGGAATTCCAACCCAACTGTGTTGGGAATGGTGCAAAGTGCTGTAACACACGCACTCCCTACACGAAAATCAGCATTACGTCATGCAGTAGTGCTTTGACCATGCACAAGGAGAACAAGGTATGAGGCAATGATGACTTCACCTATCATTCAGTGGGGTCGAAGTCAGTACTACTTTTTTGGGTGCCAAGGATCTGAGGTTCAATACCTCTAAACCCTCTAGGATCTAAGATCCTATAAATCATGAAACAAAACACTGTGATCCAGCACACCACATAGCCATTATAAAATGCGATATTGCACGACGAAAAATATCATTCCATTCAGCAGGTCTGGTTTCAAGTTTCTTTATTTCATTTCTTCTTTAAAATCAGCATAGCCAACGCGTTTCGTCCCTATGGACTTATTCAGGGCTACAAATAAGTAAACATAATATACATTATATTTGCAATAATGTTCACAACTATATTTACAATTATATATACAATCTACAAAGGGCTGTTTATATATATATACAACATTATACAAACATTCTATACAACAAATCTAAACAAACCGACAGCCCATATTTTGCAATTTTGTTATGCACATTTTGTAATGAAGATGTGAGATAGACATAATTGACTCTGAACCTGCTGAATCAGTGGCTGTCATGTGCCATATACAACGTATATCAGACCTAGATATCACTTCCTTAGATGCATATCTTTCAAATAAACATCTATAGATTCCATTTGTGGTCAATATCTCAAACTTTACACCGATGGGACAAGAATATTCCAATAGTATACTGTAAAGATCAAAACAAACCTTAATTGGGTATAAATATACCCTTTGGTTACACATGGGGAATAAGATATATTTAACTGAATACAGAAACACAATCTTACCAACAATTAAATAAAAGGGGCTTTTTCTTGTATTCCTTCATTGCTGAAGTTTATGGCAAACGTTCCTTTAAAAACAAACTTGTCTGCAGCCTAAGTATATGACAAAAGAGAAAACATAGCTTTAAGATAAACCAGTTTGTCAACTGATCTTGGGATATATTTGGGGACTAAAGCATTTTTTTCTAAATACAAAGCACAGTCTTACCAGAATTGAAATAAAGGGGCTTATTCTTGTACTTCTTCAGTGCTAAGGTCTCTGGCTAATTCTCCCTTTTATAAAACAAACTTGTGTGCAGCCTAGGTATAGGCCAGAGAGAAAAAAAAAGATCCTATAATTCATAAACAAAACACTGTGATCCAGCACACCACATAGCCATTATAAAAAGCAATATTGCACAACAAAAAATATCATTCCATTCAGCAGGTCTGGTTTCAAGTTTCTTTATTTAATTTCTTCTTTAAAATCAGCGTAGCCAATGCGTTTCGTCCCTACGGACTTCTTCAGGGCTACAAATAAGTAAACATAATATACATTATATGTGCAATAATGTTCACAACTATATTTACAATTATATATACAATCTAAAAAGGGCTGTTTATATATATATACAACATTATACAAACATTCTATACAACAAATCTAAACAAACCGACAGCCCATATTTTGCAATGTTGTTATGCACTTTTTGTATTGAAGATGTGAGATAGACATCATTGACTCTGCTGAATCAGTGGCTGTCAAGTGCCATATACAACGTATATCAGACCTAAATATCACTTCCTTAGATGCATATCTTACAAATAAACATCTATAGATTCCATTTGTGGTCAATATCTCAAACTTTACACAGATGGGGCAAGAATATTCCAATAGTATACTGTAAAGATCAAAACAAACCTTAATTAGGTATAAATATACCCTTTGGTTGCACATGGGGAATAAGACATGTTTAACTGAATAGGTATAGGCCAGAGAGAAAAAAACATATGTGTATGGTATACTGATTTATCAGTTAAGCATGCAAAAAATCATTTTCTTCAGCTGTTCAAAAATTAACAGGGTGTACCGTATTCGTTTTCGCGGACTGGTATGATGCTCTCAGTATGGTTTTACCCTGTCAGGGTCTAAGAATTGGTCTATCTGCAATATACAATACGACAAAGAAGAGTTCTTTCAGATCATATACCTTATGTTTCCTATGTTACTCGAGCTCAATATTAGACACTGGGCAAACCCCCTCAAGCTGTGACCAGCTAGGTAGGAGTTCAACAGTACACGGGTACGCTGGAATACCGTGCCATTAAATATACTAAAGATGAGAGTCCCAACATGAAAGAGTTGTTTGAGGCCGTAATAAATTGAAGGGTAATAGTTCCAATGTAGGGGTTTAAGTTGCAAGCATTTATCTATAGGAGATATACTCGACAGAGTATTTGTAAAAGGATAAGACTATTGAATGCCAAATATTCAAAAAATGCATCAACTAAGAAGAAAATCTTAAAACAAAAACCCCAGTATCCATGAGCAAAGGTTTGTGCCATTAAGTCTAGCGTCTAAAGACCTAAGAAGCGTTTCCCTGCTAACACTTACTTGTGTTCAAAAGAACGGTCCCTCCATCGTGCGGTCCATGCGATAATGGAACTGTCAAAAATCCTTGCTATAGGGGCCCCCTCAAATGTGCTCAGAAACTTGGCTGAGGCCAGAGTATCTATAAGCTCATGAGCCCTTGGGATGGGATAGGCATCAGTCCTAGTGACTGCAGTGAGACCCCTGTAGAACACAAAACCTCATTTCTCTCTTACCATCTTTGGTGTGAGGTTTAGGCACCAGGACTACTGGACAAGCCCAAGGGCTATCTGAGGGTTCAATGACTCCTAAATCCAACATCTTTTGGACTTCTGTCCTGACACAGTCCCTGACATGATCAGGTTGCATGTAAATCTTATTTTTAACAGGCAGACTGTCCCCAGTGTCCACTTCATGAATGCACCAGGTAGTCTGACTTGGAGTCAGTGAGAACCTACGCCTGAACTGGCTGAAAACTTGTCTGCAGTCAGTTTGTTGCTGGACAGTGAGGCTGCCTGCCAAGGCTACACCATCTACTGACCCATCATCAGGGTTCTGAGAGAGCAGGTCATGGAGTGGGTCACTCTCTTTCTCCTGTCCCTCATCAATTGCCATGAGCAAGCCCATGTCAGCCATGTCGACATATGGTTTCAGTCTATTGACATGGAGTACCGTATGGGGACTCCTGGGAGTTCCAAGGTCTACCAAGTAGGTTACCTCTCCCTTCTGTTCAACAATTGTATGGGGGCCGCCCCATATATCTTGGAGGGCTGCTGAGGCCACAGGCTCCAACACCCACACCTTCTGCCCTGGCTGGTAAACAGTCAGCACAGCCTTTTTGTCATGCTAGGCCTTTTTGGAATTCCTGGCTAGTCTCAAGGTTTGTAGTTGCCTTTTTCATATACTCTGCCATCCTGGAGCGGAGACCAAGTACAAAGTCCACTATGTCCTGTTTAGGGGGTTTGGGAGGTAACTCCCATCCCTCCTTCACCAGACACAATGGGCCCCTAACAGGATGTCCAAACAAAAGTTCAAAAGGGCTGTAACCAACCCCCTTTTGAGGAACCTCCCTGTAGGCAAATAAAAGGCAGGGCAAAACTATGTACCATCTGCGCCTAAGCTTTTCTGGGACACCTTTAATCATGCCCTTTAAGGTTTTGTTGAATCTTTCAACTAAACCATTGTATTGTGGGTGATAGGGTGTGGTGAATTTGTAATTCACTCCACACTCCTTCCACATTGCAGTCAAGTAGCGAGACATGAAGTTTGCATCCCTGTCTGATACTACCTCTTTAGGAAAACCCACTCTTGTGAATACACCCAAGAGGGCCCTTGCCACCACAGGAGCTGTGGTGGTACTAAGTGGAATTGCGTCTGGGTACCCAGTGGCATGGTCCACCACCACCAGGATAAATCTGTGCCCAGAGGCTGTCTGAGGATCCATGGGACCAACTATATCAATCCCCACCCTCTCAAAGGGAACCTCCACAACAGGTAGTGGTATCAGGGGGGGGCCTTTGTGGCTCCACCTGCCTTCCCACTGGCTTGACAGGTGACACAGGAGTGACAAAACTCCTTGGTGTCTTCAAACATGTGGGGCCAATGAAAGTGAGGGCCAATTCTGTCCCAAGTCTTGTTTTGGCTAAGGTGACCTGCTAGAGGAATATCATGGGCTAGTGTTAATAGGAAACCCCTAAACTTCAGAGGTATAAACAAACTCCTGGAAGCACCAGGCTTGGGGTCTCTAGTCTCTGAGTATAGGAGTCCATCATCCCAATATACTTTATGTTATGGGTTTCACTAGCATTCCCAGCAGCCTCATCAGCAGCTTGCTTTCTTTCAAGAGAGGGGCAGCTTAGCTGCTCCTGCCTCAGATCTGCCCTGGAAGGTCCCCCTGTCCCCAAGAACTCAACCTGATCAGGCTCAAGCTCCTCTGGGACAGTTCCTTCTTCAGGACTAAGATCATCTCCCTCAGGAGGTTGATCTGTAGTCTGAGTCAGGAGGGAAGGCACTGCCTTAACCCTGCTGCTCCTCCTCTTGGGAGGCACCTGGTGCATTCTTCCAGGATCCAGGGCTTATTCAGTTTTAGACATGTTGGCCTGTGATCTGGTCACAGCAAATACATGTGCAGGAATTAATAGCATTTCTGCATGTATCCTGAGCTCCACTTCTGCCCAAGCTGAAGTTTCTAGATCATTGCGAAGCAAGCATTCAACAGGGAGGTTTGCACTTACCACAACTTTCTTGAGGCCAGTTACCCCTCCCCAGGAGAAATTAACAACTGCCAAGGAATGGTCTGTCCTGACATTGCCAGCATTGGTCACTTGGTACATTTCACCAAGTAAAATCTGTTCAGGAGCCACAAGATCTTTTGTCACCATTGTGACACTTGCTCCTGTGTCCCCGAATGCCAAAGCTTCTTCTTTTCATTTATCAAAGGCTGCTGTCTGTGTTTACCCAAGTTACTGCTACTCAGAGGACATATCCATGCCTCCATCACAGATCAGGAAAGCCTGAGTTGGAACTCTGACTAGGCCAGAGTCCATGTCAGAACCCAGTGTTAACCCTACTATACCCTTATTCTGAGTACCACCAATTGTATCTGAACTAGGGGGAACAAGTGCCTTTAGGGGCAATGGTGGCTGGAGTTGTGTCTTTGGACTTTGTACAGTCACTAGTCCAATGGGTTTTCTGCTTACAGATTTTACACCATGATTTCTTTTGGCCTTTTCCTTTGTTAGATTGGGACTCCCCCCAGATGCAGATTTTTGGGGACCTTGAGAAGACTTCTGGTCTTTACCCTTTTTCCCACCCTTGTCAGAGTTCTTTAAATCTTGCTTCTTTGGGTCACCACCTTGGTTCTGAACCTTCTGCTTCACCCTGGTTCTAACCCATTTGTCTGCCTTCTTTCCAGATTCTTGGGGCGAGGTCAGACCAGAGTCCACCAGGTAATGAGCCATCAGCTGATTTTGACAATTATTAAGTATTTGCTCCCTCATGATTAAGTTGTACAATCCTTTGAAATCACACACCTTAATGCCAAGTAACCAGCCCTCCAGAGCCGTAGCAGCACAATCTACAAAGTCCACCCAGTCTTGAGTCTGTGCCTTTTAGGTATCTCTGAACTTTAACCTGTATTGTTCAGTGGTTAGGCCAAACCCTTCAACTAATGCACTCTTCAAGATGTGGTAATCATCAGCATCCTCCTCTCTAACAGTGAGGAGCTTATCTCTACCTTTGTCTGCAAAGGAGAGCCACAAAATTAGTGCCCACTGCTCCTGGGGAACCCTCTGAACTTTGCAGGCCCTTTCCAGTGCAGTAATCCATATGTGGATGTCATCCCCACTCTGGTAGGGAGAGACAATCTTGTTTAGGTTTCTATGGTTATGAGACCTCTCCCTAACACTAGGGATGTTGCTGCCACAATGGGGCTCTAGCCCCAACTTTCTTCTAGCTCTCTGAAGGTCTACGGACTCCCTTTCTTGGGATATCTGCTCTCTTCTGATTCTAAGCTGAGCTTCCACATACTTGAGCAGTATCTCTTTCCTCTCATGAGAGGATTCCCTCTGATGAGAGGAAACAGAGGTCCCTATGGAGGTGTCAGAATAGTTAGACTCCTGGGAAAGAGACCTTGACCTTCTAGGCACACTCCCAACTCTCCCTGGTGGAGTAAAATGAGTGTCAGAATTACAAGCAAACTTACCTGTCAGTTTGCTTGTGAGGTGATTTTGCAGAGATGTTATGGACCAACTTCTTAGAGGCAGGAAAACTCCAAGTGGCTGGACCTGAAACATTTGGAGCGTGCATGCTCAACTGTAAAGCAGAAATATCTCTTCTAAGAGCTGAATTTTCAGATTTAATATCGGCCAATATTGCTGCAATATCTTGCAATGATACTGAAGTAGTCGCATCCATAACTTCTGGACAAAATAATATTCGTGGGCTTTGCCTTCTGTCAGAATTACAAGCAATCTTACCTGTCAGTTTGCTTGCAAGGTGATTTCGCAGAGACATTTTGGACCAACATCCCAGTTCCCTAACTAATAACCTTGTAGGTAGAAACACTAAGGCTACACAGATGGGATTCAGGGAGGAGGTCCGGATCAGGGACGCTAGATGTTCCTAGTTGTCGACATGCGAGGCAACAAGGAAAAGTATAACTAGCCACAAACTCAAACTAAACCTTGACATACACTATCCTCACTAAAATCATAGAGATTACTCAATATAATTTCCTACCTGCGATCTAGGAGTGTTGTATGTCGCGTCCTTGTAGTCGTCATGAAGTGTTCAGTAGTAGGATGTTGTGACGATTGGTGAAATATTCAAATTAGAAGACTGTTGTAAAGAGTGATGTAGAAGAGGGTTGTAAACTGGTACCAAGGTTTATAAATAAACATGAGAAATAAGTTACTGATTTTCTTATACTGTAATTCTGTTTTAAATAAGTACTTCTTCTTCTATTCTAGGATTCAACTTACTCTCTATAGTTAGTCCAAGCATAATATTCTTCAGGAACTGTATGGGAAAAAGAAAGAAATAACATTGCCTAACACACAGCAAATCCTAATAAATATACTCTTTTCTTATGCTTTAAATGCACGCAGATACTTTGTACAATGTTCATTTTTCCAATGCTAACAATTGTTTTATCTTTCCAGATGAATGTTCCAAAAATTATCCCAAGAATAAATCAAGGTAAGTATGAAGTTTTTGCTTCCTGCTTTCTTTCGTAGGGCGCCAGAATTAACCTCCGAAAACTTACACCTAACTTATTTTTCTTCTTTCTTGTAGCTCCGGAAATGCTGTCAGCAGCCACAAGACCTGCGGTGAAGAAAACAGAGTGCTGGAATTCCTTAGTTGAGCAGCAGGTGAGCCGGGGTGTTCTCTCGCTCCAGAAGCAGAAGGCAAAGCGCTTTCTGGAAGCTGGATGTGGCAATAAATAGGCTTGCCACACCCAAGAAGAATGATGACGTTGTGCACGTTCTACGTAACGTGCACATATCGGGAGACTGCATCGATGCAGAATGCATGATGCCTTTTTGCTTTTACTTCAGTCCGTCTGTGCTTTTTCTTTGCTGCAGAACGCATTACACTGATGAGTTTAAAAAAAGTAGAAAAGTACTTTACAATGTGCTATAATGCATATGGAAACGAAATACATAGGCAAAACATGGCTTTGTGACATGACACATATTAGATAAACACTGCATTTTCCTAAACAATTAAACACGCATTAACATACTCAAACTAAGATGTGCTGGCAGCATGGGACAGGGGTGGATTTTATTCTGGGAAAATTACGTTTCTCTGGAAGCGTTATGAACCATCTTTTAGTCCTGCATGTACATAAGCAGGAATTTATGGGAGTTGGGACGGGGAATCATGACAGTGAGGGCCATCATGGCCATCTTCCTCATCTTCAGGAGGAGTTGCGGCTTCCAGGTCAAGATCATTGTCATCTTCCTGGCCAGCTCCAGAGGTCAGGTCAGGGGTGTCTGCACCCCTGGGCCTTTCCCTCATCTGCTGCCCCACCCACTCTGCCTTCCCCTTCAGACCCTGAGGTCTTTCTGAGATCATCCAATAGCAGTACCTCTATGAGGCGTTGGGTGTTTGCACTTTTCCCTGTCTTCAATTTCTTAGTGCTACACAATGCTCTCAACTCCAAGAATGGGAGTTTGTCATACTTGGGTGCTAGAAGCCCACTGGCTTCTGGCAGGGACCCACCGGTTCCTGGCCTTGAAGACATCACTAGTGAGGTGTGGTGTATGCACCTACCTACTCTAGTGTGGCCTACTAAACTCTCTTGAGTTGTAGAAAGGGTGTGCTAAGCCCTTGACACACAACTCCAAGTTCAGTAGAACTTACTGTAGTTTAAGCTTGATTTATATGTACCTCACGTGGTTTTCAGTTAGTCAATCACTTGAGAATATCTGGTAAAACAATGGCAAGCTTGAATCCCACCACTGCTACCAATGTGAAAAGTTGGCCTGGTATATGCTGTCCACTAGTTATAGTGGGCACCTTGCACCAGTCCAAACAACCCATTAGAGGTGATAAGTTAAAGACAACCTTTTATTTTAAAGCTATCCTAGTAGTAGCTATGGAGAGCAGCCTTCAGGCTACGTCTTGAAGGAATATAAAGCAGCTTGTTTTACCAGTCTACAATCTCCTGAATGACCAAATGAAAGGAGAACCACACCAAGTATATATATATATATATATATATATATATATATATATATATATATATATATATATATATATATTATCTACTGGCGGTCGCCAGTAGATAGATATAGTTAGGACCGTGTTTCCATAGGAAATCCGCAACATTCTATTTGGAATAACTTTGGCGCCGGTTGACGAATCCTCGCGAAATTTTCAAAATAGGTGTGGCGCTCCGCTCCGCTCCTACCCTGAAAGTCTCAGGGTGATTCATCAAGCGGGGGCTGAGAAAAAAGGGGGGTCCCAAAACACGTTGTCCCCATGCAATTTTCCATAGGGCCCTTTAGTCCAAGGTACAGCCCGAACGGCTGAACAGAATTATTCGAAATTTGGCAGAGAGGTAGTCCTCAGGTCAGGGAAGTGCCTTTTGCAGGTCTGGTGTCAATCTGTTCAGTAGTTCCTGAGAAAATCAAAAGTAAAATCATATATATATGTGGGCGGAGCCTAACCACACATCTCATCCTGAGATCTGATTGGCTGTCAGCACTTCATCCAAGAAGTTTTGGCAGCCATCTTGGGACCAATATACATGATAGCACCTCATTAAAAAGCATTGCAGTTAATAGAAGGTTTTAAGACTTTAGTTACATTATAAATTATTTGTTGATGGTACCATACTCATTTTAGGAATTGTGGTATGTTCTAAGGTGATTTCACCATGTGAAAAAGCCTTCTGCTGGGATATCATGATTGAGAGAAAAATATTTTCTCATGCTTTTCCCACAGAGGTTTGGAAGGTGATCTTTAAGCTAAACTGAGAGCTTATTTTCTGTAAATTCACATTATCTTTCTCAGTCATGTGAGAATGAAGTCTGACATTCTCAGTAAAACATGTACATCCAACAAGGGCAGAGACTGTCAGTTGATTCCTTTGTGTTCTACTGCAGCTTCCCAGAGTGTTCCAAAGAACAACTAGAGCGCTAACATTCCTACTTATGATAAACACCTGAAGCCATCTTGCTTGGATTAAAGTGGTAACTCTTAAAACATTTAATTTAAAAAGGAACAAAATGAGGGGGTTCATTCTTCCATAAAAAGTATGATAAGTGCTGCAGAAAGAAAAATTAGGGCACATTTTGAGTGACTTCTCAAATCCTCTTCAATTTCATTAAAAAATTCTGACATGCAGACTGAAACATGCACTTTCAATACCAGCAGTAGTTTTCCCTGGTGAGCAGTAGCTTTACTACAGTGATTTAGGGCCATATGTAGGAAGCCTAATACCGGTCGGTAACGGCCGATTTTCGGTAAATATACCGTTACCGACCGGTATTTAGGCTTTTGCTATGTAGGGGGATCATTTCAGGATTCGGTAATTTACCGAATCGGTAATTTTACCGATTCGGTAAATACCGAATCCTGAAATGAGATGTAGGGGGAGTGTGTCGTGGGTGTGGGGATTCGTTATTTACCACCAACTAAAAGTTGGTGGTAAATGACGAATAGGTGTAAAAAAGCATTTTTGTGCACTTTGAAGTGTGTATGCGTGCCACATGTGCACACATGGACGAATCAGGGGTGCAACAGGGTGTCAATGTGACACCCTGCCACCCATGATGATGCCTCCCCCATTACCGATTCGGTATTTACCGATTCGGTAATGGCAACTGGCTTCCCATTCATTCCTATGGGCCTCCAGGCCTATAGGAATGAATGGGAAGCCAGTTGCCATTACCGAATCGGTAAATACCGATTCTAAAATACCGACACTTACCGATTCGGTATTTTTTTACCTACATTACATTTACCGATTCATAAATACCGAATCGGTAAAATTCGGTATTTAAGAATCGGTAAATGTAATTTACCTACATATGGCCCCTAATGAGCAAAAAGAGTGCTAACTTTCTGAATTAATGGCAAATGTGTGACACATCTGAATGCCTTCTTGATGGAATCAAAGTATAAAACTGAAAGTATTTCCTACTGAGGAGACTGCAGTAAATGAGGAAATTAGGAAACTTCATAACAAATAAGTCTCCCAAGATGGCCACCAGAGACAAAAGAGCCCAAATGTAGCCCAAATATCACCCAGATGTAGCCCAAGTATAGCCCAATGACAGAATGTCTCAGAGTGTTCTTAAAAACAACTAGAGCGCTTACTGTCTTCATTATGACAAAAGTATGGCACACCTGAAGCCATCTTGATTGGAATAAACTGGTAACACTTAAAACATTTAATTTAAAAAGGAACACAATGAGGGGTTCATTTTGCCATAGAAATTATGATTAAGGCTGAAGAAAGAAAATGAGGGCACATTTTGAGTGACTTCTCAAATCCTCTTCTATTTCATTAAAAAATTCTGACATGCAGACTGAAACATGCACTTTTAATACCAGGAGCAGACTTCCATGGTGAACAGTAGTTTTACTACAGTGATCTAATGAGCAACTAGAGTGCTAACTTTCAGAATTTATGGCAAATGTGTGACATATCTGAATACCTTCATGATGGAATCAAAGTAAAAAACTGAAAGCATTTCCTACTGAGGAGACTGCAGTACATGAGGAAATTAGGAAACTTCATAGCAAATAAATCTCCCAAGATGGCCACCGGAGACAAAAGAGCCCAAATGTAGCCCACAATCACCCAGATGTAGCCCAAATATAGCCCAATGACAGAAGTGTGCAAAACACTTATTATTTTGTGTTTTTGCAGTGTTATATAGTGCAGACTTGTCAGGTATTGGAGTGCTTTACATGAGCATTGGTTACATCACACAAGAACAAATTCATTTTGGTTGTAGACATAGGGAGACTAAGTGATTTGACCAGAATCACAGAATGTCGAGCTGAAGCAGAAACTCCAACCTGGTTCCCCAGTTGCAAAGTCTGCAGTTCTGGAAGTAACACCACATCCTCTCCCCTAAGTGCAACATTTAATCAAGTGGTCAACTGGATAAAAAACATAAAGATAACAAATAATTTAAAAGTGCTTTGTCGCTATTTGAAAACTCAGAAAATATGTCCTTATTTTAGTCTTTTAGAGCATTAACCATAATTTTGATGCCAATAAGACCCTCTCATATATGTAATTTCTAAAGGAAATACTCTAGGTATTACAGTTTTGATTACATCAAGATGACGTCAGGCGTTCCACACTTTTGTAATACATATAGAATGTTAGCAATCTAGTTGTTCATTAGGATTCTGTTGAGAGGCTGAGGCCAGGGGCACGGACTGTGAAAATTGAAGGCAGGTAGGAGGGTGCAAAGGCATCAATTTAACCACACTGAGCAGGCAGGAAGGGCCGTGGCAGCACAACAGACTATGGAGGGCAGTGGAAAGGGGGGCAGGGGCAACAAACCAACAATACAGGACTTGCAAGAGAGGCTGTGGCAATGTAATAGACCATTGTGGGCAGAAGGAAGAGGCAATGGTAGTACAACCATACATGCCAACAGACCCGATTCAGCCAGGAAACGTCCAATGTTTTTAAGCTCAAATGGGCTTTATTTGATCTGTCTCCTGTCTACAATCTCCTCTTTTTCAATGTAACTCAAAGGGGAAAATCAATACCCCAGTTTTTTTTCAAAATCTCCCTCTTACCAAGTTCAAAATGTTCGCAAGTATGGTACATTGGATCATGGAAGGAAATGGGGTAGGGACATGGACTTGGATAACAGAGGACAGGAGGGACATGGAGAGGTGCACCAAACTGACCCTGCAGGGCAGGCATCAGGGTTTGCAGCAGCACAATACACCACACAGGGCATGCGGGACAGGAGTGCAGCACAACAATCCATAGAAAGCAAGAGGGAGGGGACAGGACCATGCACATGGACAACAGAGAACAGAGAGGCAAGAGGCAATGGTAGCTAGCTGACCATAATGGACAGACAGGAGAGAAAGCTGCAGCATAACAGACCATAAAGTGCAGGAGGGACGGATCAGGGGCATTACAATGGAACAGACAAGCCAGGAGGGAGGGAGTAGGGGTCTGCACATGTAAACAGGGGGCTGGGGGCAAGGGGGTAGGGCAGGAGCAGCAAGATAGCCATGGAGGTCAGGCAGGATGGGCACTAGAAGCAAAACACACCGTGAAGAGCAACAGTGAGACTGTGATGACATACACACAGACCATGGAGGGAAGGTGGGAGGGGGTCAGGGGCAGCTAACTGACCACAGAGGGAAGGTGGGAGGGGCCATGGCAGCACAGAAGACCATGCATGGCAAGTGGGAGGGTTAGTGGCAGCACAATAGCTATGATGGGCAAGAAGGAGGGTGCAGGGGCATGCACAAAGGACGATGGAGGATAGAAGGGAGGGTCAGGACCTGTGCACAGAAAAGAAAGTTCAGGGGAAGGGGCCTCACAACAGACCGCACGGGGCAGGCAGGAGGAGCAGTTGCAGCACAACAGACCAGGGAGGGCAGAAGGGTGTGGCAGTACAATGGACCATGTAGGACAGGAGGAAGAGGATAGGGGCATGGCATGTGGACAGGCAGGGTGGAGGTGGCAGGGACAGGTTACAGTCATCTGACAATGCTAGGCAGGTGGGAGGGGAGTGGCAGCTCAACAGAACACTCAGAGTAGATAGGAGTGGCAGGTCCATGGAACATGGTGGGCAAAAAGGATGGAGCAGGGGCATGCACAAAGACATCAGAGGGCAGGGGGAAGGATAATAGGGGCAGCAAGCTAAGCACAGAGTTTAAGCAGGAGGTCAATGATGGGGCATAGAATTGGGCTATGGAGGGCAGGAGGGGTGGACTGGTACATCATACTAAATTGAGGGCAGTGGCAGCACATCAGACCATGCATGGCAGAAGGGAGGAGGCTAGTCCATGGATTCACACAACAGAGGATAGGGAGGAGGGGGATGGGGCAGCAAACTAACTGTTCAGAGAAGGCGGGTATTAGGAACTTTATTGTTTTTAAAACGTGTGTCTGTACGAACTACTTAAAATATGAACAAGTATGCAGCATAATCTCACTTTTATTCAGGAAGAAGAGGACGTTTGTGACTGTGACTCCGGGCTCACTTGGCAGAAACACCCCCTGACCCTCCACCCCCTATCGCAAAATGTAATGCCCGTGAAAAGGGTAGGTGAACACAGTGTTATATAGAACATAGTCCTGAGAGCACGATTGAAAATGAAAACTAGATATAGTGTATGGTATAAACTATGCACCAAAAAGTGTGATATAAGATGAACCGGGCATGAAATATAATATGCAATACATTGTGCGCAATGACAGATTCATTGGAGAGCGCGAGATAGCATAGGCACTAGCGCGTGCTATGCGATGTGCACCTTGGAGTGTAATATGCACAGGGCAGTGTTGTGTAACCTAACTAGTCTCTAAAGTTGTAATATAAAATATGTGCTGGGGAGTGTAACGTTGCATATGCACTGTGACACAGATATGGATGCCAGATTGTAATATGTATGGCATAGCACTGTGCGTTATAACATAGGCATCGAGGAAGGCACGTTAGATGGGGCAATATAACCCGTGCTAAGACAAGTGTGGCAAGACATATTCACGGGGTGGTGTTACAGTGCACATGGGCTAGAGAGTGTCATAGCATATGCACTAGCTGGTGGAATACAACACAGAGGTGTGTGGCACTCGGCAGGCAATGGTGGGTGTAACATAGTTTTGGTCGAATTTTTGTCGAATCCCCTTTGAATGGCTTGGTGTGCATGTGTATTAAATGTGCCCGTTAATAGCTACCCATGTTTGTATAAATAAACGACAAGGGTGTCTACCGGGATTAGGCACGGTAGGGCATCAGACATGTCAGAGCTTCACTAGTGGTGTAAATACATTCCACGTGGATTCATTGTATGCATAGTCACCTTTTAATGAATATCACTCAAATCGTAATGGTGATAGGTACGTACGGTTTGTCCAGCATGTCCTAGGTGTGTCTATAAATATATATTTTTTAAAAATAATAAAAAACATTGGCCGGCCCTGGGGATTGGGGTAAAAAAATATAATTAGGAGACAGGCCCTGGGGGATGGGGTCATCAGGGCCAATAAATTAGAATAAGAAGGGGAACCATACAGCCCCCCTTCTTAAAAAATTAAAATAAATAAAAGACTGGCATCGTGCCGGAGCCCACGCCCCCTCCTTGCAGCACTCTGCAAACACGCCCCCTGGTGAGTTGTAAGTTGGGGAATTAATTCCTCTTCAATACTGAGGGTCCCTGAGGGCCAACTAGCCCAACAGGCATCTCCAGTATGCGCCAGGGAGCTGCGCTGCAGACAGGTGTTCTGAGGCCAAGCCCCTTTTTACACCTCTCTGCAACACAGCTCTGTGGCGCTTACTGGAGGTACCTAGTGGTCTAGTTTGACCCTAGGGACCCTTAGGATTCAAGGGGACTTAATCTCTCAACTTAGAACAGCCACAGGGCGCGTTTACACAGTGGTGAAGGGAGGGGACGGGGCCTGAGGTGACGTGTGCAAACACGCACTATGGCACATTTTAAATTGGGGATATAATTTCCCTTCAATACTGAGGGCCCCTGGGGGCTAACTAGCCCACCAAGTGCTTCCAGTAAGCGCCACTGAGCTGCATTGCAGAGAGGTGGTCCAGGCTGTGCCACTTTTTACACCTCTCTGCAACGCAGCTCTGTGGCACTTACTGGAGGTACCTAGTGGGCTAGTTGGACCCTAGGGACCCTCAGGATTCAAATGAACTTAATCTCCCAACTAAAAACGGACACAGGGCCTGTCTACACAGTGGTGAAGGGAGGGGACGGGGCCTGAGTTAACGTGTGCAAAAACGCCCTGTGGCCTGTTTTAAGAGGTAGTTTTAATCCCCCTGCCCTATTATATACTAGGGGCTTACAGAGGAGGTCATGCTAATCACAGGGGGACCCCACCGCATAATGTTCCCTAGTGTATGTAGGTGTTTTCACTGTATTCTAAGTGTCTTTTAACATAGCACTGGCTCTAGGACTGGTTAGTCAGACTCAGTTACCACCAGTATCCATCTGAAAAAGTTGAGGGTACAGGATGATTTTGCAACAAGGATTCTTTCTGCTCTTCTTTTTTTTCTTTCTGCACGTTATCCTTCTTCCTGCACTTTTCTTCGTGTTTGAGGACTTCTGTTGCTTCTTTCTGCACTTCTTTTTTTCTTTCTGTGCATTTTTTCTTCTTTCTTCACATGTCCTATCTCTGTAGGCATAGTTAGAAATTAGCATTTAAAAAACCTTTGAAATTCACAGAAAAAACTATAGGTTTCAGGCACGTTATAGTTAGGAATTAGCATTTAAAAAACCTCAGAAATTCACTGAAAAAAACATAGGTTTCAGGGGTGTTATAGTTAGCTGGACTTTTCACTTGTACAAAACCATTGAAATTCCCCCGTTATAGTTAGTTCGGCTAACTATAACTCGCGCGCCCGCAATGCACTGCTGATGACGTCACATATTACATCACTCATGACATGGTCAGTGACATCACTCATGACATCACTGATGACATCTCAAATGACATCACTGATGACATCACTGATGACATCATCCTTGTGATAGAGTGGCAGACCTCCTCTCACCCTAATATAACCTTTGATACACACATTCAAAAATAGAGACTAACATTTTCAAAACAATGGACATACCAATACCAGTTACAACAACCTCTTCAGTAATTCTAAGATCCACATACACATCCACTCATTCACCAACAGTCCTATACAGTCACTCATACATGTACTCACTCATCATATGTACTCATACACCTATACATTCTGTTACACAATGCCACTCATCCATAGAGTTACTCACACACATAGTCACTCATGCTAATAAAGAATCAAACATACATTTACTTGCATATACAGTTATACACACACCACCACACTTACTTCTACGGAAACTTACACATACTTAGTATTTTAAACAATCACTTATAGAAACACATACTTATTCATACAGGAACTCTTTCAATCTCTCACTCTCACATATACTCACTTATATACACCAATAGTCACATATACTAGTTTCAAACATATGTAGTTACTCATAAAGACACTATTGAGACAGTCATTCACTCACTAACACACCCATACACACACTCATCCACCCATACAGTCCTGCACACATGCTGTCTTCAACACATACAAACAGTGAGTCACTCATTCATGCACCTATGCACTACGTAATACCCCCCACCGAACCATGCAGACACTCAGACTGATACTCAAAAAACCAACTAATAACCTATATAGACACCCATGTAGCTACTCATCAACCCATGCAGCCACTTATACACAAAGTGAGAGACTGATACAGATATTTACATATTTAAACATTACTCACTAAGCCATGTATTCACTATGATACACTTAATCAGTCAGTTACACAATCAATTTTTCAAAAACAAATCATCCATTTAGACACTTATATACCCATTTATTCTTCCATCGACCTTGAGATATACATATATAAAACATATTTAATTTTCAGAAAAACAGACATTTACTGGATGATGTAATCAGTGATGTCATCAGTGATGTCATTTGAGATGTCATCAGTGATGTCACTGACCATGTCATGAGTGACGTAATATGTGACGTCATCAGCAGTGCATCGCGGGCGCGCGAGTTATAGTTAGCTGAACTAACTTTAACGGGGGAATTTCAATGGTTTTGTACAAGTGAAAAGTCCAGCTAACTATAACACCCCTGAAACCTATGTTTTTTTCAGTGAATATATATATATATATATATATATATATATATATATATATATATATATATATATATATATATATATGTATATATATATATATATATATATATGTTTTATACCTCTACAATCGTCAGATGCATCACACATATAACAATACATATGCAAGTAGAAACATACACCAATTACAAGAACATGCACACCGTAAAATTTGAGAACACACACTTCACATTTCAAACAGACACCTACATTTATGTCATACTTTAAATGTACCTTTTCACACACTCACACAAACTAGCCTAATAACTAATCTGTTTTATAACATATCTTAAAACTCACTTTTGTGCTGCTTCACCATTCTGCAACCACTTAGGATAATGGCCCTAGCCAAATATAAAGCAGCAGTCTACTACATGACTCAGCTATAAATCCCACCATATTCCTTAAAGCATGCATGCGTATGTGTCTACCTTTTGAAATCATCATCATATATAAAAGAAATAAGCGAATAGACTGCACTTTACATTTGAAAGAGAAACCTACATTTCTGCAGTGTATTTCAAGTGTACCTTTCCCCAGACTCATAGAAAGTAGCCTAATCTCCAATCCCTCTGCTAACATGTCTTAAAACTCCCATTTGTGCTGCAGCTTTACCATTCTACGAATATTGGGCCTAACCAAATATAAAGCAGCAACCTATCACATGTCTCTACCATAACTCGAACCATATTCTTAAAAGCATGCATGCTTGTATCTGTACCTATTGCCAAAAGCATAACACATATCAGAATACATGTACAAGTAGAAACATAACCACACTCACAAGACCATAAAGGCCATAAAACCTGATAGACTACACGTAACATTTCAAACACACACCTAGATTTATGAGGCATAGTTCAAGAGAAGTTTTACACAGACTCTTTTAAAGTACCATAATCACTAATTCCTCTCTCAACGTATCTTAAACATCACTTTTCTACTACCGCTGCTTCACTATTCTACTACTAAACAGGTATTGAGCATAGGTAACAGCAAAGCAACACTTCACTTATCTTTGTTGAAAGTCTCCCCACATTTCTGAAAGCATGTAGGCACATATCTGTACCTTTTCCTAGTACCATCATATACAAAAGAAACATACAAATAGATCTATACCTGTATTTTATAAATCTAGCATCTTCGGATGCATAACACATATGAAAATACATCTGTAAGTACAGACATTCCTTAGTCACAAAACCATGCTGATCTTAAAACTTAAAAAGCTGCACTTCTCATTTCAAATAAACACCTAAATTCATGTGATATATTTCAACCATACCTTTAAACAGACTCATGAAAAATAGCCTAATCACTAATTCCTCTGCCAACACGTTTTAGAATCAATCATTTTTATTACGTGATACTCATCCAAAGTACACAGCTCAACTGCCTACAACCATCGGCTGGCAGAGCGAAACGGAGTGGTCAGTACACAGCGCACAGGTCTATGACCCGGAGGGCGACCCCGCAAGAAGATGATTTAATGTAGTCCAGACCTGCAATTGCTCATGTACCACTTTTATAAGAAACATTTGAAAGCAAAACAAATAAACAAACCTGCATCAGTCTCTTTCCTCCACACCGAGGCTCCCCGGGTTTAACAGTTCTAATCAAAGATATGTCAAACTGCCCCAGTGGCCCCTGCCGGTTCCAAAGGGACAAGTTGAAGAATTTGCAAATATTTGGGGCATGTGACTTCCCTCAACTCCTTTGACAGAAGCTGCAAGAAAGGACCCCAAAGCTTAGTGTATTTTGACCCCTTCCCATCAACTCTGAGCAACAGTCGCTCCATTGCAAGAATGTGCAAGAGCCTCCAGTGCCAGTCCCTTGGGTCCGGCGCAGCCGGAGAGCCCCACTGCACCAACAGAACCTGCTGTGCCGCAAGCAACGCCAACGCAATTTGACTGCCCCGCAACGTGCTCAAAGGAAAGGACTTGGAGTGAGGGAGACCCAACAGGGTGTGCACAGGCTCCCACAGCAACGTGATCTGAAACGCCTCATCAAGATCATCCAAGATCGCTGCCCAATACTGCACCAGTTTCGGGCAACGCCATAGCAGATGAACGAGGGTGCCAGGGTGACTGCACCCCTGCCAGCAGAGGCCAGATTTAGTAGGGTCCCAAGACTGAATGCACGCTGGAGTATAGTACCAGTATGCCGCCACCTTATAAGCAGATTCTGCTCCTGCCGTGTCAGCCGCTGTGTGATGGGCGCGGTAGAAAACATGCTCACCTTCCTTGTGCATTAGAGGGCGTTCCAACTCAGTCTTCCACCTAACCTGCGCCTTCGACCGCTATGAGTTTCCGGTCATCCTTCTTACAAACCAACCAGCGCTCAAAAGTGGTCAAGGGACGGGACATCAAGGCGAAGTTAGAGGGTAGGGTCACCCAATGTGCTAGCTGCGAGTAATGGAAGACGTCAGCTTTCGGCAGATCAAAATAGTCTTTGCGCAGTTGGGCAAAGGGGATCACACCATCCGAATCAAAGAGGGAGCCCACTCTCTTACATCCCTCCTCGCACCAGCGCTGAAAAACAGGAGACGCACACCCCGGCGGAAAGTCAGGGTTGTCCAAGATAGGGGTCATAGGGGATGGGAACGTGGTCCAACCCCTAGGGCCCACCAACTGATCCCACGCTTTGAGAGTCGGGGAAGTCACCAGTGACGAGTAGAGGCCCCATGCCCTATGCTTCCGCGGAAGCCAGAGCTCACGTCATATATTACAGCCAGCGACCGTCTGTTCCATAAAATTCCAGTGCTTGCTGGACAAAGGCAGATTCCACTCCGTGATATATCGGAGGCAAGAGGGTTGGTAATACGCACTCAAAAGCGGAAAACCAAGTCCCCCGGCGGCCTTCGGCGCGGTAACAAGAGATAAGGCGACTCTCGGCCTCTTATTATGCCACAAAAGCTTATTAAGCAGCTCCTGCAACCTCCGGAGAGTACCCGGCGGCGGCTGCACTGGGAGCATCTGAAACAAATAAAGGACACGCGGCAACACAGTCATTTGTATTGCCGCAAGCCGCCCATACCAGGCCAGTTTAAGGCGAGACCAATCGGATAACGACTTAGCAGTTTGCTCCACCAACAGTTTGTAATTAAGGAGAACAGTTTTAGCAATGGAAGGGGTCAACCGGATACCCAGGTATGAAATATAAGAGTGCAGCCATTGGAAGGCAAAGTCACGCTGCAAGTCACTAACCTCGTCCTTAGGGATAGAAAGATTAAGAACAAATGATTTAAAAAATTTTACTTTAAACCCTGCTACTAATCCAAAATCATGAAGCTCCCGTGCCAAATACCGCAGAGTGGTGCGCGAGTGAGTAAGGGAGAGAATAACATCGTCCGCCTAAAGACTAATTTTATATATGTCGGCGCCAAACATAAATACCCTCATCATCCGGATTCGAGTATATTCGCTGGGCAAAGGGCTTCATATAGAGTGCGAATAATAGTGGAGACAGGGGGCACCCCTGCCATGTCCCTCTGGATATGGGGAACAGGGCAGACCTACACCCATTCACCCGCACCGATGCCTTAGGGGCTACGTAAAGACATTATACCCAGCAGATAAAGTGCTCGCCGAAACCAAAAACGCGCAGAACATCAAACATATAACCCCAGTCTACTCGGTCAAAGGCCTCGGCGTCGATGGAAAGAAGACAAGCCTGCGCCCGAGACCAGTGAACAAGGTCAATAAGATGGAGAATATGCTTAGTGTTGTCCCCGCCCTGGCCCGTGGGAATAAAGCCTGATTGATCGGGGTCTATGATGCCGTCCATCAGAGGGCTGAGGCGCGACGCCAAAATACTTGCTAATAACTTGGCGTCTATATTTAAAAGAGAAATTGGCCGGTACAAGCCACTGTCCCTCGGATCCTAACCAGGCTTAAGTATGACCGTAATCGCGGCTTCCAACATAGAGGGAGTTACCTCCCCAGTATCCATAAAAGAGTTAAAAAGACGCGTTAAAAGCAGAGCTAGCTCAACGCAAAAGGTTTTAAAAAACAAAGCGGAAAAACCATCCGGCCCCGGCGATTTGGTGATCTTGAGATGGGCTATTGCAGATATGACTTCCTCTATGCGGATGGCAGACTCCAACGTGTCAGCCGAGGATGCAAACAACGGCGTAATGCGGCAGGATGCAAGGTAAGCCTCCCTCCCCTCTGACCCGGTCTCTTCCCTAGTCGGTGGTATGCTCCACCACCTGGGAGTCCCTAATGGACTGGATCGCTGTCCGCTGTGCACTCCCACGCAGCCTATGGGCCAACAGACGCCCCCCTTTATCCCCACTGAGGTAAAATTTATGGCGCAAAAGTGCATGCTCGGCCCTATCGAGGTCTAAGTGCTTCTTTATGTGCCATTTTGTTTCAAGCTCCCTCCACATGCTAGGCGCACCTGTTCGTTTGTGGATAGATTCCAAGGCCCCCACCTCCTTCTCCAGCTCCACACACTTAGCCGTACGCAGATGCGCAAACGCAGCCAATAGTGCAATGAACTCTCCCCGTAATACCAACTTGAGGGCCTCCCAAACTGCCGCTAAAGACGTAATCTCTTGATTATGAACTGCCAGGTAAGCAATGATTGTGTCCCGTATACGAGTAACTACTGATTCTGAGTGTAGCAAAGAATCACGCAGATGCCAACCAGGAGATGGGGGTCGCGCATCGGGAGAGTTGAGTTGCACCGATATGAGGGCATGGTCAGAGAGTGAGCGGGGAGTGATAACCGCATTTGATAAGTAGGACAAAAGGGAGGTGGAGGCGAAGAAGTGGTCAAGGCGAGCATAAGTTTTATGGGCTGCAGAGTAGTAAGTATAGTCACGCTCAGTAGGATGCTGTACACGCCAGACATCATGCAAACCGCCATCACTCATCCACTGCTTTCCCCCCTGAGATAGAGCACCTGTACGATGAGACCGCTGCTCTGACCTATCCATTCCCACATCCATCACCACATTCAGGTCCCCACCCACCAAGATCAGAGTGTCTGGCGACGCCAGAACCTCAGTAAAAGGCCGCTTTCAGGAAGGGTTCCTGGTGCTCATTCGGGGTGTACATCGACCCTATAGTGAAGTGCGTGTCCTCCCATTGTACACGGAGCGCAAGGAGTCTCCCCTTGATCTCAGCAACCTGGGAAAGGACTTTACACTGAGCGCGCTCGCTAAAAAGGATTGGGACCCCATGCTTTTTAGCCGTGCCAGAAGACCACATCTGTAGAGGGAAGCGCTTGTCTCTCATCCGCTTAGTGTCTTTAGAGAGGAGATGCGTCTCCTGTAGCAGACACACGTCGCCCCCCACTCCCTCCAAGAGGGACAGGATACCGGTGCACTTAACAGGACTATTTAAGCCCCTAACATTCAGACTCACCACCTTTAGGCTCCTACCCATAAAGGTTGGAGGAGGAAAAGCCAGGAGGAAAAGCCAGGGCTTAAGCGCAGAACACCAGAGCGATGAGGTGGACCGAAGGGCATCAACCCTAGGACATACACCTCCCAAACCCAAAAGAGAACTGATGCGGACACATTCCCAAAAACAACCCCATCCCCCCATCCCCACCCCTCTCCCTCAAGCCCAAAGAACACAACAAACACGGAAAAGACAATGCAAAACACAGGACATCAGAGCCCTGGAAAAGGACAACAGTCTGTCACGTAGAACAAACGATATGGGGAACATGGCACCATGAAAAATGACACCACGTCACTGAAGGCGAAATACATCCAACCCCCAAAGGGTAGTTGATGATAAGAACACTCAACCAAGGACCTCTCCCCTCCGGCGCCGCAAACGAGTCCACCGGATGCCCGCCGTACATGGCTCATGGAGCGCTGTTGTTGTCCGTCACCTGTGCCACTGAAGTAACCGCCGCCTCCCTCTCCATAAGACTAGTGGACACGTTGGGCCTCGAGGACTGAGGGGGGTGCCCAACTCGCTGCCAGGCATCCGAGCGTCTGCGCCACCGCGAGGGAGTGCCAGACACTCCAGCCGGGGAAGAGGGCCGATCCAACCCCAAGACTTCATAAGCAGTAGCCAAAGAACGAAGCTGAAGGAGTTGGAATCGGAATGGGTGACCTCACGAATATGGGATGTTATTCTCATGAAGATGAGTAGTGATGGGCCTAAACTCCCTACGTTCACCAGGGTGGAAGCAGCTAAGTCCTGATAGAGGGTCGGTTGGTGGCCCCAAAACTGCACCGGCTGAGATCACGGGCCTTTCGCAGAATTAGCTCCTTGAGTTGGAAAACATGCACACCAGTATATCTGGTGGGGGAGCCTTTGCACCCCTCGGCAAGCCAACACAGTCAATCTGAATGTCCCGTTCTGCCCACTCCCCCAAAATCTGCCGAAAGAGCTGAAGAACATAGTCACGGAGATCGTCCCCTTCTCCTTTCCATGGCACCGACCGGATTATGATGTTATTCCATCGAGAACGGTTTTCGAGGTCCTCGACGTGGGCCTGCAGATCAAAATTTTGCTCCGTGAGATGGATGACATCCTGTTGGAGCTGATGTAGATCATCCTCCCGCCCCAAATGATGCTCTTCCACAGTAGCAACGCGCTCCCCAAAGGTGTTCACGTCGCGCCGCACTTCGCGGAGGTCAGAGGAGAGCTGGGAGCGAAGTTCCAGAATATCCTCCTTGATGGCAGAGAATAAGTCAAGCATAAATGCCTTAGTGGCTGGCTGGTTGCTATCCTCAAGCGGCTGTGAATGTGGAGTCGATTGGGAAGAGGACGGACCCGCGGACCTCTGGATAGCATCTTTCAGGGTCTTGTCCCGCCTATTTTTGGAGGATGAAATGTCAGCAAAACGGGCCCGCCACAAAGCGACAAGACCAGCAGGGCCCACGAATCCCGAAAGATGGGGACAGCGCAATGACACCACCGAAGCTCGCCCCCAGCACACAGTAGGGCCACCAGCACCTCGCCGACTGTCGACACACGGCCCGAGCACCACCTCCACAAGGACAGCCGCCACCCCACATCTGCAGAGCAAAACACAATGCCCCCGCAGTAGGAACGGTATGCCCCGGCCCCGCAGGCCCCAGAGGACCCCACCACCGGCCCTCCACAGCACAGCTCAGGTAAGGGGGCACCGCCTGACGACCCGCCCACCGAGAACTGGTCCCGGAGCCGGACTCCCAGACCCACAGCCAGCAGTCAGGCCTATTAATGTCAAGGCAGAGGTGGGGGGGATCACACAGCTACAGCGCGCACCCCAGCAGTGTCACACAAAGTCTGTGGGGAGCACAGATCAATCCACCCAGTGGCAGGCCTCAGGTCCTGCAGCAAGGCCTCACTCGCACCCCACCAGCACGCATCTCACCGTCCGCTGAGATGCAGACCGAGCAATACCCTCCGGCAGCGAGCACTCCGCTCCACAACCGCACTCACCACCAGTTCGCCAGCTGTTGGGGCCAGTAAGGGTGCGAATCCCTGCGAAGAGGTCGCAGGGCCGGAAACCGCCGGGCCGGGTCCTCCAGCAATTCAAGTAGCGGCCAGAAAGCAGTCTGCACCACTCTCCCCTCGCTGATTCCAGGGAATCCAAAAGGCGAGCCCCAGTCAGCGCCGCTACCGCCTCCAGACCACCTCAGGACACCTCCTCCACCTCCATCGCCCCTCTATGTCGCCCAACGCGGTCATCAGCACAGATCAGTGGGGCTGCCGGTTCGCACCAAGGCCGGGACCGGATGGCCCCGCCAGACTCATGGAGCGTCGTCGCTTCCTAGGAGAGCGGACCGTTGAAGGCACCTGGTTCCGCAAGGGACACGGATCCCTGCTGAGGGGCTGCAGGGCAGGAAGACGCCGGGCTGGGTCCGCCGGGAAAGAAAATGGCAGCCAGGAAGCAGGCCGCTCCACCTCCACCGTGTCCACTCTACCCCATCCAAGGGGCGAGCCCCAGGCAGCACCGCCTCTGCCACTTGACCACCTCCGGGCACCTCCGACACACCCACCACCACTCCACGCCACTGATCGCAGCCGTCAATCCAAGGCAGTAGGGCCGCCGGGCCGCAGCAAGGCCGGGGCCGGACAGTTCCACAAAGCACACGGATCGCCGTCGCTCTCCAGAAAGAGGACCGCCGGAGGCATCAGGTAAGTGGCACACACAGTAGGGTACCACGGTAGGCTTGGATGGGCATCAGGGGGCCAGATAATGAAAGCAATGATCAGGCAGCGCTGGAGAGACAGAGAAACGCGTCTCACTCCTCCGCCATATTAGCCACACCCACCCTGCCAACACGTTTTAAACCACAGTTTTGTGCTGCAGCTTCACCATTCTGCAAATCTTATGGTATTAGACCTTAGCAAATATTTATTTATGCATTTATAGTGCGCCTGGTTACACCAACTGGTGTGTCCCGCACTATTTGCTCTATCTAGCAACTCTGGAAATCAGCACATCTGAGAACATGGGATGCTAAAATCTACTTACAGTTTAAAGAGCCATGTTTTTTTACTTTTTGTAAAAGAGGCTTTCTGACGGTTCCTCACAGAGGAGCAGGGGTAGGGTGTTCCGGCTTTTTGCTGCTAGGTAGCCAAAAGAGAGCACTCCCATTTGTGCTTTCTTTATACTGGGGACTTTTACCAGGTGGGCCCAGGTGGATCTAAGATGCCGTTCTGGGTTGTAGGGGGTCAGAAGATCCCACAGGTATATTGGGCCTGTACCCTGCAAGGTACGGTGGCAGAAACATAATGCCTTAAATGAGATCCATTTCTGAATTGGTTGCCAATCAAGTGAGTCCAGTGCTTTCTTAGAGGATGCCCTTCTCGGCAGATTCAAAATCAAGTGAGCTGCTTCATTCTGGATGCACTGCAGCGTATGGAGTCCCTTTTTGGTTGGACTCAGATACAGCACATTTCCGTAATCAGGGTTTTCCTAGCCGACATAGGGAGAATGTCCAGAGTTTTCCTTAGAGTCTTCAGGATTACGAAGCATCTGCCTGCAACTCTCTTGATGTGAGTCTCAAAAGAAAGTGTGGAATCTATCCAGACTTCCAAGTTCTTCAACTCAGTTTTAGGGGTTGGGACCAGGCCGAAGATTGCTGGCCACCATGCTGAGGACCAAGTGGACTGAGTGTTCCCTACTATCAGTATTTCTGTCTTATTACCATTTAGTTTCAGGCAATTGCCTCTCATCCATGAGGCCAGATCTTTTAAGCAGTCTGCAAAGCTGCTGGTTACTAGTACTGAATTTAGAGCCAGGGTGACCACTAGCTGCGGGTCATATGCATATTAAATTATTATGCAGATGGGAGTCCATCCAGTTAAGGGCAGCACCATCCAAACCCCCCCCTTCTGAAATGGTGCAACAACAGCTCATGGGACACCATGTTGAAGGCTGCTCTAGGGTCCAAAAGGACCAGTACAGTCATCAGACCTTCATCCACTGTCCTGGGCACTGTTTCAGTAGCATAGAGCAATTCCGTCTCAGTCGAGTAGGTTGATCTAAAAACTGATTGTGTGGGATGTAGTAAATTATGTTTATTGATGTGTGTCACCAGCTGTGAATTTACCACTTTTTCAGCAATTTTTGAGAAGTAAGGAAGCAATGAGACCGGCCGTAGTTCTCCAATAGATTCCCATCTGCTGTTGTTTTTTTTTTTCAGGGGGAGAACAATTGCTTGCTTCCATATGTCAGGTACCCCCCCCATCCCTAAAGGAAATTTCTAGCAACTGTTGAACATAGGAAAGTATAGTCTCAAGTCCAGTGGGGAGCCTGATTTTATGCTTAGAGCTACCTTTTTCAACTCTTCTAGAGAGGGAAGATGATATTATGAGAGACAGTGTTCCCCACACTCCAGTTTTTGTTCATTTTGGCACAGTGGCGTAACGAAACTTGAGGGGGCCCCCCTGCAAAGTACATGGAGGGGGCCCCCCATTCTCTGCGCCAGTCAAAAGTCTTAGGCCAGCGACCTGCCATACAGCAGGGGCTCACCCCAGCCATAAAAAAGGATTCTGGTTCTTCCATTGGTCACATCCGCCCGTTCATCGGGTGATTTACATACATCAGTAAATACTGCTGCTGCGCCCTCCAGCAAAGTTGCCTGCTACTAACGAGTCCATTACACTCTACTCTCACCCCTACGAAACCCGCAGTTTTGCTTTTTAGCCCACCTTTAAAACCACCCCTCGTATATCACTGTGATCCCGTGACCGCCGTCCACTGCTCCCCTGTCCACCACCGACAGATGACAGGTCCCCATTTAACCACTGCCTACCAGTACAGACAGAGCCTTTCAGCTGCTGCCCTCCCCAATGCTTCTGTGGAAGTTTAAAACATGTTAAACGATCTCTTCAACTGACCACCCCAAAACAGTTCTTTCTGCCAGCCTCTACAGAACCAAAGCTGTTCCTGCTACTTTTCATCCTCTGCATGGTGCACACAATAATATTAAATGTACAAAGGGTCCGATTTTTGTTTCCTCACGGCAACATTAATTTACACTATGTACCCCACTAAACCATACCTCCTGTCAAAGGCAAACCTGATCCCATGTGTAGCACCAGTCAGCAAGTACCCCATGGACAAACACCAGAGAGAACGCCAGAGAGACGCACCAGTCAGCCCAGCGAAGTCTGAAACCGCACAGTAGCCATCAATACCGGCATTTCCACTTCCTTTCAATGGCAGCTCCTGATACATATACCTATGACTTCTGGGCAGCATCTACCACAGACCACAGCATTCTTTGTCTCCGTAAGACTAACCAAATGCGGTCGGTGAACGCTTCTCTTCCCCATTCCTTACTAATAACTAATGGAGGATAACAATAAAAAAATATATAGTATTTTCTTATGCAAATAGCGTATCAAGCACTTGCTGCCCACAGTCCTCACCGGATCCACACATATCAATATTCTGCTATCGCACCCTACTGTCAACCGTATTATTATATGGAGATGTTTTTTATCCCTTCTGTGAACTGGGAAAAGTAATACCTTGCACAAAAAGAAGTCCCTTTAAAATCTTTGCTACTTATACAGGCTAGCAAAGCACTTACTTGTTTTAGTAACTGTTGTTGTAAAGCAAACAGGTAACTCATTCTAGGATTGAAATTACTGCTTAGATGTGTGGAAGTTAATACTGAGACCTAGGATGATATTTTGCATGTCTGCCAGACACTCATTCTTCCCTGCATGCGCACACAATGCAACAATACACTTTAGCTTAACAAATTGTTCAGAAATGTACCCAAAGGTAAAGAATATTATTTTTCCAAAGAAAAATAGACAATTGTCAACTTTATATCCCATGATATAAAAGCCTTAGCATGGACAGCTTGTCCAAATCTATGCCACCTAATTCTACCACACACAGCACATTTGAACATCTCATAATTCCATGCCACACAATTAAAGTATAATTCCATGCCACACAATTCAACTATAAATAACTTAACTCTACAACATTCCATACCACATAATTACAATCCTAAAAATTAAAAAACACATATTTCCAATCACTCCATACCACATAATTCCACATCACATAATAACATTCCACACAACTTAATACCACTCCAAACCACATAATTACACTCCACAAAACATATTTACACTCGACTCCAAAACACATAATTACCCTCCACAAAATACAACTCTGCAACATGCTGCATAATGCCACTCCGCACAATTGTACACCTCACCGTGCCACATAATTCCAAACATCACACAATTCCACAATTCATCCCCACACAATTCATCACACAACATAATTACACCCCACATAATACCACTGAGCACCACATAACTAACCTGCACATAATTAAGCTCTACTCCATATTGCATAAATACACTCCACATAAATCCAGTCTATGCCACGTAGCAACACTCCACATAACTACACTTCACACCATGCCTCATAATATCACTCAACATTATTTTCACTCAACACCGCACACTTCCACGTCACAATTCAACTCTACACATTTCCATTCCACACCACATAATTCAACATCAAACTACATAATTCAAACCAACAACACAATTACACAACACACCACATACATCCAATCTACACCACAGAATTCCACATCATGCTACAATATTTAACAGCACACCACATAAGTCAACTCCACCACATACCAATCCACAACACAAAATACCATTCCAGATAATCCCACTCCAAGACACACAATCCCACTCCATGAGATACAATCCCACTCCATGATACACAATCCCACTCCACATAATTCCAGTACACTAAATACCACATAATTACACTGTACACCATGCCACATTATTTCACTACACAGATCCAATCCACACAACACAATTCCACAACTAACAATTCCAATCCAAACCACATATGTCCACTCGACACCACACACATTCACTCCACTCCAAACAGAAAATGCATAGGTAAAATACATTGTCCTTTACAACGTCAATAGCTCTAACTCTCACAAATGTGAGACCAATTGCATTGCAAATGCTTGTTTACCTTCCAATGCGTCCCAGCAGATCCTGTTCCTGGAGGTGCCAACATTCTCCTGGTCCTGTCAGCATTGTGCTGCCTCGCCGGAGGCGCAGCATCCCATAACACAATACAAGGCAATACTCTACAAAAACATGCAAATAGGGATGGTTCCTTCTACTGTTTTATACCCTCAGGTCGCAAACTATCTGTAAAAGACTCCTCCCACTATATTCCTAAAAGCCTGCATCAACACCCGACCTTGAGTTAAAGTTATTGTTACCTCTCCTTACTGTCCACCCTCATCTTCCCTAAAGGTTCGTGTCTGCCTGGCAGATTTTCTACTACTCTATGGCAATTGTCACACCTCATTTCACAGCTCACACTCTCGTTCTTTGAAATCATATCCCTGCAACCTAAAAATACTTAATCTCCTCTAGACTATCTATACTCGTCACAAAGCGTTTCTATGCCTTGTTCAGGGGTGGTAAGTGCAATTTAAATATAAATACAAAATAAAGTACCATCATACATATTTAACAGTCCAACTGCTTCAGGATGCACACATCCAACAAACCTTCCATATCTGACGGAATTTGTGCATGGGGAACAGATGTTTTACAACTTTCAGTTGGAACACAATGGAGGCTTGACTTTCTTTTTACAGAGCTGGCGACAAAGATCATCGCCCAGATAAGAGACAACTTTTGATATTATGTAGGTTCCATCTCTGAGAGAACTTTCTCAGTGGCATGTTTCTTTTTCCAGAGATAAGGAAGTTAACTCACTCTCTCCAAACTGAAATGCTTCAGTTCTCAGCGCTGTGTTTTCAAATCATTGATAGTGGAAAGTTAAAACAAATGGGGTTGTCACACTGCTCCTACTTCTGGCGACCACTACAAGTACCTTATTATGCAAGTCAAGATAAAACAGAGAAAACAATGTAATGCGTGAGCTTTGTACAATGTGCAATTACAATGACCCCTCACACACCACCGCCCCCTACAGATCCCCCGCCGCTGCTGGGACAAAGTCACCGAAGAACAACTACAGACAAGCCTCGCACTCAACCCACCGACCAACCCCACCAACCCCGACGATTGTGCACTCCCCCTCGGACGCTGGATGAACGACTGAGCCAACACCTTAGCCCCGCTGAAAATGCCCGCCAACAGAGACACCAGCAAAAGAGCCACCTGGGTCACCCCGGAACTCCTCGCTTCAAAGCGCACCTGCCGAAAATTGGAGAACATATGGCACAGCAACAAGACGCCGGACAGCCGCGCTGCCCACAAGGACGCCATCCCCAACCACCACCACCTCATCAGGAACTCCAAAAGGACCTCCTTCTCAGACCGCCTTGACAACAACGCACACAACAGCAAGGAGCTCTTCAACATTGTGAAGTAACTCTCCAACCCCAGCTCCAGCGCCAATGACATCCCGCCATCGTAAGCCCTATGCGACTCCCTCGCCACCTTCTTTTACCGCAAGATCACTGACATCCATGACAGCTTCAACCCCCGGACAACCCTTACAGGCCTCGTCACGCCGGACCCACCGCACCCCACCAACCACGACTCCCTGGGCCAACGTGAGCGTCGAGGACACAATCAAGACCATGGGCACAATCCACTCCAGATCCCCGTCCGACTCTCTCCCACACCACATCTTCAACAAAGCCGGCAGGTCCATCGCACCCCACCTGCGCAACATCATCAACCTCTCCTTCAAGACCTCTACCTTCCCTGAGAACTGGAAGCACGCAGAGATCAACGCCGTACTGAAGAAACCCAAGGCGGATCCGAGCGACCTCAAGTACTTCCGGCCCATCTCCCTGCTTCCGTTCCCAGCAAAGGTCATCGAGAAGATAGTTAACATCCAGCTCTCCCGTCACCTCGAAGACAACAACATCCTGCACCCCTCCCAATCAGGATTCCGCAGCAACCACAGCACCGAGACCGCCCTCATCGCCGCCACAGACGACATCAGGATCGTACTAGACAATGGCGAGACGGCGGCCCTCATCCTCCTGGATCTCTCCGCCGCCTTCGACACCGTCTGCCACGGCACACTGCGCACACGCCTCCACGACGCAGGGATCTGTGACAAGGCCTTGGACTGGACCACCTCCTTCCTCACCGGCAGAACTCAGAAAGTCCGCCTCCCCCGTTCCGATCCAAAGCCTCCGAGATCATCTGCGGCGTCCCACAAGGATCCTCCCTTAGCCCGACGCTGTTCAACATCTACATGGCACCACTAGCACGCATCGCCCGACAGCACGACCTCAACATAATCTCCTACGCCGATGACACCCAGCTGATCCTCTCCCTCACTGCCAAATCCAACCTCCACCAGGGAATGAAGGCCGTCGCCGACTGGATGAAGGAAAGCCGTCTTAAGCTGAACTCAGACAAGACATAGATCCTCATCCTCGGGCCCAACCCCTAAGCATGAGACGACTCCTGGTGGCCCGCATCACTGGGGACACCCCCCACCAACCACGCACACAACCTGGGAGTCATCCTCGACTCAAAACTCACCATGACCAAACAAGTCAATGCAGTCTCCTTCACCTGCTTCAACACCCTCCACATGCTCCGCACAATCTATAGATGGATCCCGAGAAACACGAGGAAAACAGTCACCCAGGCCCCAGCCTGCAGCAGACTCGACTGTCCAAGCTCATCAACAGACTGCAAAGAATCCAGAACGCATCTGCATGCCTAATCCTCAACATCCAGCGCCGCGACCACATCACCCCCCACCTGAGGAACCTGCACTGGCTCCCCGTCGACAGAAGAATCTCCTTCAAGCTCCTGGTCCATGCACACAAGGCACTCCACAAAACCGGCCCAGCCTACCTCAACAGTTGATTCTCCTTCTATGTACCCAACAGGAAACTCCGCTCTGCTGAAAACGCCCTGGCAATGCTCCCGCGCATCTGCAGAGCCACATCCGGAGGCAGGTCCTTCTCCCACCGCACCGCCAAGACCTGGAACACCCTCCCCCTCAACCTACGACAAACCGAAGACCTGCTGACCTTCAGAAGACGACTCGAGACCTGGCTCTTCGACCAGTAGTAGCAGCTCCCCCTCTTCCCCCCCCCAGTGCCTTGAAACCCTCACGGGTATGTAGTGCACTTTACAAATGATTTGATTGATTGATTGATTGACCAAGCTTTTATGAGAAAGAGATGGAAAAGTTTGGGTCTCATAACTGATTGCATAACAAACAAACCTGGTTTACTTCCAGATTTGAATGAACGCCCTCAGGAAATGAGTCGCGCCTTTTATGTCACGTAAAGGTAGACATTGACATGGCAGGCAAGTTTCAAAATGTTAAACTGGGGGAATATGGTGTAGACAGCAACTTTAACTGGGTAGACAGATTGTCTGAAAACGGGACTTACATGCATGTGGTCCGTCATTCATTAGCCATCCGAATTACACCTGAGGCAATATGATACCTCAACACCACTGTTATCTACACAAAGCTGAGCAGGTATAAGTGAGAGGTAAAAAAGAATGTATGCAATACAATTATTCATTTTGCTATGCAAGATGCCGCGCTGACCGCTACTGTGCGCTTTAACACTACAGCAGAGTAATTAATACCAGAACTCTTTCCAAATCAACTGGTAAAATACTCGAGAGGCTGCTAGCCGAGGAGCTCTTTTCACAGTTGTTACTTAGGCACTTGGTACTCCTCACCGTGTTGGAGCGTCGCACACTGAAGCACTTAGACCTAGAGGAGGGTGGGCAACTTATAGCTGGAGCCGGGCTCTGGGTCAGCTGCAGGTTCTCGTGGAACCTGAGCCCAAACAAGCCAAGTTTTCACATGGTTCTGTCTGCCACCTTCGCTCTACCGTAGCTCACAAAGTTTAAAACAAAGCATTAACAGTTGTGGTAAAAAGAAAACCGATACCCCTTTAGTGGTTGACTTGTACAAAGTGAAACCAGAAAGCCTGGGATGAATCTCAGGTTCCTCACTTAACCACGCTGTATTCTCAGGCAAATATTTTGTATCACCCCCCTTTCTTCATTACCTCTCAATATAAACCTATAATGTAACTTATTAATGTCAAACCTGTCTCATGTCAAAGAAATGCACTATTTTAATTTTGAAGAGAATGTACTATATTTTGAATGACGGTAACATTTCCAGGACTCGGCTCGTGCAAGGGCTCTAAGCCAACCCAGACCCTTGGCTCGACTCTCCCCTATTAATTTGTTTGCGTGCCACTGCCCACCTCTACTTAGACCCAAGGCTGGAACGCTGAAGATGGACCCACTGATAACACACATCCTCCACAGGCAAAGAACGGAAAACATCAGTGGTGACTGAAATCATCATTCATTTTAAGGTCTGGAAACCCCCTCCCATCCCGTGAGCCCGTCAACTGTACTGCACATGAAACCATCTAGTGGGGCCTTAGTCAGGATACCCCGGCCTCACAAGAGCTCGACAGTTCTGACAGAAGCTAAACACCTCGTGGCAGCAGCATGTGCCAGTTCACCACTGCTGACTGACCGAGAGGTTTCTGTCACTCACCAAAAGAACAGCTTGGATCAGAAGTTGGCCGTCTGTAGGGGGGTGGGTTTCTCGTCCCTGGCTGTGGCTTCCATGCTCCATGCTCCTTTAGCAAGAGCAGGCAGCCCAGTCAGCTGTAGTGTACCAACCAGCGAGGGAAACTATCCCGGGAGAGGCAGCCAGGCGAGCCACCAGTTCCTGTCTCAATGCTCTGAGATTAACGTCCCTTCTCAGAGGTTGTTTTCCTTTGGGGAATGCTCTCTCAGGGGCCCCCACCCTTGTTCCGGACTCTGACTGAAGAGAAACAATGCAATTTGTTTCATTATTTCTCTTCAGTCCCGGGACAGCGGAAAGAGCTCCGAGCAGGCTGCTTTAGAGGCTGCTTTAGTGCAAGAGACATACAGCTCGCTTCAGATGAGCTGAGGGGGCCCCCTTCACTTACTGAAGTCTGGGGGCCCCCCACACCGCGGGGGCTGCGGGGGTGTTTGTTACGCCCCTGTTTTGGCATTTGGAGCCATTTCTAGCATCAGTGGGAAAGGTGTCATAGATTTTAGATACTATATCAGTGAAAAAAGTCTGCAACTCTTCTGATCTCGAGGCCGACGCTACTGTTCTCTCTAGTGAAGATAGCTCTTTGAGATATCAAAAAGCTCTCTAGAGGAGTTATCTGCTTGCTCAATTCTCTCCGTGTAGTATATAGACTATTAACCCATCACATATCTCTGCTGTAAGACTCAGCTTATTCCTAAAAGCATGCATGCATATGTGTGTACCTTTTACTAGCAGCATCATATATAAAAGAAATAAACAGATAGATGTATACCTGTGTTTTATACGTCTATCATCTTCAGAAGCATAACACATACCATAATATATGTGCAAGATGAGACATATCTTAGTCACAACACCATCCACAGCTTAAAACTTTAAAGACTACACTTCAAATTTCAAACAGACACTGAAAATTATGTAGTATATTTGGAGTGTAGCTTTCCACACGCTCACACAAATTACTCTAATAACTAATCACTCTTCAAACATGATGTTGCTCTAACCTCAAACTGTCTTTGTATACTCAAACATGTCTTAAACCTCACTTTTGTGCTGCAGCTTTACCATTTTACAACTACTTGGAATGTTACACATTTTATACGGTGAAGGGAGAATAGCGTCCCGAATCACCGCTCACCTGTTTTAATACCATACATTTGTCCTTTAGATAAATATTGCCTTTTGACATATGTAATGGTTTTTAAATCACTTTTCACCTATTCACGGCCATCACTTAACTTTAGAAGTGCATCCCTGTCTCCAGGTTTATGCCCGCCCTCTGTCAAACGAAGTTTTCAAAGGGTGAGGACAGCCGATGATGAAGCATGACACCGGGCGGTATGTGAAGCCAGTCCGTAATTTTTTATGGGATGCCCCCACTGATGCTGCATCTCAAGGCTACTTTGTAGGAAACTGTAGGAACCCATGTTAGGGACAGCTCATTTTTGTGGATACATGGGTGGTTAACTGTGTCAAATGCAGCTGTGAGGTTGAGCAGGATGAGTAGGCAGGTCTCGCCCTTGTCAAGGGCAAGGTGGATGACATCGACTATATTGAGCAGTACAGTTTCTGTGCTGCAACCTTTGCGGAAGCCGGATTGAAGGGGGTCTAGGAGGTTGTACGTATCAATGTGTTTGTCCAATTGAAGTAGGGCACATTTTTCAAGGGCTTTGGAGAGGAGGAGGAGGTTAGAGATAGGACGGAGGTTGTTAGGGTCATTTGGGTCAGCCTTAGGGTTTTTTTCGGGATGGGAGTGATTTGGCTGAGTTTAAGGGAGATAGGAACACTTTCTGTTGAGAGGAAGGCGTTAATGATATTGGTCCAATAGGGGACAATGACGTGCTTTAGATCTTGGAGAAGTGCAGATGGGAGGGGGTCTTTGGTGTGAGAGGATGGTTTAAGTTTGGATAGGATATTGAGGACTTCCAGTTCAGAAATGATGTGAAAACTCTGCAAAGAGGCATTGTTTTTAAGCGTTGGGATAGTGAGGTAGGATTCAGCAGGGGTAGGTGATGGAAGGAGGAGAGAGGGGGTCAGGGGTGGTAGTGGTGTACTATCCCGGGGATATTGAGGGGTAAGCAAGAATTGGGTACCAAGGAAAGCACGATCAATTTTGGCAATTTTTTCAGTGAAAAAGTTAGCAATTTCTTCACATTTGTTAATAGAGGCCACCGGGTTGAGGGGTGCAGGGGAGGTTTGATTTCTAATAATGTTGAACAGTTCTCTTGGTCTGTTTTTTGCACGGGAGAGTTGCAGACGAAAAAAAGATGCTTTTTCAGAAAAATATGTTTTTGTCGGAGGATCTTGCTATTCTGAGGAGAGCGAGATGAGAGGGGAAGGGTGTTGTCTCCATGTTTTTTCAGCCAGTGTAAGTGAGCGTCTTTCTTTGTTAAGATCTAAGGTAAACCATGATTTAGAAGTGACATCTTTTAGCGTTTTAAGTTTCGGCGGAGCAAGTTGGGCGAAAACCTCAGTGACAGTTTTATTAAAGTGCTCAGTGAGTTCATTTGCATTTGAAGAGGGGAGGGTGAGACGAAGTTGAGTTTGGAGTTTATGTTCCAGCGCGCCGAGAGGGATTTGCTAAAGATTTCTGGTCATAATCGTGGTTTTGTTGTATTTCACAGGGGCGGGCGGGGCTGGAGGGGAGATAGTGAACAGTATGAGATGGTGGTCAGACCAGTCGATAGGGATGATGCTGGATAGGGATGCAAGATCAGAGTTAGAAATGATGGCGTCAAGAATAGCACCTTTGGAGTGGGTAGGGGAGTGGCACAGTTGTTTGAGGTCGCTAATCTCAAGAAGATTATTAAGAAGGTTGAATGTAGGATCGTCAGGTTCATTCCAGTGGAGGTTAAGATCTCCTAGAATTAGATTTTTGGAGTTGGAAAGTAACAATTTAGTTATAACGTCCGATAGTTCTTTTGAAAAGGGGAGGGGTTCGCCAGGAGGGTGGTAGATGTTATAAAGTCGTATCGGTGGAGAGCATTTAATTTTAAGTTTGGCTTCAAAGTATTCGAAGGTTGTGTAGTCAGTGTTACTGATTAGGGAGAGTTGTATTTCTTTTTTAAAAATGATTGATAGTCCACCCCCTATTTTTTCAGGTCTGTCTTTTCTGAGAATATAGTAACCAGGGAGGCAAGAAGGTTGAGGATGGGTGTAGAGTGATCTTTGAGCCAGGTTTCTGTGGGGAAGGCGATGTCAGTATCTTCGTTTAGGATGGTTTCTGAAATTTCGGTCGCATGATGGACAGCCGAGCGGCAGTTCACGAGCATGCAGGTAAGGGGTTTAGGGTTGGTGTTAGGGGTGGGGCATAGTTGAATGGCAGTGAGTTGAGGTGGGGGTCTGGGGGAGGTAGGAGAACAGTGGATTCTGCTAGCCCCCATGATAACAGGAATAATGGATTGAGGGAAGGAAAGATCTTTAAGTGGGGGTTTGTTAAGGTAGGAGTTGCAGAGGGTCGGGAGGTCAGGGGAAGAGTAGATATTCGAGGTTCAAAGGAGTCTGTGAGAACGGGAGTGTAGAGGAGTTGTTAACCAAAGCTTGGGATATGGGTGTATTCGAAGGCGAGTCTGGAGGGGAGGGTTCTGGGATTGTAGGATTTAAACTGATTGAAATCTTCTCGGAGACGGGTAAGTTCAGTAACCAGGGTAGAGAAATTGTTGTCCAAGTTGTGAAGTGTCTGGTTAATGCAAGTGAGGAAGGAAGTGATTTGGGCTGAAAAGGAGGAGGGATTATGTACCAAGTAGTTAGGGCCATATCTTGCAACATTCAACTATTGTATGGCTGAGGGGCCATGCCGTATTTTGGAAGGTCCACTGTCCTGTTGTGCACTGCCTCGGTGGTAGTAGGCGTGGTGGTCTGGGGGAAGGTCCTGAGGGTCGTGGCAGTGGGTTTTGTGGACTTCTTGGGTGCCGGAGGTGCATGATCAGTAGCTCTATGACATGTGTTGGTCTTCAGATGTGATGCTGTGCTGGGCTCCCTTTCATATTGTAGGTAGTCGTCCTACTTTACACCAGTAAAAGGCAGATAGTACATTCCTACTGTTAATGTAGCTTTTCGCCTGTTATTTGATCGCACCGCAGATTTGGCTGCTTGTTAAAAATATCAGGAAGTGGTGTTTTCGTGTTATTTTTGTACAGGAACGCCTACTCTGCATATTATTTGCGTTAGTTGATGCTCTAATTTGTGGCAATGTTTTTTGTGTGGAAGCTATTGCTGGAAAACTGGCGATATTGCCTGTTTTCACCAGGTTGAAAATGGAATGATAATTTAAAATGACTGAAAAAAACATAGGTTTAATGAACATTATAATTAGAAATTAGCATTTAAAAAACCTTTGAAATTCACAAAAAAAACATAGGTTTCAGGGACATTATAGTTACACATTATCATTTTAAAAACCTTTGAAATTCAGTGAAAAAAAACATAGGTTTCAGGGACGTTATAGTTACAAATTAGCATTTAAAAAACCTTTGAAATTCACTGAAAAAGCCATAGGTTTCAGGGACGTTATAGTTAACTGCACATTTCACTCGTACAAAACCATAGAAATTCGGCCGTTATAGTTAGTAGAGCTAACTATAACTTGCGACCCCGCAATGCACTGCTGATGATGTCACATATTACATCACTCATGACATGGTCAGGCCTAGGGAGTCAGAGTGTTTGTACCCTGCCCCCTTTTCTTGTTTTTCATCTTTTTTTCAGCCTTATTGTTGTGACTCGGTTACCGAGTCACAAGATGGCTGCCAACACTTCCTGGTTTGGAGTGTTGGCAGCCAATCAGAGTGAACCATGTGCCCGGGAGGGTTCGTGAACCGTCCTCGGTGCTCAGATATCGATATTTTTCACTTTAAAATTTCTCAGGAACTGCTGAACGGATTTACACCATTTAACAAAAAGGGCGCAGTTTAAACCAAGACCTACCTTTTTGCCAAATTTGATGTAATTCCATTCAGCAGTTTGGGCTGTAGCCTGTAATAAAGTTCCTATGGATATTAACCTGGAGAAAACGTGCTTTGGGACCCCCCTTTTTTCTCAACCCCCGCTTAAAGAATTACCCTAAAACTTTAAACACACAAAGTGGGCGGTCGAACCTTGTTTTTTGAATAATTTCATGAAGATTCGTCAAACGGCACCAAAGACATTTGCAAATCAAAAAACGCTTTTCCTATGGAAACTAGGTCCTAACTGTAACTACCTACTGGCAACCGCCAGTAGGTAATATATATATATATATATATTTACTGAAAAAACCATAGGTTTCACACACGTTATAGTTAGCTGGACATTTTACTCATAAAAAAACAATTAAATTCCCCCGTTATAGTTAGTTCAGCTAACTATAACTCGCGCGCCCGCAATCCACTGCTGATGACGTCACATATTACATCACTCATGACATGGTCAGTGACATCACTCATGACATCTCAAATGACATCACTGATGACATCAGTGATGGCGTCATCCATTGAGTATGTGTTTGTGAACAATTTTAATATGTTTAATATATATAGGGAAAGGCCTGTTGAAGAATGACTGGGTGTACAAGTGTGTAAATGGATGATTTTCTGTGGTGCGTAACACGATTCTATAAGTGAGTCATTAAATGTATCTTACTGCAGATAAGTGACTAAACTGTGTAAATCTCTGTATGTGTCTGTATATTGGTGTAAAAGTGGCTGCATGGTTTTGTGAATAGCTATATGAGTGTCTATATGGGTTATTGATTGGTTGTCTGAGTATCTGTATGGGTGCCTGAGTGTTTGTGTGGGTAGGGTGTGTGTGACTCTATGCATAGATGTATGAGTGGGTGATATTATGGGTGCATGGTTTTAAGAGTGCATCTGTGATGGTCTGTATGGTTGGGTGACTGTATGTATGGGTGTGTTAGGGATTGAATGTATATCTCAGTGGTACATTTGTAACTAACTACATATGTGAAAGGCAGTATATGTGCGTGTAAGAGTATATAAGTGAGTAGATGTGAGAGTGTGTGATTGTGAAAGTGACTGTATGGATGAGTGTGTGCTTGTATCAATGATTATATAAGAGTGTAAGAATGTGATACTATTTTTATGAGTAAGTGAACTTGAGTGTGTTTTACTGCATAGGTGAGTAAATTGGAGTAAATTGGAGTGTGTTTATTTGCATGACTGAGTAGGTGTAAGAGTAGCTCTATGGATACTTGTTAGTGTGTGAGTGTCTATATAAGTGTATAAATGTATATGATAGTTTTGTACGGAGTGACTGTAAGTATGAGTGACTGTTCAGGTGAGTGAGTGGAGGTATATGAAGACCTAAGAGTTAATAAGTGGGTATGTAATGATTGGTATTGCAGTATATATGGTTTTGAGAATGGAACTCTTAAATTTTTGTCACTGTGTATCAAAGGTTATATTAGGGTGTAAGAAGATGTGGTAATTTTTTACATGGATGACACCATCACTGATGTCATCAGTGATGTCATTTGAGATGTCATCAGTGATGTCATGAGTGATGTCACTGACCATGTCATGAGTGATGTAATATGTGACGTCATCAGCAGTGGATTGCGGGTGCGCGATTTATAGTTAGCTGAACTAACTATAACAGGGGAATTTCATTGGTTTTTTATGAGTAAAATGTCCAGCTAACTATAACATGTGTGAAACCTATGGTTTTTTCATTGAATTTGCAAGGTTTTTTAAATGCTAATTCCTAACTATAACGTGTGTGAAACCTTTGGTTTTTTCAGTGAATTTCAAAGGTTTTTTAAATGCTAATTCCTAACTATAACGTGTGTGAAACCTATGGTTTTTTCAGTGAATTTCAAAGGTTTTTTAAATGCTAATTCCTAACTATAACGTGTGTGAAACCTATGGTTTTTTCAGTGAATTTCAAAGGTTTTTTAAATGCTAATTTTAGAATTTTGCAAAAATTTCCCTATGTATACATTTATAAATTATCTTTATCCTTTAATTTTGTGGGTCATTTTTTTTTTACTTTGAATTTGTATAAAGTTGAACAGTATAGTTAATATCTTCTATTAACTTATGTCCACTTTATTTCTTTTTTTTTAAATAAATTTGTAGGGTGCGCGCACTGAGCGCGAACCTAGTACGTTTGCGCACGTTTTTCATGTATGCCGGCGTACGTTATCTACGTATGCATACATACGTTTTAGTGCGTGCTCGAATCGCGCACCTAGTACGCATGCGTACGTTTTTTGTGTACGCATGCGTACGTTATATACGTACGCATACGTATGTTTTATTACGCGCTTGCAGCGTGCACCCATTACGCATGCGTACGTACGTGGTGTGCGCATGCTACGTACTCTACGTATGCAAGCGTGCCTCATACGTGCTTCGCGCGATACACTCGCGCATACACGCGGAGTATGCGTGCTGACGTTTCGCGCATGCGCGCGTGCCGCGTATGCGCGCTACGTACTCGTATAATACTTATGCGCATGCGCGCGTACACGTTCGCGCATGCGTAATTGCACCGTGCGCGCTCTGAGCTTGCTCCGTGCGCGCACCTCGGGTTATGTAAATAATAAAACAACACTTTTAATTGGTTTTCATTACTTTCAGTTTCAGATTGATTCAACACCACACCCAATCCCCTCATGGCAAGTCATGTGATCACGAAACATCACTTTTCATTGGTTCAAAGTACTTTCAGTTCCAGATTCTTCCAAAACCACACCTACTCCCCTCATTATTAGTTCTGATTCCCTTGGAGAAGGAGCTACTCTGTTTTTGTGAGACAATGGCAGAGCACCAGCCACCTTCTGAGAGTGAGCAGGACACTCTTGAGAGACAGAGGCAGAGGAAGCAGAAAGACTCCTTTATATGGCAGTTTTTCACTTTTCCCGAGGGACAAAGGAAGGTGAATGCACCAAAGGTCACCTGCACACTGTGTCAGCGCATCTTGTCACGTGGGAATGCTAATAAGAAGTACTCTTTTAGTATTCACACTATGCTGAGGCACGTTGAGGCAATGCATCCTGTGACTTTTCGTCAAGCTTCTGGAGCAAACCCTCCACCTGCTCAGCCGACGACATCTGCAGCAGCTCAGCCGAGCACATCTTCGGCAGCTCAGGCGAGCACTTCTTCTGCAATGGTGCCTTCACCTTCTAACACACCTCTGGATATTCGTCCTTGTTTTGGGAGGATGATTACACGGTGCATGGATTGTGGTACTCTTATTACTATGGGTGAGAGCAGTATTGATCTCATTCAGAGGAAATTTGAGCAGCACCTTTGCACTAGGCCATAGAATTTTTTTTTTTTTTTCCGTTTTTCTCTTCCTCTGTCCCTACATTAACTCAAGGGCTCTTTTTAGAGCCACCTAAAATCAAAACACAAAAACTTGTTTTTGGAATCTATTTGCCATTTGTTTTTTTTGGGGGTGCGCGCACCCAATGAAATTAAAAAAAAAAAAAAATCTTTTTTCTCACCTTTAGTAAACCTTCAGGGACTCCATGACAAAGAGAGGGGAGTGGCAAAGTAATTAAAAAAGAGATGGTGTAAATTTCACAGATGAAGGAAAGAGAGTCTTCCTATTAAACTTTAAAGTCTGCACCAGTACTTACCTATAGGTACCCTAAACCTATCAAAAAAGATAATAGCTCATTTTAGTGCTGCTTTTGAATTGGCTGTATTTACAAGGAGAGGAAAAGACACACAGAGTGGCTTATCCTCTCCTTGTAAATATGGAAAAGCACCCTGCGCCGCTAGTACATCAAGAAAAGTGACGTAGTGGTGGCGCAGGTGGCTTGTAAATCTCCCCAGAGATGTTAGGGAAATTAAGGGTAAAACAGACAAACAGAGAGTGACAGATGCAGAGACAGAGAGCAAACAACTGAGAAGGAGTAAGGCAGTTAAAAAGACTAAGACATATGGATACAGAAAAAGAGACATGGATGAAAAATTACTGATGGAGGTAGTAAAGGTAGGGGAGTAGTAGAGAAGGAGTGAGGGAGTTACAAAAGAGTAGTAACGCAGGAAGAGTGAGTGAGAACAGAAATGAGAAAAGCAGAGTAAGGAGAGGTGAAGAAAAGGAAGCATAAGACGAAAGCAGTGACACATACAGATATTTCAAAATTACCTGACCATCAAAGTAACTTATTTAGAAATAAATGTTTTTATGTAATTGCAAGGAAACTGAATTACATCTTCTAAATTTTCTTTCTAGTTCTGAAAAAAAGAAAAAAGTTTTAATATTCAACAATACATTTTATTAAACAGTACATGTTTTTTCATATTTAGCAAAGCAATTTTTTGCCCTTTTTTTGCTGTTTTCAGAATGTTTTGATTTTCACTGAAAATAGTGAAATCAATTGTATTCATCATTTAACAGCGGGCAAAAAAAACAACAATCTGAAAGATTGTTTAAAAAAGCCCCAAATGTATCCTCACTAAAACATACCTTAATAGAAATGACAAAAATACCTTTTAAGAACAATAACAATTTACAAGAAATAACGTCTGTAAACCTTGTTGCAAAACAACATTTTCCCAAAAAATATCTGTCAAAGAAGTCCACAATTGTTTGTTTTACCTTTCCTTGAGGCCAAATGATAAGTTTAAAATCCTTTTTGAGTGAAATATCCAATTTTAATCCTTTTGAAATTTAAATAATGCTTTCTTCCGATGCTGATTTTAGTATTTAAAATTTGGGTTTCAGAAAAATTAAGTAACAATTGGGTAAATCATAAGGCAAATGTTGCTTGAAAATCAATTTAGAATCATTACACAGTGTCCATCCTTTTTCACATTTAAGATAAACTGTGTAATGACTAGAAGTTATAGAAGGACCGTCATGAAAAATTATTGCAACTGCTACAAAAGTTTTTCCAGATATAGATAATTGATTGCCAACAAACTTCTTTAGTAAAGTTTCCAATTTTGTTCCATCAGCTCTACAACATTGTACCATTAAAATTACATACTGTCAATATTTCCTTAAAAATAATGTTGACAACATTTCAGATTTACATTTAGAACATTCCATGTTGTGATTAGCATCTTTAACTAATTTATTAAAAGTCACTGTTTTACTTTCTGGTAATGGTAAATATATGAACCTTTCAGAATCTACATTACTACTGCTTGTGTTCATACAGTTATCACAACAATGTTCCCATTTATAAGAGACACCAAATACATTTTCTACTTCTACTCCTTCATCTTCCATTACCATCAGGATATACATCAAGAATTCCTGTGCATCTTGCTGGACATTTTGTGTAAACTGTGTACATCCAGAACATACATCTAAAAGATTTCTAACATCAGAAGCACTTTCTATTTTATTTTTATCATTACTCAGCTTCTCATAAAGCAGACTCAGCAAAGAACAGAATCTTTTTTCATGATTTAGTATGATCTGCTCTTGCAAACTTTCAAGATAAAATGCAACAGTGAGCACTACATTTGCGTAGCAGTTGACACCAGAGCTATTTTCAAAATGACAACCAACAACCTCTTCCACACTGTCCTTTTTTCTTTTTGCTTGCAGTCACATCACTGTCTTTTTGTTTTCTGTTCTGTACATCCTCATTACAGATATTCTCAAATCTCCTTTTCCGACAAACAACACGTTTTTCAAACACAGGATACTGACCTAAATGAGGAGCATAGCTTCTTCTTAATCTATTATACTCCTTTACACAGTTTGCATCAGCACTTACTTTTGAGTCATCAAAGTCTATCATGAATAAACCAGATCATTTTTTCACGTGTGACAAAGCAACATATGCCATACCTTCTTTGAACACAGTAGACCCAATGTTTACAAAAGCACTATCAACAGTTAATCCTTGAGACTTGTGAATAGTTACAGCATATGCTAGAGAAATCGGAAACTGCTTCCTACGCACAGATAAATATTTCACCAGCAAAAAACGAACTGAACAACGACTAATGACTTTTACCTCTTCAATCTGATCAAATTTTATTTTTAAGAATTCAATTCCATCTTTTTTCTGGTACTTTACAAAACCCACAACTTTACCCATAGCTCCATTCACTAAACCTTTTTCTACATCCAAATTATGTCTTAAAATTACTCTACAGTTCATACACACATAAAGATTATTTTCCAAACCAGCTGTTTTTGAAATGTTTTTCTCAAGAGAATCCAATTTAGTAGCCAATTTGCCTGTCAATATAATAGTTATTCGTTCATGTTGAATTTTATCCACAGCTTCCAGTTTTATGATCTCTTCCTTTTCCAATTTCAAAAGTTCTTAATTGAATACAGAGCATTCATGTAGTGTTGGCATTAAGCAGATTACAGTATTTTTTTCAGCAATTTTCTTGTATATTTTCTCTGGAACTATTTCTTCTGTTGTAAACAAATTAGTCAGCAATCGACTCTGTAATACTTTTCTGCCATGTTCTGTGAGTAGTCCAATTCTTATATCTTTCAGAATACTTGCATAGTCCTCATCATTGGCTTGCCTCATATTGGTAATGAGTTCCTTATACTCAAAATATGTCCAAATATTTACATTGCCTATACTTCCTAACGACTTTTTCGTGTCTTCATGTGTAAGTGTATGGAATACCGGTTGTCCTTTAACTGGAGTAAGTTGCAAAAGATCCCCAAAAACTATGATGTGTTTTCCTCCAAATAACACGTCATAGTCTGTCTTCAGAATTTGCTGCATTCTTAAATGCACAAAGGCAAGCATTAAGTTTGATACCATGCTTACCTCATCAATAATGAGTACTTTCAATTTCTTCAATACTCTTGAAACTTCCAAGCATGCTTCTCCTGCTAGTTTGTGGTACTGTATTTTGTTCTCATGCTCTACTGGTAACATTAGTAAACGATGTAAGGTAACTCCTTTTATGTTATACGCTGCTAACCCAGTTGGAGCAGTAACAACACAAGACAAAATGGAATCCATTTTCTTCGGTAGGTAGCTTCTAATTACATTAATTAAGAAACTTTTTCCAGTTCCTGCTTGTCCACTTACATACATTCTCATTGGTTCAAAAGATGTGCATGAGCACTCTTTATTTTCATGTCGTAATCCGTGATCAATTTTTTTCCTGACTTCTTCATAAATTTGTTTTTGTTCTTCATTCAGTTGCTGCTCCAAATATGTTAAGTCTACTAAATCTTCCTGAGCTTGATTCATAGCTGTTTCCACTTCATTCATGGCTATTGCTGCTTCATTTTCTACGATTGGTTGTCCTAGAGGATATTGACTGAATGTCCCAGAACTTTGACTGTCCTGAGAACTGTCTCTAGCTACATCAGCTGCAATTGTTGCTTCTTGTTCAATTTCTTCATTTAACATTTGAACATAAGTTGTGAAAGTACTGCTTTCTATGCTGTCTTTGCTAGCATTGAAGGAATCTTCATAACTCTGGAATTCTCCAAGTAGTTCGTCCTCTGAACGCCATGGTTTAAACAGCTGCAAAAGTGCCAAGTAGTAAAATTCCTTTTTGTCAGGAGTGTCGCAACTCAGCTTCCGGTGATTTCTCAAACTTCCTTTTGTTTGCTTCACCAAACATCCCTCCTCACCACTGAATTTATATTTTCCATTGTTGATATCTTCTGTGGCATTCCGTTTAAAAATGAAGTTCTGCAGTACTTCATAGAGACACATGTTCTCAAGGTGATGACTTCTTTGTGGGTAATATGTGTCCAACATGTTTGTTCTTAAAATGTCTGTACTTTCTGGTTCGAACTCTGCTAAATATACAATTTCTCGAATAGATTTCAGTACCCGATTTCGCATTCCTGCAAGGCCTAAACTTGCCCAAATTATTCTTCTGGATTTCGAGTAAGGACTTGCAGATGATAACCTATCTGAGCATTCGTAGGAACCAATTTCTCGATGCGATAACATCTTTAAACTGAAACTGTATAGCTTCTTACTGACAGTCTTCTCGTGAGAAATCTCTGCCCACATTTCCTTCAATTCCGTTTTCTCAGATTTAGTGATGTAAGATGTGACATACCGAGCATCAGCAATAGAATTGTCTGCCACATACTGTATATCCATGTTAGCATTCCACATGGATAAAATAACTGGATTGTAGTCATTTATATATTTTGACTCTTCTTTTCTTCTTAGGCTGTAGGTATTCTTAGGCGATTTTCTTGTAATAGTATGTCGCACAGCTGACATAAAACTGTTGACTCTTCCTTTTGAAAGAACAGGTCGTGGAAATCCAAATCGACATTTTGTGTAGAATTTATCTTTACTCTTGTACTTTCGTCGAGAGTATTTTCCACACCGATGACTTTGGAAACGTAAAACTTGCTCTTTTAAGTGTTTCTCTTCTATGTTTTTAGGTATAGCACATGTTGCATATCCTTCAATGAAACTTAAAACTGCATCATCAGAATCTGTTCCAAATTTTGGAGCATCCTTGATCCACAACAGCATATGAATATGAGGAGCACCTCTGGCTTGGTACTCTTTTCTCCAAAAGAAATCCACAACTTCTCCAAGAGGTGGATTTTTTTTTATTGCAGATGAAGGACATCATAGCCTCAAATCTATGATTAAAATATCTGCACACATTAACCGGATCCAATGAGCACAATTCTCCTGCTGTCTTGTATTGTATGTTTTTAATGTTTGAATTTGCCTCTCGCAGAAAATCCAGTAAATCATCCCAAGCATACTCAGCACAGCTCAGGGTAAGGAACCATGTAGGAGTTCCTAAATTCCGTAACATACACTTCAATTCTCCATGACGTCGGTTATAATATTAATTAGTTCCACGCTGACAAGCCATCAAATGGATCAATTAAGATTCCAAATGATCATCTCGCTGTTGCACTTTGTTCATAAAATCCTTTGCAGTCACATTACGTAGATGTACTCCAGTTTTCAAAATGTGATTTACTGCATAAGATAGTGCTGATAAGTCAGTTTCAAATAAAAGATGGAACAAGTAAGGAATACTTTGACGAAATCTGGGATCTTCTGCATATAATCTTGTAGTTCGATACTCCGAAGCAGGAATCTGTACTGGACGTTCATCATATTGTCCACCTTCTCCTGTAGGAAACAGCTGGGGAAAACAACGAGCTTCCAAGCTCTCCTCCCATACACTCACAGGAGTTCCTTTTGCTTTCTTCATCTGAAACAGATTAATAGCGTTCCCCATAACTTCTTTAGAATGAAGAGGATGTATGCTGAAATAAATTTCTTCTTCTTTTGACTTATCCACTTTTTCAATTTGCCCAGTTGGTATTCCTGTGTCTTCTAGTATTTCTTCTTCATTTTCATCCATATAAATGGCTTCATTCCATTAATTATTTTTTTTCAAATACAAATTTGCTCTTTGTACTTTTCGTACATCCACCAGCTCCTGCCAAATTTTCTTATTCTTTGTAGGTACACCATTAACCAGAATAACTAATGGTTCAGTTTCCAAAGTATCTGCATCAATTGTTTCCATATTTTTTTTCAAATCCAATGGCAAATAGACAACTCTCCCTTTTAAACCTCTTTGTAAATCCGAAGGAGGTAATTTACCTGTTTTTGGTTCCATACGCACTATGGTCTGAAATGGATGGACACATTGAATGAGTATAGACTCATACGTATTTAAATCAGAAAGTTCTGGTGGAATATCAACCAATTCTAATTTATTATGTACAGCTCTTGCTGGCATTCTATTTTCTTCTAACTTGTTATAACAGTATTTACAAATACGCTGATCTTCACCCAATTCAAAACAATTTTCCAGAAATATATATGTTGCAAAATCTTTCCACTGATAATTATCTTCATTTTCACTTTTTTTTATAGAGATCAACATTCCTTGTTTGATTTTTATAATGGCTTCTCCGGCAACAAATACAAGTAATATTTGGCCTTTCATTAGAGATGATAGTAAATTTTGTCATTTCATCTTCAACATTTTTACTAACAGTAAGTTCTACATTCTCTTCCACATTTTCATCAATAACTGTGTCATTTTCTGCACTTTCTTGTTCTGGACCAAAGTAACAAAACTGAATCTCATCAGTAACCTTCACTACATCTGATACAGATCCACGGAACAGAGCATTATTCAACTAATTTAACTTTAGTGCTGGACTTTTAGCAAAATACAATGTTCTCACAAACTTTCTCATTTCAGTATGATGAACTGCCAGCATCCTAAAATGCTGAAAAACACTTTGGCAAACTTTCCTAGATAGACAAGCCAGAGAATGTCCTTGCAAACCAGTATTCTCTCTCACTCTGCATGGATCTAGTCTTTGAAGCACCTTAATTTTCTGTTTAACACTCTTTTTACTATATTCTCTTAGAAAGTCACGTAATTTATCAATAGATTCCTGACGCACAGTACAAATACTACTACAATTCCAAGTGTACACTGGGGCTTTAGGACGTCTCCCCCATAACCTCATCAGCCATCACTTCTTCCTCATTTCTTGGAACCATTTTCTCCTTTTCCATTACACAACCATGCTTAACTTCATATGCTCGACCATTGGTGTCAACTGCATGCAACAAACTATTACTTTGACGATAACTCTCTTCATTAAAAAATGGTTCAGTACTTGAACTATGCTTCCATTCTCCTAAGAACACTTTACAAAAGTTATTTTTTTTTACTTCTCTTTTCCTTTTGCTTTGTGACTTCATTGCATTGACTAATTTATCTAATCTACGCATCCTGTTCAAAATTAAAATGAATAGTTTTTTTTTTATTTCTAATGCCTTGGTAACAATACTTTCAATTAATTTCTTTCTTTTTTTAAATTTGGTTTTCTTCTTATATTTTTTCACATCCTTTAGCAAATTTAACATCACTCTTCTCTGAAACATTTTTCGACCAATGTTTTTAAAATCTATTTTCCGTGTTAAGTCACTCTTTTTTACTTCTGAGTCTACATTAGCATTTTGTTTTTGCTGTTGACTCTGTTGTTGTTTTGTACTTGAAACATTGTTTGAATTTATCTTTCGATCATTGTTTTTTTTTGGGAAGATATTTTTTAAAAATTCTTTAGTTTGCTTACCAGAAGACTTTTTCTGTTTTCCAACACAAGCTTCTCCTCCTATTTTTTTTGACCAGTTGTCTTCAAATATAGTTGTTGTTTCTTTTCTTTTCTCTTTCTTGACTTTATAAGCATCTTTATATTTGTTCACTGTTGCTCAGCATTACCTGCAAAAAACTAAAAAAAAATACCTTTATATAATTTTAATTCATTACACTTTTTTTTTCAACTTTTCAAATCCTATCACATGAGCTGATCCTTTCCTACGAGTCCAAGTCTTACAAAACAAGAAAACATAAATTAAATCTCTGACAACAATTCCTGTGTGCACACAGACTCATGGTGTGATTCTAGGCAGAAATCGATATTTGCTTGGCAATTTGAAAGCACATTTACTACTGTTAAGCAGCAAATGATAAGTACTGTGATAGCCTGACACATTTTTCTTATATTTTAGAGAAGCAGAAAAGAGCACATGTCCTTACACCTATTTGAGACCATGACCATGTGTTACAGGGTGAGTGATTAGACTACAGCATATGAAATGAGCCTTGGTGACGTTGAATGTGTTTGCATTACACACTGCTATCTAAAACACCACATACAGCTGTGAAGTATGCATGGGAGTGTAGGAGAAGCTGCTGCATGTGTGCAAAGAGTGTGTTTCTGGAGACTGTGTATTGTCAGTTGCAAGAGAGATCTGCATGGAAACGTGCACAACTGCATGAAGAGTGCAGACATGCGTATAAGAGTAGATGTGTGGTAAGGGTTAATTTGAGTTTTGAACATGTAGGAACTACCTTTGCCATTGCAAGATTTGATGGTAAATCTACCTTGTTGATTTGAAATGTGTTAGCATTTGCCTCTCATTTTTGAGATAGTGATTTCTGCTAAGTGCTAACCAACACATTTCAAGAAAACAAGCTGGCCCTTTCCTGAAAGTGCAAGTTTTACGGAACAACAGCAACACAAATAAAATCTCTGACAACAATTCCTCTGTCCACACAGACTCATGGTGTGATTCTAGGCAGAAAACGATATTTCCTTTCGCAAATTGAAAGCACATTTAGTACTGTGGATGGAGCAAGTGATAATTACTGAGACAGCCTCACACATTTCCCTTATTTTTTAGAGAGGCAAAAAAGACCACATGTCCTAACAGCTACTTGAGACCATCAGCATGTGTTACATGGGTGAGTGCTTAGAGTAGAGCAAAGGAAATGAGCCTTGGTGACGTTGAATGTGTTTGCATTACACACTGCTATCTAAAACACAACATAGAGCTGAGTATTATGCATGGGAGTGTAGGAGAAGCTGCTGCATGTGTGCAAAGAGTGTGTTTCTTGAGACTGTGTATTGTCACTTGCAAGAGAGATCTCCACGGAGACTTTTTCAACTGCATGAAGACTGCAGATATGTGTGTAAGAGTACATGTTTGGTAAAGGTTATTTGGAGTTTTGAACATGTAGGAACTCCGTCACCCATTGCAGGAGTGGAAGGAAAATATTCCCTGTGGTTTTAAAATGTGTTATCATTTGCCTCTCTTTTGTGAGATAGTGATTTCTGATGAGTGCTATCCAGCACAGTTGAAGAAAACAAGCTGCCCTTTTCCTGCGAGTGCAAGTTTTACAGAACAACAGCAACACAAATTAAATCTCTGACAACAATTCCTGTGTGCACACTGTCTCCTGGTGTGATTCTAGGCACAAAACAGTATTCCTGGGTGATACCAGGCCCTTTCCTGAAAGTGCAAGTTTTACAGAACAACAGGAACACAAATTAAATCTCTGACAACAATTCCTCTGTCCAAACAGACTCATGGTGTGATTCGAAGGCAGAAAACGATATTTCCTTTGGCAAATTGAAAGCACATTTAGTACTGTGGATGGAGCAAGTGATAATTACTGAGACAGCCTCACACATTTCCCTTATTTTTTAGAGAGGCAAAAAAGAGCACATGTCCTAACAGCTACTTGAGACTATCAGCATGTGTTACCTGGGTGAGTGATTAGAGTAGAGCAAAGGAAATGAGCCTTGGTGATGTTGAATGTGTTTGCATTACACACTGCTATCTGAAACACAACACAGAGCTGAGTATTATGCATGGGAGTGTAGGAGAAGCTGCTGCATGTGTGCAAAGAGTGTGTTTCTGGAGACTGTGTATTGTCACTTGCAAGAGAGATCTCCACGGAGACTTTTTCAACTGCATGAAGACTGCAGATATGTGTGTAAGAGTACATGTTTGGTAAAGGTTAATTGGAGTTTTGAACATGTAGGAACTACGTCACCCATTGCAGGAGTGGAAGGAAAATATACCCTGTGGTTTTAAAATGTGTTAGCATTTGCCTCTCTTTTGTGAGATAGCGATTTCTGCTGAGTGCTATCCATCACAGTTGAAGAAAACAAGCTGCCCTTTTCCTGCGAGTGCAAGTTTTACGGAACAACAGCAACACAAATTAAATCTCTGACAACAATTCCTGTGTGCACACTGTCTCCTGGTGTGATTCAAGGCACAAAACAGTATTCCTGGGTGATACCAGGCCCTTTCCTGAAAGTGCAAGTTTTACAGAACAACAGGAACACAAATTAAATCTCTGACAACAATTCCTGTGTGCATGTTGTCTCATGGTGTGATTCTAGACAGAAAACAGTATTCCCGGGTCATACCAGTACACCTTAACTTATGGTGAAGACATACTCCATAATATCTTTCAAGTTCAAGGCACTTAAATATCTCCCTTAACATAAAATGTAAAACACAACTTTTAAATTGGTAGGAAAATGTACCATGCTATTTTCAAATGTATTTGCATTTGCCTCTCATTTTTGAGTTAGTGATTTCTGCTGAGTGCTAACCAACACAGTTGAAGAAAAGAAACTGCCCTTTCTTAAAAGTGCAAGTTTTACAAAACAACACTAACACAAATTAAATCTCTAACAACAATTCCTGTGTGCACACAGACTCATGGTGTGATTCTAACCACAAAGCGATATTTTGTTTGGCAATTTGAAAGCACATTTAGTACTGTTGTGGAGTAAGTGATAATTACTGTGACAGCCTGACACTTTTTTCTTATATTTTAGACAAGCAGAAAAGAGCACATGTCCTAACAGCTCCTTGACACCATGACCATGATTACAAAAAACAAGCTGCCCCTTTCATGCGAGTGCAAGGGTAATAGAGCAAGACCAACACAAATTAAATCTCTGATAACAATTCCTGTGTGCACACTGTCTCATGGTGTGATTCTAGGCAGAAAACAGTATTCCTGGGTGATACCAGTACACCTTAACTTATTGTGAAGACATACTCCATAATATCTAACATGTTCAAGGCACTTAAATATCTTCCAAAACATAAAATGTAAAACACAACTTTAAAAGAAGAAACACAATTCTAATATTTATATCTAAAATCACCACATACATCCCCTCTCAAACTCATAATTCACCTTTAAAATTAGTTAGTTGAGAAAGAAATGTGGCACTCAAACAGCAGATTATCAGACCAGAATCTCAGAGCTGTACACCTTTCTCCTCTCACGACAACCAGTAAATGGCAATGTTTCCGTCTCTTTTTTCGCACATATTCATGTTAATGTAAAATCACAGTCCTTCCCACATTTTTTCAAATGGAATCACACATTTCTATTGGTTACAACTTTCAACCCCTTTCCAAATCATCCCTTCCCCCAACATGACTTCTGCCTGCTACCATAGCAACAGGTCATGGAACACTGGTGTGAGCAGAGAGGTCAGTAGTTCAGCACACAATGTTTCAAATCCAAAGAGCAAGAGTGCTTGACTTTTCAAACCTAACAGCAAATCCAAAGTAATGTTCAGTGAGAACACATTTTTCTGTACCAATCCAAAACATGCTTTTAAAAATGTAAACATACAGCCTAGTTTTAACTGTAAAATGGTTTGAATCAGCCAATGAGTTCTTTTTATTAAAAAAAGTATGTATGCCTCCATTTTTCAACTGTCCTTCTTTTCATATTGCCATTCTACTGAAAGACACCTCCTGAGTGCATCCTGATCTCCTTGAAAGATGTTCACAGTGTGGATTGTAGGTCATAGCTATGTCTTCTGGAGTGAAAAATTTGCAGAAAAAAGATGTATTGTAAAATACCTTGCTTTGCCAAATGTAGACATTAAATGGATTGGTCAGAGAGGGTTAAAGTGGCACCAATTAATGCCTTTGGTGAAAACCTTTCTACATCTCCCACAGCCTAACCTTATTATTGTGCACTGTGGTGGAAATGACCTAGGCACTTTAACTGGGGTAGGTCTGGAAATGCTTATTAAGGACACCTTTGTGCAATTGATGTAACTTTTTCCACAAACTGCCTTTGTATATTCTAATATATGCCAAAGGCAAAAGTGGAACTGGTCCAACCAATTTTGTCCGCAAATTGACAAAGCAAGAAAGCACGTCAATAAGTCTGTTTCTGCTTTCCTCAGAGACTATGGTATGGGTTCTATGTACCACAACAACTTGCGTTACAACATGCAAGACATTTATAGAGGAGACGGTGTACATTTCAATGATGAAGGGAACAGAGTCTTCCTCTTGAACTTTAGACTCTGCATCGGTACTTACTTGTAGGTACCTACTTGTAGGTACCAAAAAACACTCAATGAACACAAGGGCTCTTTTTAGAGCCACCTAATATCTAAACACTTAAACTTGTTTTTTATTTCTATTTTTTTTAATGTTTTTTTTTCGGGTGCGCATAGAGTGCGCGCACCTCGCAATGTTTTTAAAAAAAATTAAAATCTTTTTTTTTGCCCTTCGTGGTCCTACTGTGACCCCCTGACAATGGCTAGGGGGTCAAGAAATCCCTACCCTGCCCCCTATTCACGTTCCCCACCGTTCCTTTTCAGTGCGACAGACAAAATGGCGGCCGACACTTCCTGATTTCGACCGATTCGAATGTTTACAGACATGTAACAACCAATCAGAATTACGCTCGCGTACGTTAGGGTGCGCGCACAGGGCTTGCACAGTGAGCGCACGCTGCGCGCGTATAGATATTGATATGCTTTTAAATGCTATTTTCTCTGGAAATACTGAACAGATTTACACCAGACCTGCAAAAGGCACTTCCTTGACCTTATAGCTACCTCTCTGCAAAATTTCAAATAATTCTTTTCAGCCGTTCGGGCTGTAGCTGTGTCTAAAGGTCCTATGGGAAAATGCATGGGGAAAACGCGTTTTGAGACCCCCCTTTTTTCTCGGCCCCTGCTTGACGAATCACCCCGAGACTTTCAGGGTAGGAGCTGAGCGGAGTGCCCCATTAGTTTTGAAAATTTCGCGAGGATTCGTCAACCGGCGCCAAAGTTATTCAAGATAGAATTTTGAGATTTCCTATGGAAACACGGTCCTAACTATAACTATCTACTGGCGACCGCCAGTAGATAATATATATATATATATATATCACATTTTTTACTTTCCGTCTTGTTCCCTTGCACTCGCGATCGGGTGCTTTCAGCGCGGTGACGGACACCGCTTCGGATTTTCATCCACAGCTCACGATATCGAAATACCAGCACTCGCAGGAACGTTTGAATCCAAATTTTAATTGGATAAAGTATATACACACACAGACGCGTTTCGGCTTGCCGCCTTTGTCAATAGAGGCCGGCGCCGGCTTGACACAAAATCATATACAAATTGCAATACGGTGGACATTTATGTTAGATATATAAGCCCATCCAGGGCAGTATAACGTTGCAATTTGTATATGATTTTGTTCACAATGTGTACACAGCTATCCATTTAGTAATGGCCGATACTTTGACTGAATGAAGTTGAGTAGTCCTCTGTCTATGTCAAACGCCACCACTATATTTAAATCTGTGTCATGCCAGCGCCGGCCTCTATTGACATAGGCGGCAAGCCGAAACGCGTCTGTGTGTGTATATACTTTATCCAATTAAAATTTGGATTCAAACGTTCCTGCGAGTGCTGGTATTTCGATACATATATATATATATATATATATATATATATATATATATATATATATATATATATATATATATATATATATATATATATATATATATATATATATATATATATATACATATATATATATATTACCTACTGGCGGTCGGCAGTAGATTGTTATAGTTAGGTACGTGTTTCCATAGGAAATCTAAAAATTCTATTTTGAATAACTTTGGCGCCGGTTGACGAACCCTTGCGAAATTTTCAAAACTAATGGGGCGCTCCGCTCAGCTCCTACCCTCAGGGTGATTCGTCAAGCGGGGGCTGAGAAGAAAGGGGGGTCCCTAAACACGTTTTCCCCATGCATTTTCCCATAGGACATTTAGTCGAAGGTACAGCCCGAACGGCTGAACAGAATTACTTGAAATTTGGCAAAGAGGTAGTCCTCAGGTCAGGCATGTGCCTTTTGCATATATGGTGTCAATCTGTTCAGTAATTCCTGAGAAGATTGCAGTTAAAAGCACATAAATATCTATAAGCGCGCACGGTGCGTGCACCTTAACGTGCGCAAGCGTAATTCTGATTGGTGGTTACATGTCAGTCAACGTTCGAATCGGTCGAAATCAGGAAGTGTCGGCCGCCATTTTGTGTGTTGTGTGTGTGACAGGGAAAAAGAAAGGTGGAGAACGTGAAAAGGGGGCAGGGTAGAGCGTTCCTGACCCCCTAGCCTTTGTTTTATTTTTCTGTCAAAAAATGGCGGGGTGCGCGCACGGTGAAAAACCTTAAAAAAAAAAAACATTTTAAACGAGTGTAAAATAAATATATAAAAAATATAATAAAACATACATAACTTAGCATTTAAAAAACCTTACACATTCACTTAAAAAAACATAGGTTTCACACACGTTATAGTTAGGAATTAGCATTTAAAAAACCTTGCAAATTCACTTAAAAAACCATAGGTTTCACACATGTTATAGTTAGCTGGACATTTCACTCGTAAAAAACCATTGAAATTCCAACGTTATAGTTAGTTCAGATAACTATAACTCGCGCGACCGCCACTCTATCACAAGGATGATGTCATCAGTGATGTCATGAGTGATGCCACTGACCATGTCATGAGTGATGTAATATGTGACGACATCAGCAGTGGATTGCGGGCGTGCGAGTTATAGTTATCTGAACTAACTATAACCGTGGAATTTCAATGGTTTTTTACGAGTGAAATGTCCAGCTAACTATAACATGTGTGAAACCTATGGTTTTTTATGTCTCCACAATAAGTTTTGGGCTCTTGCCTGTCACAGTTACTTGGCCCAACCACACGAGTGAAGAACCATTTTTTTTATCATTAGACCTGGGGTAAAACTGGCTGGTAAGAAATTTGTGTGAGCCCAGTAATCTTACACTTTCCCACACTACAATTTGAGAAAGATTTGTTTTTTTTAGCGAAATATGATGGGGCATTATAAGCCTCTTGTGCCACTTTTGCGTCACTTTTAGCATGGAAAAAGCGACACAAAAGTGGCACATGGGGCTTGTAAATCTGCACAAATTTTGCAGGGGATTCTGGGTTGGAAAACGTTACGGGGTCCATGCAATCTATACCTCCCTTGACTCCTCTGTTTATGTAGTTTTCAGAAATGTGTGTGTTTTGTAGGATACCCTAGATTGCCGCCAAACCAGGGGCCAAAAACCTAGTTGCCCCCGTGCAAAACCAGGTAGTTTTGTGATAGGTAATTTTAATGTCTCCACAATGTGTTTTTGCCATTTATTGTCATTGTACAAGGTCCAACCAAACAAGTGTGGTGTCATTTATAACAGTAGACCTGGGGGAATGCTGGGTGGTAGAAAATTTGTGGCAGCCCGGTGATCACAAAATTTTCCCACACAGAAATTTGCGAAAACTGGGAGTTTTCCAGCTAAATGTGAGGTTTGCAGGGGATTCTGGGGAGGAAAACATCGGGGATCCACGAAAGCTATACCTCGCCGGACTCCCCCGGGTGTCTAGTTTTCAGAAATGTGTGGGTTTGGGTTGGTTTCCCTCGAAACCCGGGGCGAAAAATCTAGGTCCACCCATGCAAAACCAGGTCGTTTTGCGATAGATCATTTTGATGAATGATCACAATACATTTTTGGTACTTGCCTGTCGTAGGTACTTGGCCCACCCACACAAGTGAGGTACCTTTTTTATCAGTAGCCCTGGGGGGATGCTGGTTCATAGGAAATTTGTGTCAGCCCGGTGATCCCACTACTTTCCCACACAGAAACTTGAGAAAAATGTGATTTTTTCAGCTAAATTTAAGGATTCTTGGGGATTTTAGGTAGGAAAAATGTTTGGGGGTCAATGTAAGCCATACCTCCCTGGACTCCCCATGGTCTCTAGTTTTCAGAGATGTGGGTTTGGTAGGTTTCCATATATGGCTGCCGAGCCCGGGATTAAAAACCCAGGTAACGCCTCCTTGCAAAATCATTTTGTGATAGGTAATTTGGATGTCTCCACAATACATTTTGGGCCATTTATTGTCACGGGTACGAGGTCCAACCAAACTAGTGAGGTACCATTTATATTGGGAGACCTAGTGTCATGCTGGGTGGTGGGAAACTTGTGGTAGCCCGGTGATCACACAACTTTCCCACACAGAAACTTGAGAAAACTGTGAGTTTTCCAGCTAAATTTGAGGGGATTCTGGGTAGGAAAACATTGGGGGTCCATGCAAGCTATACCTTGCTGGATTCCCCGGATGTTTAGTTTTCAGAAATGTGTGGGTTTGGTAGGTTTCCCTCGATTGCTGCCAAACCCGGGGCCAAAAATCTAGGTCACCCCCATGCAAAACCAGGTCGTTTTAGGATAGGTCATTTTTATGTCTCCACAATACGTTTTGGGCACTTGCCTGTAGCAGGTACTTAGCCCACCCACACAAGTGAGGTACCTTTTTTTATCGGGGGCCCTGGGGGGACAGTGGGTCATAGGAAATGTTTGTCAGCCTGGTGATCCTACACCTTTTCCACACAGACATTTGAAACAAATTGATTTTTTTCAGCTAATTTTGAGGTTTGCAGGGGATTCTAGTTAGAAAAATGTTGGGGGGTCAATGCAAGCCATACTCCCCAGGGTCTCTAGTTTTCAGAAATACGTGGGTTTGGTAGGTTTCCCACGATGGCTGCCAAACCCGGGGTTAAAAACCCAGGTGACTCCCCCTTGCAAATCCTGGTAATTTTGTGATAGGTAATTTTGATGAATACACAATACATTTTGGGTCCTTGCCTGTCGTGGGTACTTTGCCTACCCACACAAGTGAGGTACTATTTTTAATCAGGAGACCTGGGGGGGGATCACTGGATAGTAGGAAAATCGTTTTTTTTTTTTTAAACCAGAAGATTATGACACAGTAATGCAAGGTAAATGTGTGACTATAGTCACATTTTGAAGTTTGCATGGCATTGTGACCAAAATAGGTTTTTGGGTTCCATGAGAGGAACCCCACCCAGTACTCCCCATTTTTTTTGGTTTACAAAACTAACTAAAGCTGGTAGATTTACCCTAGAGACAAACTACACCTTAACACAGAAAGACAGATAACACAAATATGAATGCCTATCCATCTGTTCCTCAAGTACACACACATACTGGTTGGATTTGGCATGAGGGTGAGTGAAAGGTTCAAAATGTATATTTCATTAACAAGAGATTTCACAAAAAGGAAATGCACTGTTAATAATTAAAAAACAAAAATCCTAAACCAATGACTCACAGCTCGTGAGCTGTAAAGCCACGTCAAGTTACCAACCTCTATATAGGCCATTCACACACCTTTCATACTTGACATACACAGTCACACCGCCAGCTGCAGGCCCAGCACATTCCATCACTCACATCAACAGATAATGAACTATTCCTCAAGTACACACACATACTGGTTGAATTTAGCACAAGGGTGAGTGAAGATAAAGAGCGTAAAATGTTATTAACAAGAGATTTCACAAAAAGGAAATGGACTGTTAATAATTAAAATGTTAAAAACCTGAACCATTCATTTATAGCTGGTGAGCTGTTAAGCCACGGCAAGGCACCAACCTCTTTACAGGCCATTCACACACCTTTCATATGTGACACACAGAAGACTATTCACACCAACAGCCGCAGCCCCAGCACATTAAAACATTCACATCAACAGACAGTACCATTCAAGGTCCCATCCCTTTCATACGCCCACATGACTGACAGCAATCTCACTGGCTGGCAGTTGACAAAGTGTGTGCAATGGCAATTGGCTAGCAGAGTGTGTAATGACCAGCAGTAAGTCACTACTCACACACCACCAGCCAAATGGCAGCCCATGCACACCACCAGTCAAGCACCAGTCCACACACATCGCCAGCCAAGCACCAGTCCACGCACAGCACCAGCCGAGCACCAGTCCATGCACACCAACAGCTAAGCACCACTCCATGCACACCACCAGCCAAGTGGAAGTCCACGCACACCATCATTATTTTGTTTTTTAACAAGAAAGAAAACACAAACCAATTGGAACTAAATGCAGAATTATAACTACAAGCAAAAGAGCGGTAACAAAAGACATCATTCTGATGCCAACCGTGAAACTGAACAACACATATAAAACCATATAGACCAGGCAGTACACTAATAGACTCACCGTTGCTCCCAATAACTCTTTTGAGTGTGATACAATCTGAAACATGTGGGCACACACAGCCCAGGATTTGAAGGATAATCAGCACAGTGCATATGAGTCTCCTTCCACATACCTCTTCACAAACAGACTCTACGTCGCTTACTGGGATTTTCGGGGGGAGTTTTAGGAATTAAATCAGGAGAGCGGACATCTTTCAATCTAGCAGCATCCTCCACGACTGCAACTCCAGGAACACTTGCCTGTTCCTCTACAACAAGGCTGCCTATAACAGACTCCTGAAACTGAACAAAAGTCATCCTTGACGCTGGAGAACACTCATTAACACAACAAAAGCATTAAAAGTTGAAGAGATGGGTGGCCAACTTCTCATACCAAATGTAAGCCTTATGAACAGCAGTGTAAGGTTCCAACCTCTGATCTACTCTATAAACACCACCCATGTTCTTATTGTAGTCTACAATGCACACAGGTATGCACCCTTCTGCAACCTGACCCCAAACAGTCACAGGTGAAGAACTGTGATCATGAATGATAGTCAGCATGTACATATCCCGCCTGTGCACATGTTTCACAGCTAGCAGTTCACCACTATGCAAGGCATTGCACTATGCCCTCTGAAGCTGTTTACAAACAAGCTCTTTTGGGTAACCTTCATGGTAAGAACAGATTATGCCACAAGCAAGAGTGTCCACTTTGAACAATTCCTCAAACAATTGCACAGCAGTGTAGAAGTTACTTAGGTACAAATGGTCACCAGCAAGTCCCCACAGAATTTTCTCTGAAACTCCTAAAGTGGATGGACAACCAGGGGTGTCAATAGTAGAATCCCTACCAGCGTACATCCGGACATTATATGCATATCCTGTCCTACTCTCAGGCAACATATACATGCTAATTCCATAACCTGGCCTCTAGCTAGGAATGTCTTGCCTAAAGAAAAATGATCAAGGACAGGCTGAATCTTACAAAGACAGAGTCATGGTGATCTTGTGGCAACGCTGAAAGCATTATCGACACAATGCAGTTTCCAAAGGAAAAGTAAATACAGATCACAACTCATAATTGCAGGAAATATAGCTGTTGCCATCAAGGGGCTGGTATACCAATATGAAGCCAGGGACAACTTCCTTATCAAGCCCAGCAAAAAAGTTAAACCCAAAAACATCTTCATCTCAGCCAGATTGGTGGGAGTCCACCCTGTAGCTCTAGAGCAGGGCCTAAGTCTGGCACTGTTGTCTCTCAAATACTATTCAGCATACAAATTAGTCTGCCCTACAATCTCAGCCACAAATAGATCATCCATAAACAACTGAAAAAACTCTACGGGCAAAATATTTTCACAAATCACACTACGCCCTGCATCACCAACCCAGAGTCCTGTACTTCCAATGGGAAGCCTTGCAGCCCCAGGCTGCAATCCAGATGCCTCTTGCTGCACCATCAACACATCAGTGTCTGCCTCTAAAATAGGCACTTCAAGTGCACTGAAAGTGGCTTTATCCGCACTGAGAGTAGCTTCATCATCAGAGGATTCCTTGTGGACAGAAAACTCACTGGCAGAATCTTTCACTTTTTCCTCTCCCTCATTTGCACAGTCTCATATTCATGGTCAGAGGAAGATTCAAAAAGCATACCAACCACCTCCTGAGCAGTACTTCTGTGGCTATCCATAATCCTTACTAAAATAAAGGCTACTTGTCAAACCAGTCAACAACAACAAACACTTTGTAAAATAAGTAATAAACAAAATGTGGCTCTATCTCAAAGACCTGTATACTCCAAACGGATACCACTCTTTTGCCAGAAGCAGCTAGACTCACCACCACCCCCTCTGCACAGACACAGCAAGAACCAACAGTAGCGCACTAAATATGAAAAAGAAAAGAAAATTACACATAAGACAACGTAGAACATATTGCAAAGAATTTCACTCTCAAAACAAAAACTAAATATGCTGCAGTTATGACCTCATTAACCCCTTCGGTGCTCATGACGGAATGGTTCCGTCATGACCCACGGTTGAGCTGTGCTCATGACGGAACCATTCCGTCATGAGCACACCCGCGCAAGATTCCGTCAGCACAGCGGCGGAATCTGCGCAGCATCGAAGGGGTTAATGCATGGCAACAATACTCATTTGGAATAAACACAACAAAAATGATTTTCTTACCAAATACATGCCACTACACAAAGTGCAGATCAACCACTGCCGAAACTGCAAACAAGAATCAAAAGCTCTGCACTAGAATAAAAGGGAGAAATAAAACATTACAATCACATATGTAAATAATGCACCAGCCCACACACAATCCACCTGCCAAGGTGGGGGGCAGGTGGGCCTAAAAGTAAAAGGCTGATCTGCCCCCAAGTCAAGCAGAAACAGTGAAAGTATTCACTCCTGTAAAAAGGGAGTTTAAAAAACCCTGGTGTCTAGTGGCATCTGCCCCCATGCGCGATCGTGCAGCAGGAATTGTCAAAAGAGACATAGGAAGAAAGGAAAACCATTTCCTTTCCTCCCAGGTCTCTTTTTTTTAAATCTCCCCTACTCTCCCTCTGATATGCAAGAAGCAAATGGCTTCCAGTTTGTCTTGTATCAGTTAATGATGTTGGCGCTTAGTATGTGCTGATGGTATTAGATGTCATGGAGGGGTTGGCAGGGATGCCAGTTGAAGGGCTTCTGCTGCTGTGCCCTGTGGGGGTAACATGGAAGGGCAACCCACGGGGGAGTGCCAGTGCTTCTTCATGGGTGGGTGGTGGCCAGGAGCCATCCGACGCACACACCCTCCATGACATGGGACAGCTCCCACCTGTCCCACACATGGAAAGGTTCGAACATACCTAGTGAAGATATGCATTAAGGATAAAAACCTGACATTTAGAATTGGGAAAAACATATATGAGATATACTATTTGGTGTGAAAGCACCGATAGATCATGTGAACCGTACTGTAACCTTGACTAGAACAAAATACATTTAAACAAACAAACAGGAAAAAACAATTATATTGATATAACTAGGTTTATATATTTAAGAAGGTGCAAAACACATAGGCAATAGGCAAATTAAAATGAAAAAGGACATTTGGGTTTAGTGACACATTTCAAAGTATAACTTATCAGTCTCCACTCCATCAGGGATTCCTGTCAAGCCTTCATGATTTAATCTGCAAGACCTTTCCCTACCAGGGATGTTGTAAGAGTGGCTGGGAGAACTCCCACCATTCCTCTGGGCCTCCAGGTGATGCTTGGAGTCCAGGGAATGCACTCTCCCCCGCAGGTCGTTCCATCTCGTCCAAATTTCCTCCTGTGAGCACAGTTTTTTGACTACAGCATTCATAGTGTCAAATATTGTGGCCCACATTTGCCTTTTCTGAGATATGGTTGTATTTTATACTTGGGCTCCAAGCAATTGTGGCTCTACTCTATTAATATCATCCACCATGACTGACAGATCGCCCTCTGTAAAACGAGGATTTTTCCTCTCTTTTATTATAATAAATGTATTTGTAAACCCACAAGCCAAAGAAATTAAAATGTAAAATGAACACGTAACAGAGGGAGCAAATAAAAACCCAGGCTACTGACCAAGCTTCTCCAGGAAAATGTTGTACTGTGCTGGAATTACAAAGGATCATGTTTGGAAATGGAGTGTGTTTTCTAGGGTTGTATGCAAGTGCAAACAATTAGGCAAACAACATCAGGTGTGTACCACTAGCATCCATCCAATGGCCACAGTAATGGTACATTGTTGATCGTATCCCTTGATGGATTCCCTCTGTCAGGAAATCACAGCTAGGACACTGTCATTGCAACTGTAAAATCTAAATAGGCTTGGTGCAACCCCACTGCCCAGACAGTGACGGAATAATATTCATCAGCTGTTAAGTCCACTGGGTTGGAAGCAGTGATCCATGTACACGATGGTAATTACTCTGTTGACATGGACAACGATTCAGCCAGCATTTATCTCTGCATTTATCTAAATATGGTGGGCGGGATATTGTCAGCTTGATGTAGTACTTGGAAGCTCCACCACAGGGGAACAGTGGGAGTTCAGCCAAGATCTAAATCAAGCCCTAAGTCTTTCGCTTTCAAACAACTCTCACCATCTCTTTTCATAGTTTCTAACATCCACTTCCGTGTGATTTATTTGGACCATATCAGTATCATTCATTCCCCCAAAGGATATCAATAAATATTGTTTGCCATTGATTAATGTTTTCAGTTCCTCTGAGGGTGGCCACAGGAAAATGCATGTGCCTCTGCAGTCATAAATTATTTACTGTGTCTGGTGGTGATTGGTGCTGTTCATTCGCTTAATTCAAAGACTGGCCCTGCGTTCACCTTCAAAGCTTACTGGGATTCAATGTCTTCTCTAGGTGTTTTCCTGCAATTCCGAAACCCACCTGAATTGGATGGCATTGTTGAACATGCCAATGGCATGATCAAACAAGCCTCGACTGCTAGAGTGCTAAGTTCAGGTCTACATTGGTTCCATCACCTGTGTGGAGTCCAGAGAGCATAGAATAGCGTGTGCAGACAAGTATGGGGGGGTGCACTCTGCAAGAGATTCTCATCATTCCTATGTATGTGCCAGGCTTAAATAATCATGGATGGAAAGTTGGCACGTGAAGACAAAATGTGACTTGGAGAAATATATGCATGTTTTGCTGAGTGCCCAAGAAATCAGAGACAAGCTGTTTAATTTGAACCACTTTAATGCAACCACCTGCGAAGTGAAGGTTATAACTGCTGCTGACATGTGGTTTCCCGAAGCTGGAGACCTAGCCAGGGAGAAAATCCACAACAAGCCTTTGAGCATTCCTAATGACCACCTCTGACTGTTCTTGGGGTAAAAGGCAATGGAACTGTTGTTCTGCCTCTTTTGCATGGGTAAAGCAGAAATTGACTGGTATCCATCGATCACGTGAAGAAACAATATGAGACCAGTCTTCTGCAGTCGACCAGCCCAAACACCAAAAAGATTCAGAGAAGTACCTCTCAGCATCTCCCTACTCTCAATATAATGCCTCTCGCACAGCTCAGCACCGTTGGCTTGAGTTCCCAGCCAGGATCATTGAGCACAGTTTTGACACAGAATACCAAGTTCCTAAACTGAACCTGATACTGCCATCACCCCCGGTGAGAATATTCTATGTGACTCCATGGTCTAATCTGAACTCCTGCATGATGAAACATCACTTCAGATGGTCCCTTTTCATCATACCCAAGAGCCTAATAACTTGGAAGATGACTTTGGATATGATTCAGAAGATTTCACCACTCAATCAATAGTCACTCACCACAATAGTCTGCTTCACGCTTACCATTGGCTTAGTTACAGGTACCTGATTCTTTGGATCACTCTGGGAACATTTATTTTCATCTTATGGCTAACAATGATGATCACCGTTCTACTGCTCCTAAATGGACATTGCATCCCCTGTAGTTCATGAACTACAGCCACATGCTTCTTCCCACAGGTGTCGAAGAGAGCCTTACTCTGTTAATATTACAATGTATCCTTATTCTTTCCTCTTGCTAGCTTAAATAGCTTGGGAGAAGATCACATATCAAACTATGGGTTTCACTGAAATATTACAATTGCCACATGTAAGTAAGGATTCAATGAATGATGTGATTCCTGGGTCTGTCTCAGATGCCTGGGACACTGAGACTGTTAAACGAGTGTTGTCTGATTTGCAGACTTACTCTGCTTTGAATATGGAAGCTCCTTATTTGAATTCAGATAGTTATCCAGAAATGCATTGTTAGCATCATTATGCACAAATGTATTACATACATAGGACTAGTTTTCTTCGAGGGATTTACAATTAAACACAAAGGGAACATTGAGAAGCACCACCTTCTGATAGTCACCCTCATTTTATAAAGATATTTCCCTGCTTCCGAAGTAAAGACGGATCATACCCATTGGCTTTCTATTTTTCACTAGCGCTACAACAGTAATAAAAAAACTAATTACCACAAACTAACTAATGTACTCAAATGAGTTTAGTCGGAATCTGGCTATCCAGGGATATGAATTTTAGAAACACAATGTTGAATTGAAGAGTATTTGGGGAACCAAATTTTGGCAGATCCAAGGTAAGGAGGCCCTTCATTGTCCTTCCTAAGGAGAAGATGTTCCTAAATATAACCATCCAACAGACTACATGTCAGGTGTTTGACTTAAAGAAACCTTCTAATCAAAAGTAAATTCAGCTATGTTCAATAATTGACAATCTCAAATGAATATGTCTAAATTGGCACTGTGTGGGTGTTTCCAAGCAACTACTTTTTTATGCATTCCAAGATTTACCAGAACTGTTAGACCTGGGAATATGCCAAAAAGATACACCTTCCCAGGACAGACATAAAAAGGAGAAGTATCTATATCTCTCCTTTTTACTTGCTCTTTATATGTGGGTTGCATTCTGCAGCACACACAGATAGAGTAATATGCCTCTCAGGATTGTTTTAGTGCATGACGTCGTCCCTTCCTGCACAAAACTAATCATGTTTGCAATGCAGACACCGTTGCACTATTGAGCACGGCTCCCTACATTTTGAGCTGGCTGCCAAAGGTTGTCAGTGCAGGGGGAAATTATTTTATATACACCTGTAATAGTTACCACATATAGGGGCATATTTATGAGCCCATTGCACTGCCCTTGCATCACTTTTTCTGACCCAATTGTGATGCAAACTACCAAATCATATTTATGAGGCCACATAGAACCACTTTGCATGGCTTTAAATGGTCTCATAGATATGGAGGAAGTCATGGCAAATCACAGTGTTCCCATACTATGCACTAGGGAGGCGTTCAATAGGGGTTGCAGTTGGTGTTCCCAGACCACATCCAAGTAAACCTGGGGATGCACCAAAACCTTATGCCTCCCCAGAAGAGACAAAATGAAGAGAAATAACTTTATTTCTCTGTGTTCTTCCTCTTTTTATGTGTGCTGCTTTCAGCATCAAACATAGAAAGAATAAAAAGCCTCCCAGGATTATTGGTGTGCGGGAAGGTACCACTAACTGTACAAAAACACTCCAACATGCAAAGCAGGCACCCTTGCACCATGGTACAAGGGTGCCTGCGTTGGCGCTAGACTGCCAAAACTGTACCACCACAGGGGATGAAGGACAGAACTGTGCTGTATGCCATAGATATAAGGCTGATTCTTGCCCTTTCACTTTGACACAGGCAGCACAACATGGTGATTTACTGCCCTGCACCAAATTCCCATAAATATCCCCTATTGTGTAGGGACAATATGACAAAGATGGCTCAAACAGTCAGTGATGGAATTTTTTGAAATTAGAGAAAATATTAATTTTTCTGAATTCCTCGTGGCTTCATGTCCCAGCCAAACTAAAAGATGCCTGGCAAAGGAATAAATACAATCTATGACACATTAAATAAATGCTCTGAAAATAAAGCTGCAGAATGTAATAGGCAGATAGACGTAAAAAACGTACAAAATAGTTTTCAAAGTTATTGACAATGAAATGCATACTATTTCAAAAAGAGAGCACTTATTAAGTAATTGATTTTCCTCATCTTTAGACCTTATGAAAGGAGACCTAGATGTGTTACAAAAAGGGCAAGCTCAATTGCGAGCCATTCTATATTTGAATTGGGCGTTCGCAAACACTTCGATCAGGTTTTGCACTTTGCTAACCTCCAAATGAGATAGCCTTATAACTTGACATCAATTCAGAAAACAATGGCAAAGAAGGAGTTTACATACACATACACACTATTAACCAACTACCTGCACTACCTACTGCTTGTTTCACCACAGGGGAAATGATTCCGTCATTCAATGAGCACCAGAAATCATGGCAAGCACAATTCTTTTCCCCCTAACATGAAGTGATGTTAAATAGAACTAAGGGGCATATCAGCAACAGCCGGCGATAATTATCACTAAGCGCGATTAGCACGAGGATAATTATCGCCGGCTATCGCTGCATTTTATCGCAGAGATAGCGTGCTTTCACCAACGCTTATCTCCAATGCGATAAAAAATCCAGCGACAGCTGCTAGATGTGCGATTATCGCTGGAAATCCAGCGATAATCGCACAGCTATTGGCGATACGTTGATAATAGGGCAGGGTGGTCTCATACTCAGAATACACCACCCATAGGCTAAAATAGCTTAGTCAGTTCAAAAGCAGGCATAATGAAACCTGCGATAAGCACGGTTAGCGCTACTTTTCTCATCGCTACACTGGTTGGCGATTTGCTTGATAATTGGAGAAATGTCTGTTAGCGACATTTTCCATGTTGTTTTAGTAGGGTACGCCCACTTTGCATATCATTGACGTTGCAAAGATGGGCGTTAGGGAAACCGGCGCTGAGGCATAGGAACACGCGTTAGCGTGTCCTTCCTGATAGTGCAATAGAATTATCAACGCTTTTCGCCTGAAAACGGACTCTAAAGCGGCGATAATTATGTCGCTTCCCCTTGATGATATGCCCCAAAGTCCTGTGTGACACTCTTCGATGCCTCTCTCAATCAGTGGCTCGATGAACTGTTGGCATTTGAGCCCCCGGAAGTTGAGTTTCCTTCATCAATAAATGCCTCGGTTGTGCCAATCAGTGCTGAACCCTCAAATGTGTGCATTTGTGAAGAACAGGTATGCCTTCAAAAGGGGAGAATGAACTATGACTTTCCTATTTGAAATACTTCATATCGTAGTGATTATGATTCATGGAATGGAAAGATGATTTTTATTTTTATTCCAAGTATTTACTTTTCCTTTTGCTGCATTTTTTAAATTTGGCGCGTTCTAAACCATCGCTGGTATATTTGGTTGCCATCACGCCATTTATAAAATAGTAGGCTATAAATGCTTCAAACTGGGTAAGAATTAAAATAATCATGGTTTGCTTAACATAAGAGCAAATGTTAATTTATTGAATCGTGTTGTATTTTCTTTTTGTAAAAATCAATGTTATGGTGAGAACAATTCTAGGGAATACGCTAATACATTGATCATCTCCCCATTTGGTTTATTGCAACCTGGTAATGTCATGTTTACATTTACCACCCGGGGAAGATGTAAATGAACTTTGTGGACTAATTTCCATATAGGTTTTTCTGGTGCCTCAATCTGTGCATTGGCACCAACAACATGTTACAAAAATGTTGTTGTGATGTAAAGTCCCTAAGGCCTGACTCCATTCCGATTAGGCCCTCTGATCCCCCCTTTCCAAATCCTGTAATATCTGCTGTAAACAATAATACCATAAATGTCCTCCACCCTTGTCATTTGTTGAACTGAGAACAAAACAGAGATGCCTTCATTATGATGTTGGTCAGACCGCAATCGATAGCCTATCAGTTGCGGTCCGACCGACATCTTGTGCTGTTATGATGCTCAGCGGTCGAAGACAGCATTCGGAGGACAGAACGATGATTGTGATGGGCTCAAGGAGACTGTCCGACCATCGCTCGGAAGCTAATTCCCCACAATGGGGTGGTACCTGCTTGGGCATTTCCGTAGAGATTGCAATGTGTCTTTCAGACAGCCTTTCTATGACGATCTGACCGCCACAGAAAATCTGTCGGAAATGGACTTTGGGGGCCACTACCAGGGCCCTCATCCCCTCATGGCGTTTTCTATAAGGCCTGGGGAGCACCTATAGTGCCTCAGCAAATATCCATGCACCTTGTGCCAGGCACCACGTGGTGCCTGGAATATGGTGCATGCATTTTTGTTTACATGCTCTTTACCATTGCCGCTAGTGCTGCAGCCCTTTTCCAACCACCAGCACATGCCGCAATAATAAAGGGCATGTTTCCAACCACCGTGCTGGCATTCGCATCCTAGTATGGGGAATGCAACCTCCGACTCCTTGTTGGATAGTCCCATTACCGCAACAATGTTGTTTGGATGCTCGTCAGGCTGGCATCGTAATTAGGGCCAGAGTGCCAAGGCATTCTGATAATGACCTAAATATAACACCTATTTGGATTAAGCATTCCTTTACCAATATGCCAAAGCAATCAAGAAAAATCCCAAGATAAAAGATGAAAAGGTGAAGTTCAAAATGATGTTCCTTGTTTCTCATTTTCATGAAGATATTGCTACTTCAGTGGGGGATGTTGGTAGTCTAGGAAGTGAGGGCTTCTTTCTGCGTGTGTATGTAAGAGATGCGTATCCTAGTGTGCACGGTGCAAAAGGTAGGGGAAACAGCCTATAACCCCTAAAAATGGGAAAGAAAATCTTTCACAAGCCAGTAAATAAAGGTCCTATGCACATGTTTAAGATTTGTTCATGGTAGTTCATGCGGTCGTGTAAAAGACCAAATCGAAAAAAGTTCAATCAGATTCGTTCTTTGTCTTTTATTTCATAGAAACCAGACATTTCAATGAAATAGAAGACTAAGAACGGATCCGATTGAACTTTTTTCGATTTGGTCTTTCATGAAGATTTGTCTAGGACTTATTCTTTGGTGCCTATAACCTATACACCACACTCCTAAAAGAATGTTAGAGTTCCTCACCCCTGATAACATTTTCATGTTTAACGGCCACCATACGACCCCTTAAGTAGAAAGTTCCTTCATCCCAGATTATCCTACAAGACAACACAAAGGTGATCTTAGTCACTAACAACATTTAGAGAAGCTGATGCACCCTGCCTGAAGCTTCTACAAGCCAAGTCCCTGTGGAGAATTGGTACCGCAGCGCGTGTTTTCCTTTCACAGCGAACACTTCCCCCGAGGGTCTTCTGATAACAACTCGAGCTGTCAACAAGGTATGCAGTGTGCTGCATATCCCCAAAAAGTTGTGTGTTGAGAAGCACTCAAGAGAGCATTTGAGTGAGCTACAATAGGAAGGTAAATTGATGCATTTTAAAGAGGTGACAACAAGGAATGTGTAGACTGATCACTGCTTGGAATGAGAAAGTACTAAACCCGTCTAGTCTCTTTTAAAAAAAAATATTCTACTTCTGCTAAATAAGTTGTCCTTGAGGCCACATTTGGTCCATTAATTCACCCTTGCTGTACTCTTTCAGGCCACAACAAACTCACCCGCCACTCATAATATACAGTAATTTAATCATGTAATCGATCTTTTCGTAGTAAACTTCATCATAGCTTAATTCCCAAATGAACACACATCAGTAATTTAATGCAGAGCATAGAAGTTCTGAAGAAGTATGTGCATGAGTGGTAGTGGTGTAGGAAAAGTGATAATTGGATCTGACTGATTCTCCGTAAATTATTTCACCAAGCATCTCTTGCTTGTGAGGGAAGTCTACTTATGGTTGTCTGCTAATCATATTCATTGTTTATATAAAGTTCACATAGTCACCACATCTATCAAGCATGGGGGGTCTTCATGTTGGTTATGATCAGTGTATGTTCCTTCTATTCCCTTGGTGCATGATGATGTAGTTCTTGTAATTTGGGGGTTGGATTTGCAGGTGGGGCACAAGTATCAGTAATCTTATTACCTTACCTACATGTCTCGTCATTTTAACCTTTTGTTTTTAGCACATTTCTAACAGTTATTGAATGTAGGGTAATATCTTCTTATCATACTCGCCTATAACATCATTTTAGTCACTGCTTTTTTCAGAGAATTTCTAGGTTTTTTAAAATGTAAAGAAATATTTTTTCACGGTTCCTAACTATAATGTCACTTTAACTGTTGATGTTTACAGCAAGGACCTGTGCCTAACCCTCTGCAGTTGCCCAGCACTCTGCTGCATACAAACATGTGGAAGTGCGTGGCTGAGGTTGAGCACTGGGTGGGCCACTAGGATAGCCAGGCTCCCAAACTCCAGAAGATGGCTAACCTCCGAACTTGCATGGCGTTTAGCCATGCACTGTAGAAGGTACCCAAAGGGCCTGGTTGCACCCAAATCCCTCAGCAGATGACCAGTCGCCAGCTGTGTATAGCCATCAGCTGTGAGTCCACCTCTCTGGCCAGACCCTGCATGTTGAGAACTCATCTTGCGAATAAGGATTGGTCACTCTTAAGCAAAACCAAAGGGGATGATGGACAGAGTGTTGAACATCGCAAGCACTCACCCCAATTCAACTGATCTGGGTTTAATCCATCATCATTCTTTAGCTCACTCTGCCACCCCAGTTCAGACATGGCCATATGCAATTCAGTCTGACCCTGTGCCTCATTGGCACAGTCTAGCTCGAACTGCCAAGCCATGTCTTCCCTGGACCGGAAACAAGTATCCATGGGACGGGTATGCCCAGACGTGGGTCCCGTGCTCTCCATGCCACTGGAATCAAGCTATCCTGTCTGAAGAGGGGTGAAACCCCGAAACCGGTACTATGATGCTTGTTTCCAGACGAGGGAGAATCTGGCTTGGCAGTTCGGGCTGGGCTGTTCCCATGAGGCAAAGGGTCAAGACTGATTTGCATATGGCTGGGTTCAAACTGGAATGGCATGGTGAGCAAAAAAACAAGAGATTTAGGCCCAGATCTCTGTACTGGGGTGAAAGTATGACATTGTCCTGCATTCTGTCCATCAACTGCTGTTTTTGCATTTGTCACCCCGAATGGGACGGGTATGCCCAGACGTGGGTCCCGTGCTCTCTATGCCACTGGAATCAAGCTATCCTGGCTGAAGAGGGGTGAAACCCCGAAACTGGTACTAGGATGCTTGTTTCCAGTCCAGGGAGGACCTGGCTTGGCAGTTCAGGCTGGACTGTTCCCATGAGGCACAGGGTCAAGACTGATTTGCATTTGGCTGGGTTCAAACTGGAATGGCATGGTGAGCAAAAGAAGCGATGGATTTAGGCCCAGATCACTGTACTGGGGTGAATGTATGACATTGTTCTGCATTCTGTCCATCGACTGTTGCTTTTGCATTTGTCACCCCGAGTGGGACTGGTATGCCCAGACGTGGGTCCCGTGCTCTCCATGCCACTGGAATCAAGCTATCCAGGCTGAAGAGGGGTGAACCCCGAAACCGGTACTAGGATGCTTGTTTCCAGTCGAGGGACGACCTGGCTTGGAAGTTCGGGCTGGACTGTTCCCATGAGGCAGAGGGTCAAGACTGATTTGCATATGACTGGGTTCAAACTGGAATGGCATGGTGAGCAAAAGAAGCGATGGATTTAGGCCCAGATCTCTGTACTGGGGTGAATGTATGACATTGTTCTGCATTCTGTCCATCAACTGTTGTTTTTGCATTTCTCACCCCGAGTGGGACGGGTATGCCCAGACGTGGGTCCCGTGCTCTCCATGCCACTGGAATCAAGCTATCCTGGCTGAAGAGGGGTGAACCCCGAAACCGGTACTAGGATGCTTGTTTCCAGTCGAGGGAGGACCTGGCTTGAAAGTTCTGGCTGGACTGTTCCCATGAGGCACAGGGTCAAGACTGATTTGCATATGGCTGGGTTCAAACTGGAATGGCATGGTGAGCAAAAAAACAAGAGATTTAGGCCCAGATCTCTGTACTGGGGTGAAAGTATGACATTGTCCTGCATTCTGTCCATCAACTGCTGTTTTTGCATTTGTCACCCCGAATGGGACGGGTATGCCCAGACGTGGGTCCCGTGCTCTCTATGCCACTGGAATCAAGCTATCCTGGCTTAAGAGGGGTGAAACCCCGAAACTGGTACTAGGATGCTTGTTTCCAGTCCAGGGAGGACCTGGCTTGGCAGTTCAGGCTGGACTGTTCCCATGAGGCACAGGGTCAAGACTGATTTGCATTTGGCTGGGTTCAAACTGGAATGGCATGGTGAGCAAAAAAAGCGATGGATTTAGGCCCAGATCACTGTACTGGGGTGAATGTATGACATTGTTCTGCATTCTGTCCTTCGACTGTTGCTTTTGCATTTGTCACCCCGAGTGGGACTGGTATGCCCAGACGTGGGTCCCGTGCTCTCCATGCCACTGGAATCAAGCTATCCAGGCTGAAGAGGGGTGAACCCCGAAACCGGTACTAGGATGCTTGTTTCCAGTCGGGGGACGACCTGGCTTGGAAGTTCGGGCTGGACTGTTCCCATGAGGCAGAGGGTCAAGACTGATTTGCATATGGCTGGGTTCAAACTGGAATGGCATGGTGAGCAAAAGAAGCGATGGATTTAGGCCCAGATCTCTGTACTGGGGTGAATGTATGACATTGTTCTGCATTCTGTCCATCAACTGTTGTTTTTGCATTTCTCACCCCGAGTGGGACGGGTATGCCCAGACGTGGGTCCCGTGCTCTCCATGCCACTGGAATCAAGCTATCCTGGCTGAAGAGGGGTGAACCCCGAAACCGGTACTAGGATGCTTGTTTCCAGTCGAGGGAGGACCTGGCTTGAAAGTTCTGGCTGGACTGTTCCCATGAGGCACAGGGTCAAGACAGATTTGCATATGGCTGGGTTCAAACTGGAATGGCATGATGAGCAAAAGAAGCGATGGATTTAGGCCCAGATCTCTGTACTTGGGTGAATGTATGATATTGTTCTGCATTCTGTCCATCAACTGTTGTTTTTGCATTGGTCACCCTGACAACAGCTTGGGCATGCCACTAGTGATAACAACAGCCGATCAACTTCAATATGGAAAGTTTCTATACTTTGTGTTGTTCCGGACACTTTGAATATAGAGTCCTGAAAACTGCCTCTGACTCCAAGGGTAGGTGGAGGGCTGCTTAGATTTTGGTCATCAATATGAAATTCACTATCTGTAAAGTCTGTGATACAAAGACAGATGACCCAGGTTCATTGATTGTCTAAATCTAGAACAATTGGAAGGGCCAGGTGGCAGGTGATTTTACCTACATTATGAACTACAGGATTGATACTCCCAATCCAGCTCCTACTCTTGTACGGTCAAAGCAAAAGAATCCATCTCTAAAACAGCTTGAGTCCATAGTCTAGTTGATGTCTGGAAGACCTTAAATCCTAGGAGTCCTGGATACACCTTTTTAACCTAGCTGCATAAGACAATATACTTTTATTGATATGATTTTAGTCAGACAGACACTGATTCAATATGCTGATATGGAGGTCAATCAATCAATCAGTGACACTTATAAAGCGCGCTACATACCCGTAGGGTCTCAAGGCGCTGGGGGGGGGGGGGGGGGTGCCGCTACTGCTCGAATAGCCAGGTCTTCAGCTTCTTCCTGAAGGAGAGGTGGTCTTGGGTCAGGCGCAGGTCGGTCGGGAGGGAGTTCCAGGTCTTGGCGGCCAGGTAGGAGAAGGACCTTCCTCCTGTAGTCGCTCTTCGGATGCGGGGGACGGCGGCGAGGGCGTGGTTGGCTGATCGGAGGTGGCGCGTGGGAGCGTAGAAGTTGACTCGGCTGTTGAGGTAGCTCGGGCCTTGGTCGTGTAGGGCTTTGTGTGCGTGGGTGAGGAGGCGGAAGGTGATTCTCTTGTTGACGGGGAGCCAGTGAAGGTCTCTCAGATGTCCGGAGATGTGGCTGGATCGTGGGATGTCGAGGATGAGTCTGGCTGAGGCGTTCTGGATCCGCTGGAGTCTCTTCTGGAGCTTGGCGGTGGTACCGGCGTAGAGGGCGTTACCGTAGTCCAGTCGGCTGGTGACGAGGGCCTGGGTCTCTGTGGGGATCCACCAGAAGATCTTCCGAAGTATGCGTAGGATGTTGAAGCACGCCGAGGAGACGTTGTTGACCTGCCTGGTCATGGAGAGGGAGGAGTCCAGGATGAAGCCCAGGTTGCGTGCATGGTCTGTCGGTTTGGGTGCGGTGCCCAGGGCGGGAGGCCACCAGGAGTCGTCCCAGGCGGAGGGTGAGGAGCCCAGGATGAGAACCTCCGTCTTGTCCGAGTTCAGTTTCAGGCGGCTGGCCGTCATCCACTCGGCTACCTCTTTCATCCCTTCGTGCAGGATGGCTCTGGCGGCGGCGGGGTCGTTGGTCAGGGAGAGGATCAGCTGGGTGTCGTCGGCGTAGGAGATTATGCTGAGGTTGTGTTTGCGTACGATGGCCGCGAGGGGGCTCATGTAGACGTTGAAGAGGGTGGGGCTCAGAGATGATCCTTGGGGGACGCCGCAGATGACTTCGGAGGCCTCTGATTTGTACGGTGGTAGGCGGACTCTCTGTGTTCTTCCGTCGAGGAAGGAGATGATCCATTCCAGCGCCTTGTCCTTGATTCCGATGTTGCTGAGGCGCCGTACTAGGGTGCGGTGGCAGACCGTGTCGAATGCTGCGGAGAGGTCTAGGAGGATGAGGGCCGCTGTTTCTCCATTGTCCATCAGGGCTCGGATGTCATCGGTGGCGGCGATGAGGGCGGTCTCGGTGCTGTGTTTGGCTCGGAAGCCGGACTGTGAGGGGTCGAGGGATCCGTTCGTCTCGAGGAAGGCGGCCATCTGCTTGTTGACGGTCTTCTCGATGACTTTGGCTGGAAACGGGAGAAGCGAGATGGGGCGGTAATTCTTGAGGTCGGTGGGGTCCGCTGTTGGTTTCTTGAGTAGAGCGCTGAGTTCGGCGTGTTTCCAGCTCTCGGGGAAGATGGTGGTGTCGAAGGATGTGTTGATGATGTCTCGCAGGTGGGGTGCGATGACAGCGTCGGCCTTGTTGAAGACGTGGTGAGGGCAGGGGTCGGTCGGTGATCCGGAGTGGATGGAGTTCATCGTGCGGGTGGTGTCTTCGGTGCTGATCGGGGTCCAGGCGTGGAGGGTGGTGGTGGATGGGGGTGGTTGGTCGGTCATGGTGTGCGATGGTTGGTTGTTGAAGCTACTGTGTATGTCCGTGATCTTGTTGTGGAAGTATGAGGCGAGGGAGTTGCAGAGGTCTTGCGATGGGGTGATGTCGTTGTTTCCTGCGCTGGGGTTGGAGAGCTCTTTCACAATGTTGAAGAGTTCCTTGCCGTTGTGTGCGTTGTTGTCCAACCGGTCCTTGAATGCTGTTTTCTTGGCGGCGCGGATCAGCTGGTGGTGTTTCCGGGTGGCAAGTTTGTAGGAGGTCCTGTTGTCCGGTGTCGGTTCCCTTTTCCAGACTTTCTCGAGGGCTCGGAGGTTCTTCTTGGAGCACTTGAGTTCGTCGGTGAACCATGGGGCCTTCTTGCTGCCGGGTCTGCTAGGCGGGGTCCTCAGCGGGGCGAGCTCGTCCGCGCAGTTGCTGATCCACTTCGTGAGGTTGTCGGCGGCCTGGCTGGGGTTCGCTGAGCTGGCAGGAGGGTGCTGGCTCAGGGAGGTGGCGAGCTGGTCTGCTGAGATCTTGTTCCAACTTCTGCGGGCGGCTTGTTGCTGGTGTTGGTGGGTCGTCGTTCTCTTGAAGGTGAAGTGGACGCAGCTGTGGTCCGTCCATTGAAGCTCTGTGGCGTGGCTGAAGACGATGTCTGTGCTGGATGAGAAGACGGCGTCGAGTGTGTGTCCGGCGAGGTGGGTGGGGGTGGACACCAGTTGCTTGAGTCCCAGGTTGGCGAGGTTGTCGAGCAGGGTGCTGGTGTTGTGGTCGTTGTTGTTCTCCAGATGGAAGTTGAGGTCTCCCAGGAGGATGTAGTCAGCGGAGGGGAGGGCATGCGGGCTGACGAAGTCGGCGATGTCTTCGCTGAATTGCGTGCGTGGTCCAGGGGGTCGGTAGATCAGGGTGCCTCTGAGGGTGGTGTTCGGGTTGGTGTGGATCTGGAAGTGCAGGTGTTCGGCGCTGGTCAGGGTGTTGTCGGTGCTGGTCGTGAGACGGATGGCGTTCCTGTGGATGATGGCGATGCCTCCTCCCATCTGGTTGGCGTTTCGGTCCCTCCGGATGATCTTGTAGCCCTCTGGGATAGCGATGGCGATGTCGGGAGCTGAAGAGGCATTCATCCAGGTCTCCGTGAGGAAGGCAACGTCAGGGGCTGTGGCGTCTAGGAGGTTCCAGAGTTCGATGGCGTGTCTGTGGACGGAGCGGGTGTTGAGCAGGATGCACTTGAGGTGGGTGCTGCTGGTGTTCGACTTGGCGGGTGCTGGTGTGAGGCTGGTCTGGGTGCAGGAGAACTTGCAGGCGTGGCAGCTGAAAGGTCCGTGGGTGCATCGTGGTGTGGCTTGGTGGCAATCTGGGAGTCGGCCGGTGTTGAGAGCGATGAGGGTGGCGGCGGAGTACCAAGACCTGTTCCAGAACATAACCCAGTAATGTTATCATTACAAATATCTAATATTAGTATGAGGGGGCGACTCTATGTTTCCCAGATCAATCCTCTCCAACAGGTATGGGGGGGTCACAATGCAGTTTATTCTGGAATTGAATACGTTAAGGAAGGATGAGGCATTCCAGATAAGTATGCAAGTGCCAGAGTTACAGCAAGAGAATGCCCAAGCAGGTCTGGATAGAAGCTCAGATGAACAACCAATCTATCTAGATTTGTTAAAACTTCACTGTAGATTGGATTCGGAAACTAGAAAATTAGGCACTTCAATATGAATATGCGGGGAGTATCGGGATGGTACTAGAACATCACATAGCAGAAAGGAATCACAGAAACTCTACTAAATGTATATATGCTATAGTGAAAAAATTTAGTGATTTTTACAAAGATATTCAAGGCCATACAGGCAGTCTGATATTGACAAATAATTACAGAGCACAATCCTATCTTGTCTTGACCCATAACAGACTCAAGGCTTGGAGGGGGATATTACTATGTAAGGTGTTGAGCTGAAATTAGACATCTGCCTGCGGGGAAAGCTGCTGCGGTAGACACAATCCTTCTGGAATTTTATAAAACATTTCCAGAGATACTTCTTTCCGTATCTATAAATTTGGTGATAGGAATTGATGACGGTGGAGAAATGTCTGCTTCTTGAAATTATGCCAATATTATTTGTTGTCTGAAAGAAAGAGAAGCCACCGGAGGTGAGAGGGTCATATTGGCCTTTCTCCCTGTTTTATTCTGATGCAAAAAGGAGTCCAAGGCTGTAAAGTCCTCTCTGCTCATGAAGTTTGCAGAGTTTTCCCCACTACCCGCACTGCATAGAGTGGTGCAGAGTTCCCAAAAACCCCACGCAGTGGCGCAGAGTTTTTCCTCTCTTGTGGTTGGTGAGCATGAGCAAGGAAAATCTAGACCACCTCCTGCCGAGATTTCTCAACGCGGTCTGTCACTGCAGTTCGCTACCACTTTCATTGAGAATCCTGCTTCTTACGTTGAGAAAGCTGCCGCTTGAGCAGAATAGCTACCCAAGCCGCAGAATGAAGCTGTGCCCTCGTGTGCTATGCAAGCTGCAGTTGGCACTGATTTTACACTGTGGGATAATTTGCCAGCACTAAAAATCAGCACAAGCAGTGCCACATACCTCATTTTACCACTTGCTAAACTCCGCTTAGGCCATACAAAACATTTTGCCAAAGTGTCAGCCTATCGGCTTGCCCCCATGGTCCAACAGTTAGTTTCACCACAGCAACATGACTTTGTCCCAGGTAGAGATACCATTAGTCATACAAATTTAGCAGTGGTGATTTTTGATGTCGCAAATTATATGCGTATTAGTGTTGGTATGATATTATTAGATTCTGAAAAAGCCTTTGACTGACTTTCATGGGCTTTTCACAGGTCAACCATGGGTGCAATATGCATCAGCCATAGATCTGTATCCCAAGTTAGGAGTCCTCATAAAAATCCTCAGGCAAAGCTGGTCCTTGATGGGCACAGTTCTCCATCATCTAGCATATGTAGGGATACCCGTCAGGGCTGTTGCCCATTATCCCCCTGTTATTTGCTCTTTATCGTGAATCTTACATAAGGATACTCATTATCAACCAACAGATATGGTCGGTTGTACTAAATGAAACTTTCCGTACATGCTGATGACATTCTAATATATACATCGGACCCCATACTAGCCAAGTGTCAATCCAGGCTGAGAAGTTTGGGGCTGTTTCTGCTTGGAAGCTTAACCTCTCAAAAAGAGTTATACTTAATTTTCAAGCATACACTTGGGGTCAGTATAATAGTATGGTGCAATTTTTTTTAAATGAATGGCCCATCAAAGTTCCTTTACCTCTTTTGTGCAGTCCCACTTTGTGTTCCTAATTAATTTCTTTAGCAATTGGATGGGCTATTGGTAGCTTCATCGGGGTATATAAGAGAGCCAGGCAGACAATACACTTAATAAAACCTTTGTTTAGTTATGGTGTATTCTAACTCCCAGATTTGTAACTTTATTTCTGGGCTGCCTTCAGTACCCACATTCTTGCTAACTGATCATAATCCGACTCATTTGCATTGGGAAATCAAATAGCCATGGGGCCCCATTTTAGGTTTCTTCTTTGAAGATGCTCAGATCCTAACTTTTTCAAATGAGTCTCGTTCAAGATTATCAATGATATCTCTTGGATATGGGGTGAAATTTGTGCCAAATATTGTGTTTCTTCTGCTCACACGCGTATACCCCATGGGGTAATCCCAATTTTACATCTATTTTTCACAATTCAGTGGCTAAGTAATGGTATAATTATGGTTTAAAAACTGTCACAGATGTTTGATATTATTGGGTTTTGCATTTTTCTACTCTGCAAACACTATTTGTTTATCCACTACAGTCTTTTTTCAAATATTTAAAGTTTTGTGAATTATTTAAAAAGAATCCCCTATATAATGCTGCTATAAAGGATACAGATATGTTGACTTATGTCTAAACTACTGTAGGCAAGCTATTGATCCCGGCACTACATAAGATTAAGTGTGCTTATAGAGATGGTGAACGGCCTAAATTAGCTGCTAAATTGACGAGTAGGATTGAACAGGCCACTCTTCCAGAAGAGTTCACTGAAGCCTTTGATATTATCAATCAATCAGTTCTGTAAGTCAGTCTTCAGCTGCAGCAATTTAAAACTGTTAACATGGTAAGTTACACAACAGAAAGAATCTGTAATGACATTTTCTGCGGGTTCACCCCCAGATTTTCTGTTTTTTGATCTCCAGGTTTTGACCTTGTTTTTGTTGGTTTTAGGACCCTGGGCCCTGACCCCAGATCTTTAGATTCCTACTGGACTAAGGAACGTGCCAAGAAGAAGAGCTGCAAGAGCTGTGAGGAGAGGCTACCACTTTGCTGTGTGCTTTGCTGGGTTGGCCTGCAATGGCTGCTTCCGTCTTGGGCAGGGAAAGGACTGGACCGTGCTTACAGCATCCTAAATATCTCCAAAGGCTTGATGTAGAGCTTGCCTCCTGTTGGAAGTCCTTTGGAAATCAAAGACTTCAACATAATCTTGGCACCGGCTTCTTGGACTCCATGTTTCAGCTGGCACATAGGATAAAAAAGTAACCCTTCACCATAAACGATGCGGCTGCCGGCTCCGTGACCTGAAAGCACAGCACAGGGCACCACCACACTTTGCACTGCAACCCTGGTCTCACCAACAACGCTGTCTGATGATGCCACCGAGTTGCTGCCTGCAATGTGACATGTGGGTACTGCACGCCACACCACCTCGCTTCACACAGTTGCTCTGGCATCCCCAATGATGCCGCAAAACCCCCAATGATGTCCCTGCCTGCACCGTGACCTATGGACACCACTCATGGAGAACACGTAGCACCATCCCACTTTGCATCGCAGCCCTGGTCTCACTGACGCTGCCACTCCAAGCTGACATCGATGCCGCTGCTTGCACCATGGTTTGGGGGTTTCATTCGTAGATTACTTGACGCACCACCCCATCCCACACTACAGTCTTGGCCCACTCAAGCCAGCAACATTGACTTTAGATCATCAACCAATGCCGCTTCATGCACCGTGACCTGTGGGCCCTGCACACCACATTGCCCTGTCTGACACCGCAGCCTTGAGTCTACCGTCAACAACGCTTCTGCAATGACGACACCACTGCCTGCACCATGATCTATCAGCACCGCACAAGCACCACCCTGCCTCTCATCGCGGCCCTGGTCCCACCAATGCTGCTGGATGACCATCACCAACCTGCTGCCTGCACCACGACCTGAGGGCACCACAGGTAGGCCTGGGCTAAAATTCCGTTCCGCTCGCGGAAATTGCGATAATTTGACATTTTCGCGTTCCGCGGACAGTGAGAAAATGTCAAAATTTCCGCAATCCGCATTTTACCGGAAATATTTTGCTTGCTCGCGCTGTAAAATAATACATTCTCGCGTGCGCGCGATCGCCTTACCTGAATCCCCGCGTTCGCCGACAAGTTTTACCGATCCGGTCGCATTCTCCACGAGATGTTGGATTGTTGGTAGCCATTTGCGCTGTCTCGTGACAGTTTGCACCCGCAATAACGTCATTCGTCGCGCGATCACGTCTTTCTTCTCGCGATCCTGCACCGCGAGACAAGTTAAAACAAGATGGCCGCGCCCACAAGCAGCCACATGGGTAAGTTGGCGAGCCGCGACCACGCAGAAAATACCGCGAACGGGCAGGAAAAAAACTTCCGCATCTTCGCGATATTTCCGCGTGTTTGCTGAGATTTTTAACATTTTCGCGATAATTTGCGAAAGTGAATTTCGCAAATTCCGCCCACCCCTAACCACAGGTCACTCCACTTCACAATGCAGCATCGATACCTGCTGAACCCAGAGCTCCTGACTACAAACTCACAGAGTTTGACCTGCAATGCGTGTGACTTCAAGGACCAGAAAACTCCTCCGGAGCTCACTGCAAGGTCCGACACCCTGCATCTGCAAAGGTACTGTTTTACAGGTCTCCCCGACACCATAGCTGGCTCCTGACGCTGCAACCGGCCAGAACTGTTGGACTTGTTAATCCACGATGCTGTGATAGCTCGGACAAAGCTATCAACTTTGAGGTACTGTATATAAAGCCTATTTTTGCATTATTTGTAATTTGATCACTGTTTGTTGGAGTTTTATTGTTTTGGTTTTGTTTTACACAGATACATATTATCTATTTTTCTAAACTGTTGTGGTGTCATTTTGTAGTGTTTTCACTGTATTACTGCTAGTTATATGCAAATGCTTTACACACTGCCTCTGGTATAAGCCTGGGGTATCATGCCAAGCTACAAAGGGGTTGAGCAGGGGTTATTTTTGATGTGTAATCCCCTTATCCTGACTAGAGTTGTGGATTCTGCCTGGCTTAGGTGCAAACCGTAGCCAAACAGAAAACCTATCTCTAACAGGATTTTTTCATACTGCAGACATTGTCCATATGTTTGAAGGATGCTGTCTGCTGAAAGCTTTCTGGTGTACTATAGCTCATTACCTCTCTTTCTGCCTGGGTATGATCTTCAGTTATCTTTGAAAGATATTATACTGGCATACATGTCTTAACTATATCCTGACTGTTGGAAATTGAGGTTACTGGTTGGCAGTTTTTACACCCTGTCCAAGCAGGAGCCACAATCTTAGTCAGGGTATGTCAGATACACAACCTAAATTAACCTGTGCTCGCTCTCTGGTAGTTTAGCACAAAATAGTCAGGCTTACCTTTAGAGGCAATGTGTAAAGCATTTGCGCAACACATAAATACAGTAACACAGTGAAAACACCACCGAAAGACTCAACACAAGTTTAAAAATGTAGGGGATATTTGTCTGAGTCAAACACGACCAATACAACTGAATCCAATAAGTAGAAATTGAGATATTAATTGTCAAAGATTACAGTGCTTTAAACTCACTAGCCGTCAAAAGGTTACTTGAATTTACGAAGGGCCGGTGCAAATCCAACTTTCAGGCAGACTGTGATGGAGGGTTAGGCTTGCTTCAGAACCTACAGAGGGCAGCTGAAAAAGTAACTTGTTTGGAGCAAAGTGTTGACTTTGAGAGCACGATGCATCAGAATTTTCCCTGTAGTTGGATTGATGCATCAGAGTCAAGCCTTGCAACGCAGGTAGCAGAGTGGAAGTGCCTCCTACAGCACAACAGATGTTTTACAGGCAAAATGCACTTGGTTCCAGCGAAGTTCTGATTTGGCAATGTCAGGGGTCAAGTACTTATACTTAAATGTGCTTTTAAATGGGGGTGGGCAGAATTTGCGAAATTCACTTTCGCAAATTATCGCGAAAATGTTAAAAATCTCTGCAAACACACGTAAATATCGCGAAGATGCGGAAAGTTTTTCCCGCCCGTTTGCGGTATTTTCTGCGTGTTCACGGCTCGCAAACTTACCCATGTGGTTGCTCACGGGCACGGCCATCTTGTTTTCACTTGTCTCGCGGTGCATGATCGCGAGAAGAAAGACGTGATCGCGCGAAGAATGACGTTACTGCGGGCGCGAACAATCACGAGACAAATGGCTACCAACAATCCAACATCTCGTGGAGAACGCGACCGGATCGGGAAAATCTTGTCGGCGAACGCGGGGATTCAGGTAAGGCGATCGCGCGCACGCGAGAATGTATTATTTTACAGCGCGAGCAAGCCAAAAATTTCCGGTTAAATGCGTATTGCGGTAATTTTTATATTTTCGCGCTCTCCGCGGAACGCGAATATGTCAAATTATCGCAATTTCCGCGAGCAGAACGGAATTTTAGCCCAGGCCTACTTTTAAAGTGGAGGAAAAATTGAAGATCCCTTTGAAGATCACAATGTCCCTCCATTTCTTGCCCTGGCTCCAGACTCACTACAGGTGGATATGCAGCTCTTTCTGCGGAGACAAACACAGCCTTTTTCAGGTGCAAGTGTCATCTCTTCCCTTCCAATCTCCCACAGGAAGTCCCATCAGTCTGGTGATGGTCCAACAGGATGCAAACATCACACCCCTTCTCCCTTTGTGTGACTGTCTAGAAGGAATGCACAAAGCCCAGATGTCACCCAACCTTCACTTGTATTCAGGGACAGGCACAGAATGGTTAAAGTAAAGAAAATTACAACTGTCTAAAAGTGGCATTTTCAGACTTATAATTTAAAATTTTACTTAACCATAAGTTGTGGTTTTAAATTGTGAGTCCAGAGACATCAAATTCCAAATGTCTACCTGCTCCCAAATGGAAATTGAACATAGAGGTGTTTAAGGCAAACCCAATGTTAACTTTTGGGAGAGATAGGCCTTGCAGTAGGGAAAAACTAACTTAAGAGTATTTCATTACCCTCTTTTTTTTTTCACGGGGAAACATGGCGTCCGCTAGCTGAGCGGTCGCGCACGTCTCTGCTCTGCGCTCCTCCCTGACCTACATCGCGAGAGACATATGCCTAAATCACCGGGTTGAGCGAGGATTCTCCTGCAAAACAAAACATCTTATACTTACGAGGTTCGCCGGATGAGTCCCGATCTCTCCTGCCCCTTGTTTCTGCCGCGCTGGAACAGAGCCGCCCTGGAGCTGCGACGTGGGCGCAGAGCGGCGGCTCGCGGTCTCCTTCGGGAGAATACAGGCAGTGTCAGCACAAGGGGGATCGGAGCCTATCTCTTACAATGCGGCGTTAAGGAGTCCAAAGACGGTAAGGTTGCTGTCTCTGTCACGCACAAAGGGGATAACAGCGAGGATCAAGGGCATCTGCCTGTGACTGGTAAGGTCGGTCGGGCCGGTCAGGCCGAAGTTAAAACTAGAGGGATACAGCAAAGTATTTCCACCGTAGGGGGTAAAAGGAAGGAAAAGAGTGAGGCGATATCCAGAGAGAAGTCGCTGGATTGGATTTCTTCGGATTTAGAGGAAGAGGAGGAGGCAGGGGGTCAGGAGGTCTCCCTTGTTACACCATTGCCAGGCAAGAGAAGGGGGGAGCAGAACGTTCTGTCCCGGGTGAAGCAGATATCCCAGAAATCCCAGAAATTTTACAACACTTCTGTGAAGGGGAGGAGAGCAATAGAGGCAAGCAAGGAGAGCTCTGCCAAGGCCACTACCAGATCTACTATTGTAAAAGTTACCCCTTCTCTTCGCTCGTTTTTCAGGGTCCAGCCCCAGTTATTAAACATCATAAGCCAAGAGGCTCCCCTCGAGTTGTGTTGCTCTCCCACCTTGGGGGGCGACCTAAGAGCTCCCCTCCTCCTATCATCCAGGACAGAGAATCCTGTTATCGTTGCTAGCCCTGATAGTAGGGCGCCCAGTATACCTGATACCCTCATTCTATCTTCCATGTCTACCTCTGATGTCTCGGACACTTCTAATGTCTCAAAAGTTAACAGTACTATAGTCTCTACACTGTCTCAGCTTGCACCCCCTAGGGTGCCATCTGCAGCCCCAAACAGTATGATTTCTGTACCTGTGAACTTTGCGCCCACTACTGATTCTCTGGAAGGGGCGCAAGATCAGGGTTTGCTCCAGGCTGTAACTCTGACTGACTCGGAGAAGGGAGGAGGGGCTGGAGTGGAGACTCACTCAATACAGGCCCTCTTTCTGTCAGTAAAAAACGACATTAAACAAGGGTTTGCGGTCTCTTCTGAGAATCAGGCTGAGATAAGAGCTGTATGTGATGCCTTAGAAAAGAAAGTGGATTTCTTGAATGTGAGAACTGATAATCTGGAGGTGTCTGTTGAGCACCTTAAGGCAAATTTAGGGGTTGCTGAGGATAAAATCCAGGCCTTACGTAGAGACGGGGATGCCCTGAGGGAGAGAGTGGAGTCACTTGAAAACAACTCACGACAAAATAACTTACGCCTCCTAAAGGTCCCGGAGGGGAAGGAAGGGAGTGATTTGAAGGCGTATGTCGTGGCTATGCTTAAAGACTCTCTCAATCTGGCAGAGTCACCAGAGTCCCTTGGAAATGATATTCAGAGGATTCATAGGGATCCATTTCGATTGAATCCCGGGAGAACAAAACCAAGGAAAATCCTTATAAATTTCCTCACTTACACGCTAAAGGAGAAGATTCTGAATCTGGCGCTTAAGGCGAAGACACTAAGAGGACCGGATTTTTCGTATGAAGTGCGCTCGGACTTATCTAAGGTAACTCTGGAGCGCCAATGGGAACTAGGCCAGAGGATGGATAAGTTCAGGGCAGTGGGTGCCACAGTTCAGATGAGATTCCCTGCCTTCCTCAAGATCATGCACAATAACAAAATGTTTAACATTAGATCTCCACAAGAGGCTGATGAGCTATTAGAGTCCCTAGGTAGAAGTGAGAAAGTTTGAACAGATCTCTCTTAGGAAACTTAATCTTGTATGCCCCTCCCCCTGCCCCTCCCTCACTTCCAGGGGAGTGAGGGAAAAGAGGTATATATTGAGAAGAAAAAAAAAAAGGGAAGAGAAAAAAAGAAGGGAAAAAAGAGAAGGACGAGGGGAGGAGAGGGAGGGGGTAGGAAGGAAAGAGGGAATGTGAGAGAAAGGGGCACAGAAAAGAAAGTATGAAAGTGGAGAGGGGAGAGGAGAGGAGGAGAAAAAAAAAAAAAAAAAGGAAAGAAGGCAGAAAAAAAAATTTATAAAAAAAAAATAAATGATATATATGAAATTAAAAATAAAAAATGCACTATTTTCTAATGGGGGTTTCAATCAACTCTCTCAACTGATGCTTGCACACCATTTGGTTTTGCTTTTTCTTTTTCATTTTTTTTACCTTTTGTTTTTGAATGGTCACCTTCTATTTTTCTATAGTGCTGCTATTCTCAACCCTCTAGTAGTAGGACAGGGGAGATCAGCAGAAGCAGTATGACGTAAATATGGCCTTACACCAGGTCACAGCAATAAGGGTGGGGTTTCCCATGGGAGGGGGGAGAAGGTTTGGGAAGGGTAAAAGCATAAAAAGTCCTCATTTTTCGTGGCCCCAGCATTATTCTTTCGGTTTTAACTCTCCTTTGCAGGTCGTTATAAGTTTGTTGTGCTGTTGGGCCAATGGGATGGTACTAAAGATTGAAATAAGAATATTAGTATGGCATTAATCCACTTTCTGTCCTGGAATGTGAATGGGTTGCGCACAAGGAATAGAAGGGCTAGAATTTTACAATACTTAAAAGATTCACCTGCGCAAGTCATTGCAATCCAGGAATCTCATCTGCTAAAAGCAGAGACCTCTGAAATTTTATCTAATCAGAGATGGATCGACGTCTTTGCCTGCACTGCTCAGACGGCCAATATCAGAGGGGTCATGGTTCTCTTTAAAAAACAAGCAAAGGCTCAGGTACTAGAATGTAGGGAGGATCTTAGTGGAAGATGGCTTATATTAAAAACATTACTTTTCGATTCAATTTTTACCTTAGTAGTCTACTATGGACCGAATCAAGATGATCCTTCCTTTTTAGATACAGTTAGTACTCACTTGCTTGATTTCCCTGATCCCATCATCTGGATGGGAGACTTTAATATTGTGTTGCATCCTGGATTAGATAAATCGCCTAAGTCACGAGCCGGGGTTCCATCTAAATCACGCTCTACCCTGTTAAGTATTATGAGACAGATCGGCCTCTCAGATGTCTGGAGAGAGCGTGCTGGAGGCCAACCTGGGGTGTCGTTTATCAATCTGAAATACCATCATAAATCCCGAATTGATTATGCACTCTTCAGCTATGTGTTAAGGGATATGATTAAGTCTATTGAATATCTTCCATCCCATCTGTCAGATCATTCTGCATTAGCTTTCTCCTTAACTCTTCCGCAGCACCACCAACCTAGATCATGGTCTTTTGATCGCACTATTTTACTAGTGGAGGACGAGATAACATTTCTTAGACTTGAGACAACTCAGTTCCTTAACCTAAATCTGAACTCAGCGAAAATATCGACGGTGTGGGATACTTTGAAAGCCTATTGGAGAGGCTGTATCACCAATCGTGCCTCCTTTAGGAAAAAGACTTTCAGAAATGTTGTTAGAGGGTTAGAAGAGGACATTGCTAGATCCCAATCAAAATTAAATGGTATACCAGGAAGTAACTCTAAGGTGGATCTAGAAGAATTAGATTCCCTAAAAAAACAATTAGAGAGTGTTCTCCAAGACAGAATCTCACGAAAATGGGAAGCGAGCAAAATCTCCCATTTTGAGTTCGGGGAAAGTGCTGGTAAATTGCTCGCGTGGAAAGTAAAAGCCGATCAGGTCCGGAATCATATCAAGCAGATAGTGGTAGATGGAGAAAGCTTACCCCGTTTTTCTAATTTAGAAATCGGGGCGGCTTTTCAAGACTTTTTCCAAAAGATATATACTAACGATATCATTGAGGATCCCGTGAGAAGATGTAACTGGCTGGACAAGATCAAACTTCCAAGCCTCACGAGGGATCAGCATGATGCTTTGGATAACGAAATCACTGAAGAGGAAATTAGATTGGTAATTAATAACTCCAAAAAAGGTAAGGCGACAGGGCCTGATGGCCTTCCAGCAGAGTTATATCGCCTTCTTATAGACTCTATAATCCCTGCCCTTTCTAACCTTTTTAATAGTATATTGGTGGATGGAGATGACCCTCCAGGGTCTTGGAGCGATGCAACAGTCGTTGTAATTTTAAAACCAGGAAAATCTCCTACTGATTGTGGTTCTCATCGCCCCATATCCCTCCTCAATTTTGATTATAAAATCTTTACTGCCATCCTTTCAAAAAGACTAGGAGGTGTAGTCGATAAGGTTATCCATCCAGACCAGAAGGGCTTTATCCAAGGCAGACAATTAACAGATCTCACCTACGATCTAATAGGTGCTATTGACATCGCATCTTCCTTTTCCCTCCCCTTGGCAGTACTAACACTAGACGCAACCAAGGCCTTTGATCGGGTTTACTGGCCATATCTCTTGGAGGTGATGAGAAAGTTTAACTTGGGAGCCGGCTTCTGCAGGGCAATTGAATTACTGTATAAAGCTCCGACTGCCAGATTACTTGTTAACGGGGGCCTGACTGATCCCTTTTCCATCACCAGGGGAACGCGACAGGGCTGCCCCATTTCCCCTCTCTTGTTTAACTTATATATAGAACCCTTTGCACAGATCTTAAGAGAAGATCATAACATCATACCTTTTAAACTAGGAGAGTGGGAAAGGAAAGTGGCACTGTATGCAGATGATATACTAATCTTCACAGCAGATCTTGACAGGGCCTATAATACGACCATCACACGCGCAGAAGAGTTTGGCTTAGTCTCGGGATACGAGATTAACCCAAGTAAAACGGAGATCATGGTATGGAATATGGACCCCACGCATCATCACATCGTCACTAACATGAGATACTTAGGAGTTAGAATCACTCAGGAAGTGGAAAAGATCCCGGATTGTAACCTTAAAAAAATATTCAAAGAATGCCAAACTCAGTTGAACTCATGGGTGCATCTCCCTTTATCAATTTTGGGTAGGATCAACTTGATTAAAATGTCTATCCTCCCTAAGATTTTGTTTCTCTTTGGTGCCATCCCTCTGGCCTTTGATATGAAACAATTGGCAAAATGTCAAGGAGTTTTGAATTCATTTATCTGGAAGAATAAAACTACTAGGATAGCATGGAAGAAGCTTAGGCGGAAGAGGGAGAAGGGGGGTCTGGCTATGCCCGATCGGCAATACTACGCATGGGCATTCCAGTTGTCTCATTCCCGTATGCTGTTGAAGACACCCACTAGCACTACAGAAGGACACCTGTTCCGGGCTATGCTGAGGGGCTCAGATTTGTCAGAAGATGGCTTCATGTTTAAATTCGGAGACCATAAGTACTTCAAAAAAGTCAAATTAAAAATCCTTCGGTCATCAGCTAGTAGCTGGTCAGCAATAAGAAGGAGAATAGGGCTCGGTTACTTTTCAGGAAAGGCCCCAATATGGGATTCCCCCGGTACTCCTGCATGCCTCCGTGACAGCTTGAGCACGCCTTTAAGAGATGCAGGGTTTCTATCGTGGGGGGATCTATTGGTTGGTGCTGACCTCCCTCCCTGGGACGTGCTCTATGAGAAGGTCGGGCCCGGACTTTCAAAATTTAAGTATATCCAATTGAAAAGCTGGGCACAATCACAGACTAGGAGCACCGTGCCCTTAGGAAGGGAGAGCAATTTGGAGGAGCAACTGGTTTCAAAGCCTAAAGTAAGAAGGGAGGTCTCTTTTTGGTATTGGGCAATAGTAGAAGAAGTAGATGGCGAATTTAAACTAGCAGATGCTCTATGGGGCCAGCAGACGAGCATGCAATGTGAATCGATTTGGAGGGACTCTTTCAATACACTGTTTAGAATTGTTAAACCTGCGTGGCTTAGGCGTAATCACATTTTTACAGCCCATAGAGCTTATTTTTCTCCTCTTAGGCTATCTAAATTTCAGGCCAATAAAGCATGCAATAAATGTGGCCTCATCGCAGCATCGGACATACATATGTTTAAAGACTGCCCTCTGTTACAGGAATTCTGGGGCGAAGTTTTTTCTTCATTGGAATCCATGCTTAGGGTTCCTCTGACCATCAGTTTGCCCTTAATCATTTTCGGTCTGGTCGATACTATCAGGGGGCCTGCAAGATCTTTACTTTTCTATGCGATTCTTATCGCTAGAAGACAAATATGTAAATATTGGGTCGAGGCCTCACCACCGACTCACTCAGAATGGTTGACATCGCTCTATGAAGTGTCTAAAGTTGATCTGGCTAGATCCTGTAACAAGAAAAATCTGTTTTTTTGGGATTTTCTGAAAACATGGAGATAGGAGTCCGGGTTTTTTTTTTTTTTTTCCCCTCCCGGGTCCTATGATTATGCCTATATCTCTCCTCGGACTAACAATAAAAGGGCCTCCCAGCATCATGGTCCGGCAGGATACGAAATATCCTTGGTGGAGCAAAAAAGATTTTCCCCTGAGCTACTGGAATTCCTCTGGCTGAGGATTTGTAAACAATACAGCTGGCTCAACGGGTTATTCTATATGGGGTAAGGCAAATGAGGACAAAAAAAAAAAAAAAAAAAAAAGAGTATTTCATTACCAGGAGATGTACAACTTAAAAGTACATGTCCTACTTTTTAAATACACTTCACCCTGCCCACAAGGCTACATATGGCCTACCTTAGGGGTGACTTACATGTAATAAAAAGGAAGGTGTGGGCCTGGCAATTAGGTTAACTTGCTAGGTTGAAATGGCAATTTAAGATTGCACACACAGGCTCTGCAGTGGCAGGCCTGAGCCATGTTTAAAGGGATACAGAATGGGTGGCGGTGCTGCAGGTCCACTAGTAGCCTTTAATTTACTGGCCTTGGGTACATATAGTGCACCCTACTAGGGACGTAAACATACATTAAATATGCCAATTGTGGATGAGCTAATGTTATCATGTTTTGAATACAGAGCATATGCACTTTAGCACTGGTTAGCAGTGGGAAGTTGCCCAGAATCATAAATCCAACAAAAAACGAATTTAACAAAAAGGGGAGGAGGAAGCCAAAATGTTGGGTTGTGACTCTGCATAAAGGGCTATTTTCAACACAGGCTATAATGTTTGATTGCTGAAATTAAGCGGAATTTTTTTTTTTACTATTTCAGTATGCATAAATTGTGTCAGCTGTAGTGTTTTCTTTGATGTCTGTTCTTTCCCTCTTTTGTTATGCTTTTTCCTATCTAAGTACTATTTAACTGTGATTTCTGTGATCATGTTCGATCGAAATATTTTTTTTAAAAAAATGACTGTAATGAATGCGGAAAAGTACAAAAATATTTAAATCTCTTTTCATACAATGGAATTTCACATTTCTAAAATATGTAAAAATATATTGATAATATAGTTATCTGTGAAGATAGCCGATTCCCATATATTTAAAAAGAAATATGTCGTAAATACTAAATTATCAAACATTTCCATACATATGTAAGATTCTGAAGTATGCCTCATTATTTATTCTTCTACTGACAAGCGTTCAGTATCATGGGATGAGAGTGAGGTGTACGTTAAACAGTAGTGAGTCAACAGAAGCAGGACACAGTTCTATTATCATAATCACATGCTCAACTTCAAAAACGCATTATACAGCTTGTCTTGTAACTGAAAAGTATAAAGAGAACTATCCAGGCGATGAATAGCTCATTCATAACAACTCATCGAAAAATCACACAATTTTAAGTTAACAAATGTCTGCTGGTTTCATACCCAAAAAGTACTTTTGAGCAGTATTATGATTCAGATTCTATGATAGATTTATATGTGAGCCCTCAAAGTCCATTCGCTCAAGACACAGTGGTTCAAGGACTAGAAGACCTGCATTCCTGTTGTTTTTCAATGCATCATTCCACTAGCTTCCATTGAGCAATAGAGATCAGGGGAGATTGGCAGAAACAATTGAGCAATAACACATTTAGAGATGGTTTGCGTCGGATTTGCACCTCGCAACATAGCACATGTGCATGCAAAGCTACTTTGTGTGGCTTTGAGCGGCTCCATAAATCTGGGAAGGCATTTCTTGGGTGTTGTGTGGGTGTTCCCAGATTTGCCAGAACTGGTATACCTGGGAATGCCCCAAAAAGATACGCCTTCGCAGAAGAGGCGTTACAAGGAGAATGCAGCACACATAGAAAGAGGAATATGCCTCTCAGGATTGCTTTTGTGCAGGAGTGAGTCCCTTCCTGCACAAAAATAATCATGCATGCGACGCTGGCACCCTTGCATCATGGTTCAAGGATGTCTGTGTTGGCGCTAGGCTGCAAAAAGTAAGCAATCGCAGGGGTAAAGTCAGGAATGGACAGTATTGCCTTAAATACTGTACATTCCAGTCCTTTCCATGTCAGTCAGCACAACAAGATGACTTTCTGAGGTTCACTGCATGATTTATTTTGTAAATAGGACCCTTAGGGGCTTATTTAAAAGCCCCTTGCAGCGCCGGTGCGTCACTTTTTGTGACGCACTGGTGGTGCATTTTCCTACCCCATATATACAAGGACAGGAAAAGCCACCCTGTGTGGTTTTTCCCCTCCTTGTAAATACGGCCCCTTTACACGCAGCACTTTGCGTGAAAGTGGCGTTCCATGGGTGTTGCTGTTGGTGTACCCACGCAACACCCATGGAACCTGACACATTTCTACATTTACGAGATATCGTAAACCTGGAAATGCGTCTGAATGTTACGCCTCCCCTTAGGGAGGTGTAGGGAGGTGCAACAAGGAGAAATGTATTCATTTCTCACCGTTCTTTTCCTCATCCTATGCATGCTGCTCCTGCAGCACACATAGAATGAGGAAATCACCTCTGTTGATTGTTTATGCACAGGGTGGTGTCCCTTCCTGCACATAAATAATCATTAAAAAAAACAACGATTTGCAAGTTCTATGTGTACTAATGCAGGACACATAGAAATTGTAAAACACCATTTCAGATTGTTTATGTGCAGGAAGGATACCCTTCCTGCACATAAAGGATCATCCCCGTGACTTAGGCACCCTTGCACCGTCAGCGCATGGCAGCCCATTGTGCGCCAGCGCAGGGGAGAGCACAGGAATGCAACATAATATTGTAAATATGTTGCATTCCTGTTCTTTGAAAGTGCTGCAACGTGGTGCAGCCAAAGGGCTTGCGGTGTTGCGCTGTAAAGGAGGCCCTTAGTCCTCAAAGAGGTACCCGGGATAGATGGTCATACAGTGCTAAACTTGTAAAAAAATCCAGGGCTCCCGTCAGGCACCAGCCCATTTCTCATGTTAGCACTGCCTAAAACAGAACCACTACGTATATGATACATGAAAGTGTGGAGGAGATGTTGTGTAATGGCCAGAGCTGCTGATCCTCAGAGCTGGGTGATGAGGTTCAAGTCTCAATGTCAGGTCAGCATCCTGTGATTCTGGGAAAATCCCCTAATTTCCCTGTAAATTGATGTGTCCTCAACTGGTGGTCATAAAAAGCACCAGTGTTGATGATTAAGTGCTGGTGCTGAGCCCTAGAAACCACCGGGCTCAAATTAAGCACTGTGCCCATTGCAGAATCCTGTGGCTGAAAGATGTACGATCTCAGTTGCATGAGCTTTATATAGAAACTCAACGGAACAGCCTTGTCCAAAGAACACACACAAGAGAAATACGAGCTACCTACACTAGGAAGAGAAATGATACATTCCAGACATGGAAGCTTCAATGACACGGTCCACATTTTAAAGGGATATTCAGATTTGAGCCTGTTTAGATGATGTTACAGCACCTATTGTAAACATCAGTGGCTTAAAGCATGGAAACCAGTCCACTGATGAAAAAGGATGTCCTGGTTTCTCACATATGTTTGGCATTTACGGGGGAAGCATTGGCAGTTGGGTTTTACTGTGTACTATTGAAATTAACATTTTTTTATTTGTAAAGGTTTAATGGGAACGATCTCAAAATAACATTTTTATAAAGATGGCGATGATGATATTCCTCGTAGCACTGACTGTGCAGCACTTATTTTGCTGGAGGCATAATAGAGCAGCAACAGTGGCAAGGAGTGTGTGAAGCACATAATATTTTGTAGCAAATATTTTGCATAATTTTTGGAAAACTGCAAAATGATACATCATTTAAAGGACATTTCCTTTGGTATATCTTGAGTGAAACTTGAACGTGAGAGTACACCATCGGAAAAATTATCTTCAGGAGAAAATGTCTTCTCAATCAGTTTTAAACCAGATATTTTCTGCTCAATGCACTCAACCACAGCATAAACAAGCATTGGCATAGCTAATAGGTCTCGCCTTTGGGACCTTATAAGTGTTTAGCTATGCAACAGTTGATGTTGTTGCACCAAGGATATTGTGCTGGATAACGAAACACTTATAAGGTCCCAAAGGCGAGACCTATTGGCTATGCCAATGCTTGTTTATATAGGCCTTACAATCATGTTATACCTCATGAGTTCCCATCCACGAGGGCTGTACCCAATATTGTCATCCGAAAAACTGTCTGTGTGAAGAAGAGCCCTATGCTGTTGTGATTAGATGGACATACGCATGTTGTTTCCCCTCCAGACGATAATTAATACATGTCACTAAAATAAGGTGCCCCAAAAAACCAATAACGTTCTGTAAAATGTCTTAGTTCATGCCAGAATATCCTGGGGGTTTGTGCAAAGAATGCTGTCAAACACTTGGCAGCAGACCTTAACTGCATAGATTATATGTACAAGACTGTATCCAGGAACCGGATATGGAAAATTATTGGAGTAGAGTCGTTCACATCCTTATAATGACTGTATAAAGATAAAGAGGTTGGGTTCGACATATAAATATATGAATGCCGAAGGTACGCAATTTCGCCAAACATTCAATCAACAGAAAATAACTTTCAGAAGTACTACCGAAGGAGGGGCTTAGCTTTAGTCCACATGGTGGATCAACTGAATACCACAGCATTTGATTGGGCAGAAGTTGTGTTTCCTCTGAAAAATAGTGCTTGCATTGCACTTGTTGAGTTCTGTGAAAGCTTATGCTTTATACAACCTACTGAGTTGATTATGGCGGCAAGCTAATGATCAAGGCTATAGGCCTGATTTGTTGATTATGAAAAGCTATGATAAAGGCAGCAGGGCTGACGTAGTTTTAGCCAAAAGCATATGTTAAGGTCAATAGGCATTTACAGGTGGTATGTTATTACTCTGTATTAAAGCATGCAGAGGTGTATTTTGTTACATGGAATCTCACACAGCACCATCGTAGGCAAGAGTTTTGACACGGGTTACCCTCTCTATTAAACCGTGGACATAAAAGATTTACACTGTGATCATCCTTGTTAGACCCTCTTGAGAGAGACAGTATTTCTGTTTGCCAACTGTAATTTTGCATCCATTTGTAGTTGTATGAATATATGCCTGATGGTTCTTTTGTTAGAAACCTTATGTTAAATCTAGCAAACTGGAGTTGGTTATGAGGACATGCCAGCATTAGAGGCTACAGGCCTGACTCCTTCATTGGAAAAGGTTATGTCTGATGCCATGGCTTTGAATTGTCTATTATGACATGTTGTGAAAAAGGCAATAGACCTGGTTTATTTATTGTGATATTCATTTCTTAAAGACAACAGGCCTTCAACAAGGGTGGACTGTTCTTGCATTTTGCTGCTGATTGAAGACAAGTATTTTGTTACGTGAAATTGCAGGGATTACCACAGAAGGCAAGGGATTTTGGTATTAGTCACCTCCTCTGACAAACCTTGGTGGTAGACTATTTTCATTCACTGTGATAATCCTCGTTAGTCCTTTTTGAGAGTTTTTTTTATATCGTCTTCACAACTGTAAATGTGCACAGACGAGTAATGCTATAACTGAATGCATGATGGTAGCAAGTTTATGACCACTTTATTTGTTAGGATGTACAGCAGGGCTGTTCAGATAGATGAAAAAGGTCAGGTGGGTCTTTAAAAGGGGTGTGGCCAATGAAGCATAAATAGACCATACCTCTTGGGCAGGATTCCTAAGTAATTAAAGGTGCAGTTTAAAACATGTGAACTAAACTCCTGCGCTTTACGCAGCACACCATCTGACGCTTTAAACATCGTACCACCTGACATGTATTTAGGTGCCTTTCTGCGAGTTTTCTATTATTGCATACTGACATATCACAAAACAACAAACATATGCCTAACACAAGGCTGACCTATTGGTTTTGCCAATGACCGTTACATAAATGTTTAAACAGGAGGATCACTGATAATTTCTCATCTAAATGTAACTCATCTATTTGCCCTCCACCAGACTTAGAGCATTTTTGTTTGTTTGCCCAGATTTATCTGTCGCTCATCAACACTATTTAATGCCAATGTTATTTAAACATCATATTGATACATGGTTCGAAGGAATGGCATTGTTTGATTTACCCAACTTAGTTAATATACGCTACCATCTGTATACATTTATTAAATCTTTTTTATCTATTTAAAACGTTATTCTAATTCTGAGTACTATGCAATATAAATACAAGTATACAATACATGTGTTCATTCACATCTTTTACCCCATTGTGAGAGAAGACCAACTAGAACTGATCAAAGCCTTCTCTTGACCAAGGTCTTTCATATTCAGTTCCCCTCTGGGATAACACTTGCCTGGCAATGGGTTCTCAGACACACCTCTCCTTTGAGGGTAGATCTAGAAAAGGCATTGACCATAAGCCACTGACCATAAGGGGTGGGCGCAGATGTGCCCAACCCCTGCGGGGGCTGGAGTGGGTTGGGTTTTCCCGGAGTTAGGAGGAAGAGAGAGGAAACTAAATTAAAGGCTCAGTTGTGCCTTTTAGCAAAACTTGAGAGCAAAGCATTGTGGCTCGCTTTAGTGGTAGGTCTGCTTCAGGGAAACAGGATTTTGATCACAGTGTTGTAAAAGACAGGAGAATGAACCGGATTTGTAGCTGAAATCACTTAGGGTGTTCACCAATCACAGCTGAGTACATCCTGTAAGAACCAATGCAACCAGGCTCAAGGAGACAGGCAACTGGGACAGAAGAAATTACCCACTGAAATAGGTTGCGCTTCCTGATGAGTGGGGACTCCTGCTTTGACTTGCATTTCTGTTTCTGAAAGGTTTCTCTGACGTTTAGGGATGCTAGTCGCTTGCTGACCAACAGAAAAGAAGGCACTTGAAGGTCCTGACTGAAAGAGGCCAACCCGATGCAGTGCCCCTTTCCTAAGATGGGGAAACTGTTAAAGATTCTACAGCCAGAGCCAGCTGCATATGCCTGAAGAAATACATCAAGAGCAGCAAGGACTGGATTTTGGCCTTGAACTTAAACCTAAATGAAAATGAGGAAAACGTTTTGCTTGGGTCCAGGAAGGCTACCCTGAAGAAGCAGAGACGTTGACGAACCAGGAAAGTAATGAGTGGTCCCTACAAATTGAAACTTTGGGTTGGGTTCTAAAGAATCAGTCCCAAGGACATGTATTCATCAGATATTTTTAAAGAACATTTAAACCTACATGTGATTGAAAATATGGCTGTAAGTGGCAGTATTTCACCATTATAACGTAGGGCAATGCGTTATACATGTGCCAACAATTAATGTAAGCTGCCCTCAAGAGGACATTTTTGAGAACCTCTGCCAAGCTGTTGGTGGTGTTACTTTAATACTTCCAAACACTGCTTTTGATTCAAAAACCACTTCAATTCTTGTCTTCAAGTCTCCTGAACTATAGATCATATGTACTTAATTTATGTGTTATTTTGATCATAACTGTTGTTCTTTTTAACTAAATCAATTGGGAATTTTTACTTATTACAAAACTGTGATGTTTTGATGTTGCTGTTTTTGTACACATGGACATTTCTCTGATGAGAGTCTTGCTTCTTTTGCCAAACTGAGTTAAACATGAGATTTATTGCGGCAACCTCTCCACCTATAAGAAATGAGATTGTGTTGACTTTGAGGAAGCACCGCTTCATATCAAAATAAAGACATCGCTTCAGTATTCCTACAATTATGGGCTACAGAGAAAGAGGGACCCTTCGCTGTCTTTCAGGAAGTATGCAAGTTTTTAGTTGTTTTATAGGTTGCTGCTTCCGATTGTCTGTTTAGCTTTCGACCAAGGGGCAGCTCAACGTTTTAAAGCAGGCAAGACAATGATGGCGACCTGAGGGCCAAATGGATGTGCATGCAGCCAATGGAGAAAGGGCTATTTCCCGACCAAAAAAGGAAGGCGAAGCTGAGCCTCAGTTCAAAAGAAAAAAAACAAATGACCGCCTAATTTTAAGACTTTCGGTATTCACAGAAGGCATTTAGGAGTCCTAAAGTTAGGACTCCTAACTTCTGTAAATACCGAAGTGAGTACGTGTCTTCTGTGAATACCAAAATGAGTAAGTGCCTTCTGTGAATACGAAAATGGTAGTAAGTTTAGGATTTTGTCTTAAGTTAGTTCTGTGAATCGGGCCATATGAGTCCTGGGTACACCTTTTCATCCTAGCCGCAGAGACAATACTCTATTAATGATATAGTTTTAATTAGACAGGAACTGATTCAATATGCTGATATGGAGGTCTGTTCCAAGACCTGGCGATAACCCCGTATTGTTATCATTGCAGATATCTAACGCTAGCATGGGGAGGGGGACGATTCTTTATGTTTCCCATATCATCTCTCCAATAGAACCTGTATTACCAGCCTGGATTTATAATGCTGAATTTGAGCTTTTGCTTTACCTCAAGTTGTCTGGGATAAAATGAAGGCTTACATATGTGGGGTCATGGTGTAATTTATTCTGGAATTGAATAAGTCCTGGAACGATGAGGCATTCCAGCTATGCATGCTAGTGCAGGAGTTACAGCAAGAACATTTCCAAGCAGTTCTAGATAAAATCTCAGGTGAGCAGGCACTCTATCTAGAATTGTTGACCTTTCAATGTATATTGGATTGGGGAACTAGGAAATAAGGCACTTCAACATTAATAGGCAGAGAATATCAGGATGGTGTTAGAACATCAAAGAGCAGAAAGGAAACACAGAAATGCTATTAAATGCATATGCTATAGTGAAACAATTTAGTGATTTAAAACAAAATGATATTCCTGGCCATACACTTCCTATTAGGCAGTATGATTTTGATAAATATTTACAGAGCACAAACTTATCTGGTCTTGACCCATACCAGACCCAGGCCTTGGAGGGGGAAATTACTATGTAAGAAGTTGAGGCTCAAATTAGATCTCTGCCGGCCGATAAAGCAGCTGGGGTAGACACAATCCCATTGGAATTTTATAAAACATTTACTGAGACACTTCTTTCCATATTTATAAATTTGGTGATGGGTATCAATGACAATGGAGAAATTCCTGCTTCTTGAAATTATACCAACATTATTTGTTTTCTGAAAGAATAAGAAGCCACTTGAGAGAGGGTCATATTGACCTTTCTCCCTGATTCATTCTGAGGCAAAATGTAGGGCTAGGCATTAAACTCCTCTCTGCTCATGAAGTTTTGCTGAGTCTGTCCTATTCCTTGCCACATGTAGAGTGCGGAGTTCCCAGAAACGCTGCATAGTTGTGTGGAGTTTTTCCTCTCCTATGGCTTGCCAATGGTAAGTTAGGAAGCTTGAGCAGGAGAAACCCAATACTACACCATCTACTGCCAAGATTTCTCAACGCGCTCAGTTGTGGCAAGTCGCTATCACTTCCATTGAGAAACCTGCCACTCACGTTGAGGAAGCTGCCCCTCGAGTAGAAGATCTGCGCCCTCTTGTGCTATGCGTGGTGATTTTACAGTGTAGGACAAATAGCAGGATTTAAAAATCAGCACAAGCAGAGCCACTTACCTAATTTTGCTGCTTGCAAAACTCCGCCCAGGCCTAGTAAAAGATTTTGCCAAAGTGTTAGCCGATCGGCTGGCCTCCAAGGTTCAGCACTCGGGCCATATTATCAAGGGCCATATCACTGCTTTTTCGGACTATTAACAAGCTCACGCTAACCCTTGTTAGTGCTTGTTTTTGCGCAATGGCTGCCTTTTTTATCGCCCTGCATGAAATTGCTACCAACATGCAAAGTAGGTGGTCCTGAGTAAAACAGCATGGGAGAACTCGCTAACACGGCCTCGCAATATTATTAAACTGGAAGCAGACCCGCGAAGCGATGATAATAATCGCGCTAAGCCCCCTTTATCGCAGGAATTTAACTCCTGCTACAAAGTTGACTTAGTCATCTTAGTAATGGGAGGTGGATTGCAAGGCTAAGGCCACAGGGGCGCATCAGCGAGGATTTCATTATCGCTCCAAAAAAATTGCAGCATTTCCAGCATTTTGCTATTATCACTGGATTTCTTATTGCCTTTGAGATGAGCGTTGATAATAATGCACTAACTCGGCGATGATATCAAGCGATATCCGGTGATAGAAAAGAATGCGCTAAGCGCGCTCTGCGCTATTTATCGCAGTTTGTTGATAATATGCCCCCCAGTTTCACCACAGCCCTGGGACACATGCATTAATAATTTATTTTTTTAAAGCAATGCGGGGGAGGCCCTATGGCAGCCCTAGGGACCACCACCTCCCCGGCACACAAAAAGAATAATGAAGGGGGTCCAAAGAGGACCCCCACCCACCAGGACCACCACTTCCTCATGGTTTGCTTAGCAAAGGAAGTGGGGATGTGGCCCCCCTCCTGGAGCTCTAGATGCCCTGGGGGGCTCCAGAAACGTCCAGGGTGCCCACCCCAGGACTCTGTGGTTTGCTATGGCATGGGGGGAGCAATGCTCCCATCATGATATAGCAAACTCTCTGCTTTCAGAAAGAGAGCAAAAATGCTCTCACTTGCTGTAAGCAGAGCATGTCTGTTTCCCTGCCTGCAATGCCAGCTCCCGCAGGAGGCGGAGAGCCAACAGAGACCACAGGGCTTTCAAGCTTCCCCTGCACTCCCCGACATTGGCAGTGGATGCCCTGGATTTGGACTCAGCCACCCAGCCAAGCGGCTAGGCCTCATTTGGCCTGGAGATAGGGGCTGTGCGGCAGCCCTCCCCTTTTCTTTAGGAAAGAAGGGGTAGGCCCTGGGGAATGGGGTCCCTAGGGCTGAAAATGGCCCAGGAGAGAGGCCGCTCAGCCCCCTCCCCTTCAAATATAATAAAATAAAAACAGGGGCAGGCCCATGGGATGATGACCCCTTTCCTTTTTTTCATAAAAAATAAATCAAAAAGGGTCAGGCCCCAGGGAATGAGGCCTCCAGGCCTAAAATGTTCCAGGGAAGGGGGCCATGTGGCCCTTCTTCCTATCAAAACAGAGAAAAAAAGCTAAATTAAGATGGCAACTTGCTGGAGCCCCTGTCCCCTTTCTACACCACTCTGCAAACATACCTTCTGGCATGCTGCTGGTCGGGGGATAAAGTCCCCTTTACACTGGCCCCTAAAACCCTCTCAGCAAACCGATTGTGTGGGACTTGCTGGAGGTAAAAGGAGGGGTAGTTGGCCATCAGTGACCATTAATAGGCAAGGGTACTTCATCCCCTTACTAGAAGCACACCAGGAGGTGCATTTGCAGAGTGGTACAGAAAGGGGCACGGCCTCCTACAAGGTCTTAGCATTCCTGCTGTGTGGGACATACTGGAGGTTATTGTAGGGGTAGCTGGCCACAAAGGACATCCTTGTGGACCAACTACCCCTCCTGTTATGTCCAGTAAGTCCCACACAGTGGGAGTGGGATTACTCTGCTAATAGGTCTTTGGAGGCTCTGCCCCCTTTACCCACCATTCTGCAAATGTGCCTACTGGCTCACTACTGGTTGGAGGATGAAGTCCACTTTACTGTTGAGGGACCTTTGGGGCCAAGAAGCACCTCCTGGTACCTCCTGTAAGTCCTACACAGTGGAATTCCTGAGAGCTGGTCAGAGTACCTGCCCCCTTCTTCCACCACTCTGCAAACGCAAGTACTATTTTAAAAATCATAGAAATTCACTTAAAACAACAAAGGTTACTGCAACATTATAGTTAGGAATTAACATTTAAAAAACCTGAGAAATTTTCTGTAGAAAACACAGGTTACAGGGTGGTTATAGTTAGGAAATAGAATAAAACAAACCTTAGAAAGTCACTGAAAAAGCAAAGGTTATAGGGACATTATAGTTAGGCTGACATTTCACTCTCACAAAACAAATGAAAGTCAGCAGCTAACTATAACTCGCGCACCCTGAATGTACTGCTTATGACCTCACACTCATGACATGGTCAGTGACATCACTGATGACATCATTAATGACATATTAGGCTGAAAAAAGAATTATAGCTAAATAAGGCAGAATATAAATTACATTAAAAATGAAGTTGGTCAATCAGGATAATATCCAAATATATAAGCCACAGATCCTTTGTTAAACAGAGACTTATCTTGCGAATAAGAATCGGTCACTCTGAAGACAGCTTGGGTGTGCCATTATTGATAGCGCAAGTCAATCAACTTCCATATGGGAGGTTGTTATACTTTGTTTTGTGCTAGACACTATGAATGTAAGGTCCAGAAAACTGCCTCTGACTCCAATGGTAGGTGGACGGCTGCTAAGATTATGGTCATCAATATGAAATTCACTATCTGTAATTTGTATGGTCTAAATACAGATGACCCAGGTTTATTTGATTGGCTACATCTAGAACTCTTGGAGGGGGCACGGGGTGGGTGATTTGAAATACATTATGAATTATAAGATTGATACTACCAATCGAGCTGCATCACTGATGACATAACTCATGACATCATCAACAGAATCTCTGACGCACCCACTCACACCCCCATATAACCTGTCATACACCCACTCCAACTTCCACACTACCATTCTCAAAACTATTGACACACTCACTCACTGATTCATTGGTCTACATACACATCCACTCAGTCGCCCATACAGCCATTCATACATCATCTCACTCATAAATATAGCCAATGATCTAGCCACTCATATACCCATGCAGCCACTCACATACTGTCAGTCACTCATTTAGCTACTTACACACCTACTCACCCACCTATACTCCTAACTTTACTACTACTAAATTGAGATCTGATCCTAAACTTGCTACTGTTGTTATTCACAGAAGGCATTTATTAGTGGTAGAGTTAGGACTCCGCAGCATCTTCGATAGTCGCAAAGTGCGTGTGTTTTTTCAAAACTCTGGAACACATACTTACACATATATTAATTATTATTTGACGGAAGTTGTTTATTGATATACTCTTTAAACTTGACTTTTGCATTATTTTTCAACTAGAATCCTTTTGCTAGGTGTTTTGCATAATAGCAGTGATGCCAGAAGCACGAGGACTTTGGTATCTGCCATCAACCCATATTTTTACATATTACATTGCATGATCCACATTTGCTGATTAATATCAGTCAATTAACACCAATTTTTGAGTACTTATTTTCCAATAAAATATCATTCTGTTCAATTGCCGGTCTTCGAAAAGACATCAATCATTGCGAAGATTATGTGACCAGTAAATCAAGGAATATGATTGGATGATGCACTTTTCAACTGTAAGAATTGGAAGAACACGCCCCTTTGTCTATCTTGAACATTCTTTAAAAGGAGTTAAGTGTGAGCAGCTCACTAGCATTTGTTTTTTTGCATATTTTGGCAACTCAGCCAGAAAAGGCAGATCAGGTGGAACAGCAGGTGGACGAGGAAGTCAAAGAGGTTGATTCTTGTAACTTTGGAGATGAGAGGCCTCCCCAGAAGAAAACATGCATTGCCTGGGATTATTCAGGATTCCAATGAGAGATCAAATACAGTCGCCAAATGTGTGCAATGCACAGAAGGTGACAAGAAATTGTCAATGGGTACAAATAAAAAACATTCTTTCAGGACTACGTCCATGTTTTTCCATCTCAAAACATGCCATGGCAATCGTCTAAAGGCAGCAACAAAGCAATGCGATGCTGAAGGACCCTCAATTTCAATAGCAGCTGCAAAAACACTGGGGCAGAGAGGCCCTTCAGAGGTCTAATCTCACTTGTAAGGTTTGGTTCCAAAGTTTTCCCAGATGGAATTATACTGCATGGATTGTGGAGTTGTAGTGAGTGCTGGAGAGCAGTCCTTAACAGCCCTTAGCAATGCTGCAAAGAATCAAAAATGTTTTTTACCCTTTATAGTTTTTCTACATTAGCAGGCACTTTATTATCTTCTAATTTATTGTAACAGTACTTACATATAACTTGCCATATGAACAAGTCAAAGCATTCCTCTACAAATAAATACACAGATAACTTTTGCCTGTTATCTTCATTTTCTTTTTCATTAAATACAAGTTAACAGTCCGTGTTTGAATCTTGTAGTGAGTGCGTTGACAACATATACAAACATACTCTAGTATTTCAGACCACACTGAGATAAAATTTGTAATTTCGTCTTCAAAACTATCAACTGTAATATCTGTGTCCTGTTCTGCAACTCCTTTCACATTTCCAAAATATGTAAACATATATTTATTGTATCCAGCTGTGAAGAGAGCAGCTTCCCATACATTTAAAAAGAAAGAGGTACTAAGGATTCTGATATCAAACATTCCATACATATGTAAGATTCTGAAGTATGCCTCATTATTCCATTGTTCTATTGACAATCGTTCAGTATCACAGGTTTAGAGTGAGGCGTATGTTAAACAGCAGTGAGTCAACAGGAATCGGGACACAGTTCTATTATCATAATCACATGCTCAACCTAAAAATGCATTCTACAGTTTGTCATGTAACTGAAGAGTATAAAAAGAGCTATCCAGCCAATGAATGGCTCATTCCTAATAACCAATGGCAAACTTACACAATTTTAAGTTAGAAAATGGCTCCTGGTTTTATACCCAAAAGTACGTTTAAGCAGCATTATGATCCAGATTCTGTGATAGATTTATATGTGATCCCTCAATTTCAATTCACTCAAAACACAGTGGTTCAAGGACCTTTAGACCTGCAAAGAGCTTTTACCATGTGTGAGTAAATCTTTTGCATACTTTGCTGTGAATAAAGTGTTTTTCAATTCATCATTCTACTAGCTCCCATTGACACTAGAGATATGAGAAGATTGGCAGAAACATAACACACATTTAGGGGCCTATTTATGAGATGGTTTGTGTCGCATTTGCACCTACCTAAGTAGCACATGCACAACGCAAACTTTAAGTAAGATTTATGAAGCCATGCAAAGCCACTTTGCGTGGCTCCATAAATCTGGGAAGGCATTTCATGGGTGTTGCGCAGGTGTTCCTAGATTTACCAAAACTGGTGGACCTGGGAATGTGCCAAAAAGATATGCCTTCCCAGGAGAGGCATAACAAGGAGAATGCAGCACACATAGAAAGAGGGATATGCTTCTCAGGATTGCTGTGTGTGGGAAAGTGTCCCTTCCTGGACAAAAATAATCCTGCATGCGACACAGGCACCCTTGCACCATGGTGCAAGGATGCCTGCGTCGGTGCTAGGCTGCAAAAAGGGTGCCAGAACAGGTGAAAAGGCACGAATGCACTGTATTGCCTTAAATGCTGTACATTCCTGCACTTTTCTGTCACGCATCATAGCAAGATAACTTTCTGTGCTTCGCTCTGTGGGGAATTTTTAGCTAAATAGGTCCCTTAGTCATCAAAGAGGTACTCCACATAGATGGTCATACAGTGGTACATTTGTAAAAGAAATTACCAGGGCTCTCATCAGTAGACAGCTTGCATAACACCATAATCATGTTAGCACTGCCTAAAAAAGAACCAACTACCAACTGTCGTGTAGTTCTCATATTACCTATACAGGATCTGTGCGTTTGGATAACATAAACTGTGATATTGGTGGCAGACTGATTCTGTGCACCCCCGATGGATACGTTAGCCTGTCTGTATCAGCAAGCTCACAGCGTCACTAGAATGTCCTCCTATCGGGGAGAGAATAGTTCTTGGCAACCTCAGAACATGACAACCCTGATCCCCAGGATTGCAGATACAATATACTACTTTTTGCTCAGACACTCGTGCTTACTTATTTCCTTTCAGAGATACACGCAATAAACAAACTGGGCGTTTGTCAATAAAGGTTTATTGAACATTTTTTGTTCTAGTGTAGACTAGATGAGCTGCAATAACCATAAGACAGTAGCAGAGATATATGATTAGAAGCACTAAGAAAGTAAATTGATGGTTTAGCTCTACCATGTATCAATATTCATGAAAAAAATACGAGTATATAAAACACATGGTAAAAGCGCATACTCCTACGATGCCTCCCTAACTAGATGTACCTAAATGTGTCTAACATCTGTGTAGGTGTTATGCCAAAAATCCATCTAGAATCTAGTCCACCCCATTACCTGAGAATGAGAGAATATCGGACCCCATCCTGTTCTCGAGTTGGACACCCGCAAGGGATGTTAGACCACTGCTAGCTGAAGCGTCTTCATTCAGGAACCTCAGAATCTCTGGTCAGTGTGTCAGCCGAGAAGTCTCGGTCTCCTCTGCCTTTCTAAGCAAGACATGATGTATATATACCAATAGGTCTCCGCAGGGATTCTACCTTGCTGTGTTACGGTGTCGGCCTAAAGGATGACAGAGATTTTATACAGGAGATGTCAGTCATACTGTTAGTCCTGCTGTGCATCCAAGAAGCCTCATGCATAATGTGTGAGATTAGAACTAGTGAAAAACCTGCATTCTGACTGCAGTGTAGTATCTAGGTAAAAGGTCAGTCCCTATGAACAGTTTTGTATGTAATGTAGGGCAGGATGTAGGTGAAAGATTGCAATGTTACCTTCGTCTATATTGGATAACTAAATGGAATATAAACCCCACTCCTCTTCTGACTGGAAGATATATGTAACCTAATATTGTACTACCATCCTAACTAAATATTGGTTCGCACAAAGTTTAAAAACATTTATTTTGCTAAAATGTTTAAAACGTCAAAATATTGCAAAAAAACTTGCAAGTCATAGCTCTAAAGTGTCCGTAGCTATAGTCCGAACCACGATAAGCCTTTGAAAGCCATGTATGCCCAATAATGAAAGGAATGTCAATTTTTGTTTTTGAGTTCCAAATCAAGTTTGTTTAAGAAGGGCAAATTTCATCCAGCAGACAATGAGCCAAATGAGGTAAATGTTTATGTGTCCTGGCTGGTATACGCAACATTTTTGTTGCTTGCTTCCGCAGAAGACTCCCCCTGTAACTCCTCGCAGAGTACGTCAATTGAGCACAGATGATGTTCCACGATGTACGCAGCTGGTGCTGGGGCAGCCTGTGTGCCGTCTAAAGCCTGGGTGCAGAGGAGGAGCCTGTGTCGATACCAACAGGTGCAGTTACTACCTGCGGTGGCTCAAGGAATGCCGCCATCAACATTGGAATACACTGAGGATACTACAGAACATGGGCAGTTATCGGTTCCAGTATAGCATTCATGTCCAGTTGCGCACATGATGGGAGGGTCGAACAAAGGTCTAACAAGCATTCTTTTCCGCAAAACAGGCATTGGAGGACAGGTAAGATGCAGTCCATCCAGACTGGTTGAAATGACAAGAACCAAGATGTTCTTTTAGGCGAGGCATGCCTAGATGTTGAACCATGCGGTCACGGTATTTACGCTCCAGGAGTGCTTTTCCCATCTCCTTGGTGACTGGGACGTCCATTGCGTAGCAGGAAAATAACAATCAGGACTACAACTATTACGAACAGAATTAGCGGAAGTCCTCCAAAGATGCTTCAGAAAACGGAGTGAATGAAGTTTGGTATAACTCCAGGTACTGTCTGAAAGGTGCTTATAAGTCCAGAACCTACGGTCTTAAATAGGTGAACAATGCCACTCGTATCAGACATATTAAAGATACGAGCGAAATGGTAAGGGCAGTTCGTACGAAACAGCACCTGGATCTCTGCCAAAGACCTTGTGATCTGAAGATCTAAAGTCTCTCGAGCGGAGGTTAAGGGCACAGACTTCTGTAGAAGCATGGCTTTCATACTACTTAGGGTATCAAACCATATTAAAGAAACATTCAGTGAAGGCCATAATGGCGCCTCCCTGACTGTATGTGTCAGTGGAAACAATACTTGCACACACCAAGTAACCATGGAACTCACGGTTACCAGATATGCGATGCCCGGGAGCATTTACAGCAGCCTTGACTGTTCAGCATTGAGTAACTCCCATTTGAAAGTAACCCGAATGCTGGAGTAATCACTGCAGCTGGGGCACCCCTCAGATGACAGGACAGGTTCGCTACAGAACCATTATAAGCCCTGTGCAGAATTATATCCTGACATATGAGTGATCCACTAAAAGCATTCTATCCGCCTGCCTGCTTTTGTTCAAGGCAATACTGAAACTAAAAAGTAGTGACCGGTAGAGTTATGTGGCCATGGATTAGCCATTCTGTGGTCGGTGATTCTGCAACTGTGAACAGTCATCTATCCAGTTTTTCGATACGCAGCATTGTATATTTTGCTCCCCTTTATGCCATTTCTATCTGTTTATCTGTCAGATTGTATTCAGAAAACAGAGACACTTTGCTGATAAAACGCCAAGGCACATAGCCTGCACGCAAAGATTGCAGCGTCCAGCTTAACAACATAATAGAGCGTAGTTGAGATTGCCTGTGTTGTAATATTGCTAAATCTTGTTCTAGTATGTCTATCGCAGAAGATACAATGTTGCCTAAGTAATATATACTGGAGGTTTATGTAGTTAGCCAATTATCTACCACTGCTAGTGATTTTCCTAGATTTATACAGTCTATTTCTCATATTTTCTCTGCGGCCTCTTGTTGTGATATTCATATTTCATTATAGGCAGCATAAATGCCAGCATATATGAAACGTTTCTGATGTGGTTTCAGGGGGCCTAGTAAAGAATCCCGAAGATCCACATCCTGTGACAGTAAGGATAAGTGTTGTTTCACCTGTGTGAGTGTTGAGGTTTTTAGCCATTCAAGGCACAATGGCCCAACACTGTAGTCACTACCTTCGAATGTTCTCTCTGTGCATAACGCGGATCTGGCCTATGGATATTAAACCCTTCTGTTCTACCCATGAATCTAGCTTGATATCTATTGGTGTCTGTGGGTCAAATCAACCATTTCTTCCAATCGGGGTCTAATCTATTGTATTGTATAAAGTCATCTAATGGAATTCCTTTTTGTAACGTTCCGTTACTCTCGGTGTGTGATGGTGTTGGCATCAGAGGTGTGTTCAAGTCTTTGTTCTTGGCTAGTCCAAGAAAAGACGTCTGTTGCAATGTCTCTTTCAAAAACATGATCTGTTGAGGGATGAGGCATGTGCTACATAAAGCTTCCGGTCCCTGAAGTTGCCATTCTCTAGTACCCCAGACTGATTTTAAGTCTATGGTGTCTTTCCATAAGTTGAAACCTTGTTCAGACAACTGGGCAATAAAGGATGCATAATAAATCCGTTTGGTGATTGTTAACATATTTTTCTGTGCTGATGTTGGTGCAACCTTATAATATTATGAGGCGGGGTCAGACATATTAAACCCTGAATAATATGGAAACTTTTGTGTAAACGTTTTTGAACTGCCCTTCGGCGGTGTTAGACAATGTTTCCACTGGTGGTATGTGAACACATTTCTAGGATTAGCAGATTTTTGCAGAAAATTATGTAAAAAATGTTGATAACAATACATTGATTCAAAATCGGATGTGCCTTCCAATGTTTGACTATTAGAAAATGCAGCAGATTTTTCCAGATCAGACAACATATTATTTACAGTTTCAAAATCCCAATCATCTGAAAATGTTCTTGAGGTAATGATATCACTTAATGATATTTTAAATAAATGTGGAATCTTTAAAAGTTCGGTCGGACCAAATATATTCAAATCAACCTTGTCCCAAACTATACCATCAGTTATAGGAACTGCTGTAATGGTCACTGATGAAAAGTCCCTTTGTTCTCGATTCGATGAGTGGTGTGATTTTAAAATTAAATTCACATTTTGGGCTGCAGAGCTTTGCCAAATGTATTGTCCATTAATAAGCATGCTAAAAACTATTACCAAGCCTACCCAGAAATGAAAGAAAAGTATCCCGGTGATTACCCATAGTTCTATCCAAGGTGACACCAGGTAAGTCTTTTTAAGAAAGTTCCAAAAATCTTTAATTTGCTGCTTGCATAATTGTTGGGCTGGCGTCGTTTCAGGTTCACTTGGATCAAAAGACATCATATTAAAGTTTATGAAGTAGCCAGAAGCTGTTCGATCAATTCTTGGTGTTGTCGATGCATGTTGACGTAGACATCTGTATTTGGTCGAATAGCAATATGTCTGTTATTTTGAGTTTGATTTTGAAGTTGAACTTCAGGTTCAAAAGGAACAAGTCCATCATTCCGTGTAGGAGACTCTTCAAACGTAATGAGTCTTTCTGTTTGAACTTCTTGAATTGTAGCGAGAGGAGGGCATCTGCTACTTTGGAGTCCACGTGGCCTACCACTTAGTATTGGCCACATAGTGTGGTTTGATTAGGTCCATTGAGACAAATCTTTTCTCCTTTTTCTGGCAAGAGGCAGTAGAAGTACAGGGCTTGTTCCTTCCACTGCTAGGAACTGTACAGGCTTTCTGTAGGATGTCCCAATTTATTTCTTGTCCGCTATTTTCTCTTTGACCAGATCCCTGATTTTTGGGATCCAGACATGTCTTGCCGTGACTGATTTGACTTCCCCAGTGGTGGTCTGTTTTAGGTGGACATTGCTTTGTTGTGTCCTGGATTCATTTAGATCCTGTAAAACAGCCAAACGATCATAGATGTCAAAAGGCTTTACATCCACCACCGCGCCTTCGCAATCACGATCAGGCACCCACATTCGTGTCCCAAATAGGACCTTATATGGAGAGACCCCCCCCAGAGAACTTCTTGTCATATAGTTCAAAGCTCGCTGCACTCCATACAGATGTGTTACCCAACTCTCACCCGTTCCTAATACTCCAGCTGTCAAAGACTGCTACACCCAAACTTCCCATGGCTTCCATTAAAGCCCTAGAGCTAAACGTGGGGCCCTGGTCAGAATGTAATGTGCCAATTGTGTATGTCCCTATAAAGGCTTGCAAATCTTTGATGAAAGTTAGAGCGTCAGCAGAGCATTGGGGCCACACCCATAGGAATCTTGAGGAGGAATCCACTGCAACCTTGATATACCTGTAAGCCCCATCTCTTTGTAAAGGGGCGCAGTTGTCCAAGTAAACACATGCTAGTGGTTTGTCAGATATTAACAATGGTGTCTGCGCTCGTCGTGTTACGGTAGAACCTTTCATCTGCTGGCAGATGTCGCATTTCAAGACATAGGGGCATATTAACAAGGAACAGAGAAAATTAACGCTAAGGGCGCTTAGCGTTAATTTTGTTAACGCCCGCTGTCGCTGGATAATATCGCCTGGTTTTCACGTTATTAACAACGCTAACCGCCTAGGCGATAAAAAATCCAGTGATAGCGGCATTTTCGGAGGTTATCGCTGGTAATGCAGCTCTACAAGGATAGGGGTATCTTTGTTGATAGTCCAGGGTGGACTTATCCACGTAATCCACCTCCCATTGGATTACATGGCTAAGTCTGAAAATTAGGAGACGTAAAAAAGCAGCGTTAACCGTGGTTAGCGCTGCTATTTTTGTCTCTAACAGGGTTAGCGTGAAGCTTGATGATAGGAGAAATGTCGCTTAGCGACATTTCTCCTATTATTTTGCTCTGGAACGCCCACTTTGCATCTCATTAGAGATGCAAAGGGAAGCATAGTGAAAAAGGGTGCTAACATGCGATTTTGCATGTTAGCACCCTCTTGTTGATAGGGCGATATTTTTATCTCCGCATCTTTGGCTTTTAAAGCCAAAAAATCGGAGATAAAGCCCTTGTTAATATGCCCCATAGTCTTTAGTCTGCTTTGTTAAACCAGGCCACTAATAGCGCTGTTTCAACAAAGAAACAGTCCCCGTAACTCCTGCATGTGCAGAACCTATCCCTTTGTGTGTCGCTAGTATTAATTTTAAACCTAACCTATGATCCATGTTTTGAATGACTCTATTCCCTACTCTTGGAATCTGAGCAAATGTAATGTTATTGTCATCTAACTTGTAGGAGTATCTGAGTGGAACCTTTTTTGGTAATGCTTTGCTGTTTTTGAGTGAAGCAATGAAAGCTACCATAATCTCACCGTCTATTCTTGTTTTAGAACGAGTGATTGCAGCTGCGGAAGCCGTGTGCACAGACCCCTCTGCTGCTTCATCAGCCAATGAATTCCCTTCAACGTGAACGCCATCACGCTAATGACTCCGTGTATGTATCACGTGAGGCCTGGGTAGTCCGGATTTCAAATCCATTACCTTTTCCCATATCATTTTTTGCTTAATTGTGCCACCTTTTGTGTCTTTGAACCCGTTTTGAAACCAGTACTGCAGATATTCATTTTATGACTGCACACAGTAAAAGAAATCACGGACAATTAGTGTGGGGAATTCCCAATCCGTATTCACTAGTGCCAGTATCATTGCTTTTAATTCTGCCAGCTGTGGTGCGCAGTGTCCTAGAGATTGCATTTTTGTGCAACTTAGATGGAACTTTCCATCCCGCATGCGAATGTTAATGATTGCACATGCCGCGCTTTATTGTTGCTTACTTCCCATGGGCGGTTTAGCAGATGCGTTCATGTAAATAATATATTCATAATGATCTAGAGGCATTATTTAATTTGGTGGAGGATATTCTTGTTCATATTGCAGAAACGCTTGTGTCATTAAATTTGGGTTGTACCTGTATTCTACATCAGTAGCAGTGAGAGAATTAGCCCATTTTATCCATTTTGGATGTAAGGCTTTAGAGTTAAGATCACTTGCCTTTGTCGCAGCCTCTAAGGCTGGAACTGAAGTCACTACTATTATTTGTTTCCACTGAGCCAGTGCTCTTTCTCTTACTACAGCAGTCTGTACTGATGTTAAAATCTTTTCTGTAGATGCGAAACACATCTCAGCATAATGTTAGATACCTGCTTCTAGGCGCTATATTTTGGCAGAAAAATCCATTTGAGATATTAAGTGTTGTTTTATATATTTTCCGTACAATTGTACTCATTAATGCGGCACTGTGGACTGCAAATGTCTTAGTGCAAGTGTTTAAATGTCTGTAATCTAAAAGTAAATGATATGTGTTGTCTGGTTTTGATACTTGAAACAAAGGATTATTCATTGATGAGGTGCAATTTTTGAACACCCTTTGGTTTTCAAGTTGATCTAAGATCTCCCTGACCTGTTTTTTTAGCTTCTTGCGTTATTAGATACTGCATCTGAGCAGTTGGAGTAGTTTTTAAAGGAATTATGTGGTGGGTTGAATCCTCATCCCATCCAACATGGTTCTTGTATAATGCTGGAGCCTAGGCTGCCGCCCACTCCTGCACATATGTGTATTTTAGGTGCGTGGGAATATGGTCTGAGAATGCTGGTAAAATTACTGTCTCTCCTTTAGGGCAATCCATGATGAATGCTGGCAGCTAATCCTGTTCAGCTAGCAAAATGTCATAGCCAAACATTAGGTTCTCCCAAAAGAGACCTTTCACTGTCCTACATTTGTCCCCCTCTATCTGGGGCGTTATTTCATATAAGTTATGTGGGACACTTACTCTAGTATCGGGTGTTTCTACCATGATATAATCATTCAAGTCCGCTGTCACCAGAAATTCCATCAGGTTCTGGCGATCTATTGTTACTTCTGCCGCAGAGCCCATTCCTCGTTCAGTAGTCAAGTTCTCAGAATTCTGGGCATGTCAATCTTTAGACCTGCAATGTTCTTCTATTTGAACTGTGGCTTTTGCTTTGGTTTTTCCTTGTTTTTAGAAGTGAAAGCCTAAGCGTGCTGCTCTCTCTGGACTTCGTACGCTCTTCTTGTCTTTCTGACCATCCTTCCCTCTCTGAGTTTTTTGATGAACCCTGAAAGGAACGAGAGGAACGTGTATCAGTATCCTGATACATGTCAGGTTTCCTAATATTATCCCTATTCCCAAGGTTGTACCTCTTTTCAGAGGGCTCCTGTGGAGATCTACCTCGGGATTGAGATCTGGTTCCTTTAAAGTTTTGCTGTTTTTATTGTCCTACTTATTCTTATTTGAAACAGGTGTCTGCTTGGAAGTGTCCTTTTCAGGACTGCCCATCAGTTGTTGTTTAAAAGCTTTCCCACTCAAACTGTCTCTGCCTGATTCTGCATTTGCAGTTTCAATTATTTTGGGTAGTTTGTGTTCCTGTTCTAAAGTACTGAACTCCCTTAGGCGTTGGCGATTGCCACTGAAGCTGCTTCCCTTTTAATATTAGCTAGTATTATGGCTGCTACCTAGGCATAGTTACCTAGTAACTTCAATCCTAAGTTCAGGGCAGGCTCTGCTCCGTACTCGTTTTGTATTTGTCTCAATACGTCTGGTACGACTGTTAATGAAGGAATACCATGAGTTCTGGTATATATGGCAGCAAAGACTGTACCACTTGTGGTGTTATCCCCATGGGGAAGCAGATTGATAGCATTCTGTGTTTTTCAGACAGGGTAGTATTCAGGAATTCTGCCTCTAGCTGTGTTATTTTCTGAGCTACCCAGAATAGCATTTGCTATTCTGGGTAGCTCAGGGGTCCTACCTTGCTGTGATACTGTGTCAGCCTAAAGGAAGACGGTGGGCCTGAACTTTATACAGAGATATTAGACAGGAGATGTCAGTCCTGCTGTTAGGCCAGCTGTTCTTCCCAGAAGCCTCATGCCTAACGTATGAGATTTGAACTAGGGAAAAACCTGCGTTCTGACTGCAGTGTTGTATCTAGGTAAAAGGTCAGACTCTATGAACCATTATGTATGTAATGTAGTGAAGGATATAGGTGAAAGGTTTCAATGTTACCTGCACCTATATAGGGTACCTATATGGAATATAGCAACTACAAATACGAACCATGAAAGGATGGAGCGGATGTGGCATAATGGCCAGAGCTACTGCCATAGGGGCTGGGGCACCAGGTCCGAGTCTCGATGTCAGATCAGCATCCTGTGATTAGGGGTAAATCCCTTAATCTTCCTATAAATTAATTATTCTTTAACTGGTGGTCATGAAAAGCATTGGTGTTGATGATCAAGTGCCAGTGCTGAGCACCAGAAACCACCAGCTCAAATTATGCACTGGGCCCATAGCAGAATCCTGCGGTTGAAACATGTACAATCTCAGTTGCGTGGGGTTGATATAGAACCTTAATGGAACAGCCTTGTCCAAAGAACGCCTAAAAGAGAAATACGGGCTACATATGCTAGGAAGAGAAATGATTAATTCCAGACATGGACGCTTCTGACACATTCCTTAATTTTAAAGGGATATTCAAACATGATCCTTTTTAACAGCTGTCACACCATGTTTGCAAACATCTGTAGGCCAAACTCAGAGACGGAACCATTCCGATAAATAGTTTTCAGTGGCAAATGGCTAGGAAACCTGTCTACTCTTGAAAAAGGATGTCCTCGTTTCTCACATACGTGTCGCATTTATGGGGGAAGCATTGGCAGTTGAGGTTTACTGTGGTATTTTATTTTAATCATACATTTTAGTTACTTAAATGTTTAATGTGTAATAAACAGTTTATTTGATTGGCTAAATCTAGAACTATTGGAGGGAGCAAGGGGTGGGTGATTTTATTAACATTATGAATTATGAAATGAATACAACCAATCCAGCTGCACACTTGTATGTTCAAAGCAAGAGCATCCACCTCTGAGACAGCTTGGGTGCATTGTCTAGTTAATGCCTGTAGGACCTTCTGTCCTCGGAGTCATGGTTACACCTTTATATCGTAGCTGCACAGACAATACTCTATTATCGATTTGGTTTTAATTGGACAGATACTTGTTCAATATGCTCTTATTCAGGTCTGTTCCAAGAGCTGTTCCAGACCATAACCCTGTAATGTTATCATTGCAGATATCTAACACTAGCATGGGGGGGCAACTCTTTATGTTTCCTAGATCAATCCTCTCCAATGGAACTTGTATAACTAGCCTGCTGAATTTAAGCTTAGCTTCACTTCAAGATGTCTAGGATCAATCAATCAATCAATATGAGCTTTATTTCGATAAAAAAATATCTTAAAAGCAATACAGTCCCAAATAGATAATTACATTTCTCCAGTCTACATTAAACAACTTGGTTAAAAAAGACATTTAAAAACAGGATCATTAAAAGGAAGTAACATTTGTACATACATTGTGCCTGTAAAGGTGAAAGTGCTTGTGCTAGAAAACAAGCGCCATTTTGACGATTAGATTGTTTAGGGATTAATGCTCAGGTTTCTCGCTCTAATGTTCCATGCCCATCTAAGAAATTTGGCTGTTACACAGGCATGGAGGTCCCTTGAGTCAGATCTTAACATGCGTAGTGCTGCTTGGTAACTATGGGTACCTAGCTCCCTGCAAAGTGGTTTCAGCCAACGCCCCCTTGGTACTTTGTAAGCAGGGCAGACAAACATAAAGTGTGGGATTGACTCTGTTGCAGCCGCACAGCTTGGACAGGAGGGGGGAGTTTGGTAAGGTGGCTTCCACTGCGCAGTAAATTCTCGCAAGGGGAGAATACCTAACCTGAAATTAAAATACAAAGCTCTGTCATATGGGTTTTGTATTAGGTCCAGGTAGGGTTCAAAGTACATTGTATGCTTGTGCTGCATAAATTCCTCTGTTAGTCTTCCAACTCTAGGGTTGAGAAGGTCGTTCATAGTAACCCACCGCCAGTACGCTTTCTTGATTCCTGCCTTTGGTGGGGAGGTTCTATTAATCCAAGCCTCTTTAAGCCCGAGGTCATATAGAAGTTTTTTTACACCTTTTAACCAGTCAATCTTGTACCACCCATCCATGTCCATTACCTCTCTAAGCCCTGCAGCGTAGTTGGCTAATTTGGGTATCAGCCACAAGCGAGCCCACTGCAAGAGAGGACGTAATCTTGCTATGTATCCAAACGAGTGGCAGCCAACATCATATAGAAGGGGCTTAGTGGGTGTCCTCTGGGGGAGCATCAATAGACCCTTTAGGAATTTTTTCTCTGATCTGCATATTTAGTCTGTATTGGATAGACCCCATAGATCGGCACCATAAAGTGCCGAACTTATGGCTTTGGCCTTATAGATTGCTAGTGCGGGGGCAATTGGTTTAGTTAATGAAGAACAATGTTCTTTAAGAATTGCCCCCACCACCCTTTTAAGGCTCAAGAGCATTTTCTGCACATGTGATCTCCAGAGCATGGAATCAGAAATACGAATTCCCAAGTAATCAAATGTAGCAACCCTCTCCAGCGGTACACTATTCAGTAAAGGAGGGTTCCTAAATGTTTTAGATGGATTTAGAATTAGGAACTTTGTTTTCTGGACATTTATGGACAGCCCTCTGATGTTACAAAACTGGTCAAAGCTGTTTAAAAGAGTCTGCAAGCCTTTAGGGGTTTTTGAGATGAGGAGGGTGTCGTCCGCGAACAGGAGAGTAGGATTTTTTTCTCCTGCCAGGGCTGGGGCATCTGATGGTGTTTGCTGTAGGTGCTCAACCACCCCATTAACGTACAGGGAGATTAGGGTGGGGGCTAACACACAGCCCTGGCGGACTCCCCTATTCACCGGTATCCGTGCTGTTGTTTGCCCTTGTGCACCCCATCTTATTTGGGCATAATTGTCCTCATGCAGACGAATTAGCATATTAAGAATGTACCTAGGCACTTGCCACAGGCGCTTGCGAGGAACCAGATCAAAGGCAGTCTTTAAGTCAATGAATGCGAGGTAAAGACTGCCTTTGCCTAGCTTAACCACTTTCCAATATAGGAGTAGTAACCTGAACTCCTGTTCAGTTGTTCCTGTGCCTGCTCTGAAGCCAGCTTGATAATCAGAAAGGATCCTATTTTCGTCAGCCCATGCAAGGATCCTCTCAAGTAATACCCGGCCAACTACTTTCTGGATTGAGTCAATCAGGCTTATCGGGCGGTAGATGGCAGGGTCTTCCCTACCCCCCCTTTTAACAATGGGCACAACTTCTGCTCCCTTCCAGGAGTCTGGGATGGGACAACCGCGATCAATGGTATTAATTAGACATGCAATACATTTTGCCCATTTCGTCGAGTCTGCTCGGAGTAAGTCCCCTGGCAGGCCATCGGGTCCAGCTGCCTTGGCCGATACTATTCGCTGGATAGCAGCTTCAACCTCCTGCTCAGAAAAAGGTTCTATATTTGGTTCCAGGCCGGGGGCCCAAGGATCGACAATTGGGCCAGCTAAGTTGGTTTCATGTGGACCAGAGTATACGTTCAGAAAGTGGTCATACAATCTCTTGCTCAGGATGTTATTTGTTATTAGTTCTGTGTCAGGGCGAACCTTTCTCCTGACCAGGTTCCAGAAAAGGCTAGCATCCTTCCCTATGCTGGCTGCTTTTAATGCTTGCCAGTGCTGTTCCTCCCACTCTCTCTTCGCTTTAAGGACCGTCTTATTGTAGTCCTTTCTAGCAGTTTGGATCCTGCCAGGGACTTGCCCTAATTAGGGCAGATTTTTTCCGTCTGCAGGTCCTCGTGTACCATGGGTTGGTGGTACACCTACTCAAAGTACTTGGTTTGCTGCCCATTGTTGTACAAAACAAGGATCCCAAAGTACTGACAAGCCCCTTATAGATTAAAAATGCCTTCTGTGTACTATTTAGATCTGTGGTGATCTCTTGTAGATCACTCAGGGCCTCGGTCAGGGTCTCCTTTATAACAGATAATTTTCCCTCGTCCATTGCTACCTTTTGCCATTTAAGGCGCCTTCTGCAATTCGAGGGAGTGACGTCCCTTGATGTCATATGGGCCACCCCACTCATATTTTCGGGGTTGGGGAGCCATAAGGGATTTAATGTCAGGGACAGCAAATTATGGTCGCTATCGGTAGTAGGTACAACTTCCATGTCTATTAAATGCCTGCAAAGGTTTTGATTTAACAAGATATAATCAATACGTGAGGAGAAACCCACCCTATTATATGTGTGTGCTCCTAGGGGATCGGAAGGTGATCTTCCATTAGTGGCTCTAAGACCAAACTCAAGTGTTATAGAATTTAGCTGGATGGCTAGCTGAGTCCACCTTTTTATCGGGGGAAGACTCAGCAGGAGGAATCCCTGCTTTACGTCGTCCTCCTCCGAACCCAACATGTCTTCGGTGGCAAGAGGTTCAAACGTACATTTGAAGTCTCCCGCCACCAGGATGCCGGATTCAGGGTGGCAACGAGAAAGTTCTGCTTCCAAACAGCTAATTATTGGAGATTGGGCTCCACCTTTTGTGCCACGTACATAGATGTTAAACATTTCTAGGGTCCTCCCTTCTTTGTTGTCCCTAAGGGTCAGTCTTAAAAGATCTGGACAATTGCACTCAGTTGTTTGTATTGTGCAATCCAGTGTAATGCTAACCCAAATAAGGAGGCCACCAGATGGCCGCCCCTTCCCTGATACTGGTAACACTGCAGGAATAAAGTAGGAGGTAAAGCCAACTTTATGGTGGGGAATTGTGCTCCAGGTCTCTTGGAAAAATACAAATGGAATAGTTGTCAATAAGTTTGTTCCAATCAGGTATACCTAGATTCTTGAAGAGACCGCCTATGTTCCAAGAGATAACTTTAAGATTGAAGATACTATCTCTGGGACACCCTTGTTCACCAATACTTGTGTCTGCATGCAAGGAATGTTTTTTGCTGATAGGTGTATGGGGCAGTTCAATAACAGGTGGTGACGCCTGGTTGGATAAGCTAGACCATACAATAGACACTTTAGAATGTTAGGCCAAGGTAGCACACTCCTCTACAGTAATATGCCCAAGAGGGCTTTGCGCAACTGGAAGTAGTCAATCATTTTCTTCCAGTTGCGACCCCCTAGTTGATTCAGATTTCGGAGCTGTGGCCCTCGTGTTTGCATTAGGATCAAATGGGGTAGATCTAAATTGGATATTGGATGGATCAGGGGCAGAGGTCCTATATTCTAAAGCTAGGAGGTCCTCGGCCAGCTGGGATGTAGTCAGAGTGATTTCCAAAGTATCTATTCGGAGGTCATGAGGGGAGTGCCTTGTAACCTTAGCAATATCCTCTCTTATCAACGACCGGCACCCTCTAACATGGTGAATACAATGGATGACCTTATTCTTGAGAGAATCCTCGGATTCTTGGCCCAGGCATTTTGCGACATTAACCATAAACATTGTCTGACTCTTACGTGTGGTGGCAGGTCCAGGAAAGTGCGGGTCAGATGCAATTGGAGTCAGCAATAGGGGTCTGGCTCTTAGAGCTGCGAGATGGATATCGTTGTTATTCTGTGTGGCTCTAACTTGCCTTCTGGCTTTAGCCAGCAAGGACATCGCATTTTGTCCTACCGGTGGATGGGAAGAAACAGTAGATTCGAGACTAACATGTACGGAGGTAGGTTTATCTGCAGTAGTAGTATTATCTCGTGTTGGCACAGGTAGGGGAGGGACATCTCGAGATGTATGAGCTATTTGATGGAGGGATAGTGTCCTGACAGTGGCTGTTAAGTCTAGAACCAAAGATTTAAGATCCCTGACCTGAGCTACCAGTGAGTTTATAGTTGACATCAAGGTCCGGTCGCTTGCGTTAAGGTCAATTTCGTTGTTTATTTGGGAGAGAGAATGTACTTCTAGTGGAACCTGGGTGGCCAAATCATCAGGTGGGATTATTACATCCTCGGCCAGGGCAGCAAAACGATTAGTGCAAACTATAGCAGAAGGCTCTAGATGACTCATTTCTGTCTGTGCCAAAGAGGGAAGGGGTAGTTGATCGGGCGGGATGGTGGTCAGCCCTGGACTAGATTGTCTAGATGTTATGTTGTTATTTCCAACAGCCGAATCTATACTTAACGTTTTACAAAACATCTTGGGTATACGAACTGGCAGTGATTGTTTATTAGCTTTGTTAGCTTCTAGACTTTGGATGGAATATACCGCTAGTATACCCTCACACTCATCAACTAGTATTTCAATTTGATCCATAACATGATCATTAAGCATTCTATTACTTTTCCTAGCTTTCTTGGATTTTCTGGCCCCCTGGCCTACATTAGCAGCATTCAATCTGCCAACCCCCCCTGTTCCCTCCATAAGTTTCCTCTTGCCCATTATAAGGCCGCAAAGGGAATGTTAGTGAAGAATATAAACAGTACCGTTGTGGGCAGTCCGGTGGTTGCACAGTCAATTTAGATCGATCGATGACATGCAACGAATGTCAGGGGGATGGCCCTGCCCTGGCTCTTCCTGGCTGAGACGGGCCCACGCGCGCGTCCCACGCTGCGGGGCAACAGCGGCGCTTAAATGCCTCCCAGGCGCTGCCTGATGACTTCAGCAGCAGGCGCCTGGGCCAAGGGCTGCTGGGAGTTGTAGTTTTGCCGCTGGCCGTTCCCCTCACGGCGGCGCTGCTGAAGATAGTTAGACTGTGGAAAGTTTGGTGCCCCCACGCTGGCCGTTTCCCTCACGGCAGGCTCACAGGTGAGTGATGTGACACAGAATGAAGTTAGCGCATCCCGCGCTGCGGGGCAACAGCGGTGCTTAAATGCCTCCCAGGCGCTGCCTGATGACTTCAGCGACAGGCGCCTGAGCCAAGGGCTGCTGGGAGTTGTAGTTCTGCCGCTGGCCGTTCCCCTCACGGCGGCGCTGCTGAAGATAGTTGGACTGTGGAAAGTTTGGTGCCCCCACGCTGGCCGTTTCCCTCACGGCAGGCTCGCAGGTGAGTGATGTGACACAGAATGAAGTTAGCGTGTCTAGGATACAATGAAGCAAAAGACACACAATTGATGGACAGAATGTAGAACATATCAAAACATTCACCCCCAGTCAAGAGATCTGGGTTAAATCCATCATTCTTTTGCTCACCATGCCACCCCAGTTTAGACCTGGCCATATGCAAATCAGTCTTGACCCTGTGCCTCATGGGAACAGTCCAGCCCGAACTGCCAAGCCAGGTCCTCCCTGGACAGGAAACAAGCATTTTAGGACCGGTTTCGGGGTTTCACCCCTCTTCAGCCAGGATAGCTTGATTCCAGTGGCACAGTGAGCCCAGGACTCACGTCTGAGCATACCTGGCGCACTTAGGGCGAGAAAGCAAAAGACACACAATTGATGGACGGAATGCAGAACAAATCAAAACATTCAACATAGGATACAATGAAGGCTTACATCTGTGAGGCCACAATGCAGTTTATTTTTGAACTGAATACGTCCAGGAAGGATGAGGTATTCCAGCTATGCATGCAAATGGGGGAGTCATAGCAAGAAAATGCGCAAGCAGTTCTGGATTAAAGCTCAGATGAGAAACCAATCTATCTAGATTTTTTGAAACTTCACTGTATTTTGGATTGGTGAACTTGGAAATAAGGTACTTCAATATGAATATGAGATGAGTATCAGGATGGTGCTAGGACATCAAATAGCAGAAAGGAAACACAGAAACTCTATTAAATGTATATATGCTATAGTGAAATAATTTAGTAATTTTTACTATGATAATAATGGCCATACACTACATATTAGTCTGATACTGACAAATATTTACAGAGCACAAGCTTACCTCGTCTTGACCCATACCAGACCCATGCCTTGGAGGGAAATTGAGAGGTATATTAGATCTGTGCTGGCTGGTATAGCAGCTGGGACCGACACAATCTCTCTGGAATTGTATAAAACATTTATTGAGATACTTCTTTCCGATTTATGAATTTGGCAATTGGTATCGATGATGGTGGAGAAAATCCTGCTTATTGAATTTATACCAATATTATATGTTTTCTGATAGAAAGAGAGACCATTGGATGAGAAAGGGTCATATTGGCATTTCTCCCTGATTCGTTCTGAAGCAAAAAGTAGGCCTCGGCAGTAAAGTCATCTCTGCTTGTCAACTTTGCAGGGGTTTTCCCACTCCCCGCTCCGCTCATAGCGTCGAGTTCCAAAACATTCTGAGTTGTGGAATATAGTTTTTTTTTCTCTCTTGTGGCTTGCCAGCATTAAGTTGGTGAGCTTGAGCCAGAAAAATCCAACACTAGACCACCTCCCGCCGAGATTTCACAACCCGGGTGGTTGCAGCAGTTGGCTACCACTTTCATTGAGAAACCTGCCGCTCACGTTGAGGAAGCTGACACTCAAGTAGAACATCTACTCGAGCAGAAGAAAGAAGCTGTGCCCTCTTGTGCCACACATGGTGCCATTTGGACTGATTTTACAGAGTGGGACAAATAGCCGGCATGAGCAGTGCCACATACCTAATTTCGCCGCATGTGAAACTTTGCCCAGGCCTAGCAAAAAGTTTTTCCAAAGTGTTAGTGTGGGAGGGCTCCGGTGCCCAAATGCAGCCCCAGGGCCTGCCACCTCCCCTGGGGACAAATAGAATAATAAAGTGGCTCACTTAAGCAAGGAGAGGGGTGGCACTGCCCCCCTCTTGGAACCCTAGGTGGCCTTGGATACCCCCAAGAGCTGGCTCCAGCAATATTCAGGGTGCCCACCCAGAGAGCATTAAAGTTTGCTAAGTAGTTGCCATGGCCTGGCCGGAGCAATGTTGCCCTCATGCCAAAGCAAACTCTCTGCTTTCAGCAAGTGAGAGCAAAAGTACTCACACATGCTGAAAAGAGAGCTTGTCTGTTCCCTGTCCACAATGCCGGCTCCTGCAGGAGGTGCAGAGCTGCCAGGGACTACGGGGGCCTTCAGGAGCTTCCTTCTTTTTCATTAGGAAAAAAAAGAGACAGGCACTGGGGGATGGGGTCTTCTGGGCCAAACATAGCCCAGGAGGAGGGTTGGTCACCTCCCCATACTTTCAAGTAAAACAAAATAAAAAAGATGCAAACCCCAAGGGATGGGGTTCCCTGGGCCAAAATTGGCCAAGAAGGGTGGGAATGAGTGCAGTACCACAGTAACTCATTGTTGCACTACAAACTCTGTACTTAGATCTTGGGTCTCCACTGCTGCCAGACCCTCACTGCCACCCGGGCCTCCAACACAGCCGATGCCAGCACCTGCGATACCCTAAAATGCATCCTCCTCAATGAACGCTCCATACACAAACACGCCATGGAAATCTGGAACCTACTCGACTCTCTCTAGCCTGACATTGCCTTCTTCACAGAGACCTGGACCAACGCAACCTCTGCCAACATCATCACCGCCATCACAGATGGATACAAGATCCAGAGGAAAGACTGCCCCAACCACCTAGGAGGGGGCCTCACCATCACCCACAAGAGCACCCTCCCAGGTCACCACCTCCAGCGAAACCTTCCCCTCTGCCGAACACCTGCACTTCCAGATCCAGATCACCCCCAAAACCACACTCTGAGGAACCCTCATCTACAGAACCCCCGGCTCCGAACACCCTTCACCACCACCATCACTGACTTCATCGCACCCCACGCCATCGCCTCAACAAACTACACACATTCATCGGAGACCTGAACTTCCACCTCAACAACCCCAGCTACTCCAACTCCACTATCCTTCATGACAACCTCGCCAGTATCAGACTTAAACAACTCATCAACACACCGACCCACAGAGCAGGACAAACCCTCGACCCCATCATCGTGGCTGGAAACAGCATCCAATTCAGCCACACAATGCAGCCACCATGGGCCAACCACCACTGCATACACTTCGCCATCAACAAACCCAAAGCACCCAAACAAGCCCCACGCCCACCACGAAGGAACTGGAGCAAGGTTACCAATGAGCAACTTAACTCCACCCTCACCAGAGACAACCACACCTGGGCACCCGGGGCAAACGATGCAGCCAGAGAACTCCACACCTGTATCTCCAACAGCGCAGATGATCTCACCCTCTATGCAACCCCGACAGACAACGCCCCTGGAAAGTCACCTGATTCAACACCGTTCTCCAAGAAGCCAGACGCACCCGCAGATGCCTGGAGAAACACCAAGACAACCGAAAACCACACCACCTATAAGGGCGCCATGACGGACTACCACAACCAGATCATAGCCTCCAAGAGGAGCTTCATCCAGAAAAAAATCCTGGCCAACTCCACCAACTCCAAGAAACTTTTCAGTGTCATTCAAGAATTCACCAACCCACGCAGGGAAGCCACAGACATCACCCCATCCCAAGACCTCTGTGACAAGCTTGGAACCTATTTCTACCTCAAAATCAAAAACCTCTACTACAACTTCATCGACCATCCACCAGGTGCCACAGATGGCCCCCCGCCCCCCAGAAAAACCAGCCAGCCCACCATCTCCAACTGGACACCAGTCATGGCTGAAGACACCGCCTCGACCATGAAAAGCATCCACTCGGGGGCCCCCACTGACCTCTGACCCCCTCACATCTACCACAGAGCCATGGACACCATTGCAACCAAACTACAATGCACCATCAACACCACCTTCAAAACTGGCACCATCCCAGACATCTGGAAGCATGCAGATGTCAGGACACTCTGCTCAAGAAGCCCACTGCTGATCCCACTGACCTCAAGAACTTTCAGCCCATCTTGCTCCTCCCCTTCACAGTCAAAGTTGCAGAGAAAACAGTCAACAGGAAACTGACATGATTCATTGAAGAGAAAGCTGTCCTCGACCCATTCCAATCTGGATTCTGAAGCAACCACAGCACAGAGACTGCCCAACTCGCCACCACAGATGACATCTGCCCCCTCCTGGACAAAGGCAACTCCGCAGCCCTCATCCTACTTGACCTAGCAGCGGTCTTCAACACCATCTCACACAGCACAATAGTCACCAGACTACATGATGAAGGCATACAAGGAACAGCCATGGACTGGGTCCGATCATTCCATACCGGAAAAAGCCATCAGATCAGACTCCCACCCTTCCTTTGTGACCCCATGAAAATCACTTGCGGAGTCCCACAGGGTTTATCCCGGAGCCACACCCTCTTCAATATCTACATAGCCCCCCTCGCAGCCATCGTCCAACAACACAGCCTCAACATTGTATCCTACACTGACGACACCCAGCTCATCCTGTCCCTCACCAAAGACCCCACCACTGCCAAATTCAACTTCCAGAAAGGAATGCAAGACGTCGGAGTCTGGATGACCAACAGCTGCCTGAAGCTCAACGCCGAGAAGACAGAAGTCCTCGTCCTCATACCACCCTTTCTGCATGGGACATCACCTGCTGGCCGACTGCCCTTGGAAGCCCACCTACCCCCTCAGACCACACCAAGAACCTCAGCATCTTACGCGACTCATCACTTACCATGAACCGACAGGTCACCGCCGTCACCTCCAGCTGCTTCAACACCCTCCACATCCTCCGCAAGACCTTCAAGTGGATTACCCTGAGTCAAGGAAGACAGTCTCCCACACACTCAACACCAGCAGACTGGACTATGGAAATGCACTCTACTCCGGCATCAACAAATCCCTACTCCGCAAACTCCAGATAATATGAACACTGCCGCCAGGAGTAAATTAGTTTAAGGCTACGACCAGTTGGGTGTCTTCGGCATAGGTGATCATATGGATCCCAAATGGTGCCACGATAGATGCCAAAGGGACCATATATGCGTTAAAAAGCGTAGGGCTCAGAGATGAGCCCTGTGGTACACCACACTGGAGGGAGCTCATGCCCTCTTCAAAAACCTGAAATGAACGTCCTTTCAGAAAGGAGCGCAACCAACTCAGGGCGGTTCCGACTACTCCCAAATTGTCGAGACGGTGTATCAAGACCTGGTGGTTCACTGTATCGAAGGCTGCGCTCAAGTCCAATAGGATGATGGTTGCTGTGCCTCCTGCATCTAACATTTTCCTGGTTTCCTCCACAACTGCCAGCAGAGCAGTCTCTGTACTCTGCTTAAGCCGGAAGCCTGTTTGCCATGGATGTAGCAAGTTGGAGGTTTCCAGGTAATTGGAGAGGGTCTGATTGACATATTTTTCGGTGATTTTTGAGATTCCAGGTAGAAGAGAGATAGGGCAGTAGTTGCCCAGATCTGAGGGATCAAGTTGTGGCTTCTTGAGAAGGGTCTTTACCATTGCTTCCTTCCAAAGTGGGGGGAAGTGTGCAAAGTGAGGCATTGACAGTGTGGGTGATTGTGGGGCCGATAATGGATGCAAATTAAGTTAGGATATTCATGGGCGCTGGGTCTCTTGGTGATCCGCTTTTTACTGTAGGCATAAGTGTCAGGAACGTTTGCAAGGGGAGAGGGTGAAAGCGTTCCAGGCGGTGAGTGATGGAGGGCCAGTCTGCTGGAGAGCTCATCGATACAGGGTCAATTTGAGTGAGAGTATTTATGATGTTCTGAATTTTGTTATCAAAGAACTCGGCCTGGTTTAAGCAGCGAGTTCCATGGGGGTCCATAGGGACGGGAGGGACTGGGCTTTTAAGGAGTGTTTTAATGATGACAAAGGTATCTCTGGGGGGAATTGGCGGCTAGCCGAATTTTTTCTTCGTAATAGGCTGCCTGAGCTTTCCTCATTTTCTCTCTGTATTTGCATCAGACGCACCCCCTCCATGAACACCTTCAGGAAGACCCCCAAGACCTGGCTCTTCAGCTGAACAGATCTGCAGACCCCCCTGCGCCTTGAAACCCTCACGGGTGAGTAGCATGCTTACAATTCCCTGATTGATTAGACAATCATGTGTTTTGTTTTTACCTGATTTTCTCTCATCAGTCATTTTTTTATTGTGTACTTCTGCTTCAGCTCTTATGCCTAGTAATCTGTGCTGCACTTGTGTATTTAGTGCCTTGCCAAAATGCCCTGAGGGCAGTCGGCCACCAGGTGATGTCCCATGCAGAAAGGGTGGTTCAGAGGATGAGGACTTCTATCTTCTCGGCGTTGAGCTTCAGGCAGCTGTTGGTCATCCAGACTCGGACGCCTTTCTGGAAGTTGAATTTGGCAGTGGTGGGGTCTTTGGTGAGGGAGAGGATGAGCTGGCTGTTGTCAGTGCAGGAAACAATGTTGAGGCCGTGTTGTTGGATGATGGCTGTGAGGGGGGCCATGTAGATGTTGAAGAGGGTGGGGCTCCGGGATGAACCCTGTGGGACTCCGCAAGTGATTTTCATGGGGTCGGAAAGGAAGGGTGGGTTTCTGATCCTATGGCTTCTTCCAGTGAGGAATGATCGGATCCAGTCCAAGGCTGTTTCTTGTATGCCTGCGTCATGTAGTCTGGTGACTAGTGTGCTGTGGGAGATGGTGTTTAAGACCGCTGATAGGTCAAGTAGGATGAGGGCTGCAGAGTGGCCTTTGTCCAGGAGGGTGCGGATGAATTTAACTTCACCATAAGTTGTGGTTTTAAATTGGGAGTCCAGAGACATCAAATTCCAAATGTCTACCTGCTCCCTAATGGAAATTGCACATAAAGGTGTTTAAGGCAACCCCAATGTTAACTTTTGGGAGAGATAGGCCTTGCAGTAAGGAAAAACAAACTTAAGAGTATTTCATTACCAGGAGATGTACAACTTAAAAGTACATGTCCTACTTTTTAAATACACTTCACCCTGCCCACAAGGCTACGTATGGCCTACCTTAGAAGTGACTTACATGTAATAAAAAGGAAGGTGTGGGCCTGGCAATTAGGTTAACTTGCTAGGTTGAAATGGCAGTTTAAGATTGCACACACAGGCTCTGCAGTGGCAGGCCTGAGCCATGTTTAAAGGGATACAGAATGGGTGGTAGTGCTGCAGGTCCACTAGTAGCCTTTAATTTACTGGCCTTGGGTACATATAGTTCACCCTACTAGGGACGTATAAATACATTAAATATGCCAATTGTGGATGAGCCAATGTTATCATGTTTTGAATACAGAGCGTATGCACTTTAGCACTGGTTAGCAGTGGGAAGTTGCCCAGAATCATAAATCCAACAAAAAACGAATTTAACAAAAAGGGGAGGAGGAAGCCAAAATGTTGCGTTGTGACTCTGCATAAAGGGCTATTTCCAACACAGGCTATAATGTTTGATTGCTGAAATTAAGCGGAATTTTTTTTTTTACTATTTCAGTGTGCATAAATTGTATCGGCTGTAGTGTTTTCTTTGATGTCTGTTCTTTCCCTTTTTCGTTATGCTTTTCCTATCAAAGGTGTTTTGCTAAGTACTATTTAACTGTGATTTCTGTGATCATGTTCGATCGAAATAAAAAAAAAAAAATGACTGTAATGAATGCGGAAAAGCACGAAAATGTTTAAATCTCTTTTCATACAATGTAATTTCACATTTCTAAAATATGTAAAAATATATTGATAATATAGTTATTTGTGAAGATAGCCGATTCCCATAAATTTAAAAAGAAATGTGTCGTAAATACTATATTATCAAACATTTCCATACATGCGTAAGATTCTGAAGTATGCCTCATTATTTAATTCTTCTACTGACAAGCGTTCAGTATCACAGGATGAGAGTGAGGTGTACGTTAAACAGTGGTGAGTCAACAAAAGCAGGACACAGTTCTATTATCATAATCACATGCTCAACTTCAAAAACACATTATACAGCTTGTCTTGTAACTGAAAAGTATAAAGAGAACTATCCAGGCGATGAATAGCTCATTCATAACAACTCATCGCAAAATCACACAATTTTAAGTTAACAAATGTCTGCTGGTTTCATACCCAAAGAGTACTTTTGAGCAGTATTATGATTCAGATTCTATGATAGATTTATATGTGAGCCCTCAAAGTCCATTCACTCAAGACACAGTGGTTCAAGGACTAGAAGACCTGCATTCCTGTTGTTTTTCAATGCATCATTCCGTTAGCTTCCATTGAGCAATAGAGATCAGGGGAGATTGGCAGAAACTATTGAGCAATAACACATTTAGAGATGGTTTGCGTCGGATTTGCACATCGCAACATAGCACATGTGCATGCAAAGCTACGTTGTGTGGCTTTGAGTGGCTCCATAAATCTGGGAAGGCATTTCTTGCGTGTTGTGTGGGTGCTCGCAGATTTGCCAGAACTGGTAGACCTGGGAATGCCCCAAAAAGATATGCCTTCACAGAAGAGGCGTTACAAGGAGAATGCAGCACACATAGAAAGAGGAATTTGCCTCTCAGGATTGCTTTTGTGCAGGAGTGAGTCCCTTCCTGCACAAAAATAATCATGCATGCGCTGCTGGCACCCTTGCATGATGGTTTAAGGATGCCTGTGTTGGTGTTAGGCTGCAAAAAGTAAGCCATCACAGGGGTAAAGTCAGGAATGCACAGTATTGCCTTAAATACTGTGCATTCCAGTCCTTTCCATGTCAGTCAGCACAACAAGATGACTTGCTGCGGTTCACTGCATGATTTGTTTCGTAAATAGGACCCTTAGGGGCTTATTTAAAAGCCCCTTGCAGCGCCGGTGCGTCACTTTTTGTGACGCACTGGTGGTGCATTTTCCTGCCCCATATATACAAGCACAGGAAAAGCCACCCTGTGTGGTTTTTCCCCTCCTTGTAAATACGGCCCCTTTACACGCAGCACTTTGCGTGAAAGTGGCGTTCCATGGGTGTTGCTCTTGGTGTACCCACGCAACACCCATGGAACCTGACACATTTCTACATTTACGAGAAATCGTAAACCTGGAAATGCGTCTGAATGTTACGCCTCCCCCCAGGGAGGTGTAGGGAGGTGCAACAAGGAGAAATGTATTCATTTCTCACCGTTCTTTTCCTCATCCTATGCATGCTGCTCCTGCAGCACACATAGAATGAGGAAATCACCTCTGTTGATTGTTTATACACAGGGCGGTGTCCCTTCCTGCACATAAATAATCATTAAAAAAAACAACGATTTGCAAGTTCTATGTGTACTAATGCAGGACACATAGAAATTGTAAAACACCTTTTCAGATTGTTTATGTGCAGGAAGGGTACCCTTCCTGCACATAAAGGATCATCCCTGTGACGTAGGCACCCTTGCACCGACAGCGCATGGCAGCCCATTGTGCGCCAGCGCAGGGGAGAGCACAGGAATGCAACATAATATTGTAAATATGTTGCATTCCTGTTCTTTGAAAGTGCTGCAACATGGTGCAGCCAAAGGGCTTGCGGTGTTGCGCTGTAAATGAGGCCCTTAATCCTCAAAGAGGTACCCTGGATAGATGGTCATACAGTGCTAAACTTGTAAAAAAAAATAAAAAATCCAGGGCTCCCGTCAGGCACCAGCCCATTTCTCATGTTAGCACTGCCTAAAACAGAACCACTACGAATATGATACATGAAAGTGTGGAGGAGATGTTGTGTAATGGCCAGAGCTGCTGATCCTCCGAGCTGGGTGATGAGGTTCAAGTCTCAATGTCGGGTCAGCATCCTGTGATTCTGGGAAAATCCCCTAATTTCCCTGTAAATTGATGTGTCCTCAACTGGTGGTCATAAAACGCACCAGTGTTGATGATTAAGTGCTGGTGCTGAGCCCTGGAAACCACCGGGCTCAAATTAAGCACTGTGCCCATTGCAGAATCCTGTGGCTGAAAGATGTACGATCTCAGTTGCATGAGCTTTATATAGAAACTCAACGGAACAGCCTTGTCCAAAGAACACACACAAGACAAATACGAGCTACCTACACTAGGAAGAGAAATGATACATTCCAGACATGGAAGCTTCAATGACACGGTCCACATTTTAAAGGGATATTCAGATTTGAGCCTGTTTAGATGATGTTACAGCACCTATTGTAAACATCAGTGGCTTAAAGCATGGAAACCAGTCCACTGACGAAAAAGGATGTCCTGGTTTCTCACATATGTTTGGCATTTACGGGGGAAGCATTGGCAGTTGGGTTATACTGCGTACTATTGAAATTTACATTTTTTTATTTGTAAAGGTTTAATGGGAACGATCTCAAAATAACATTTTTATAAAGATGGCGATGATGATATTCCTCGTAACACTGACTGTGCAGCACTTATTTTGCTGAAGGCATAATAGAGCAGCAACAGTGGCAAGGAGTGTGTGAAGCACATCATATTTTGTATCAAATATTTTGCATAATTTTAGGAAAACTGCTAAATGATACATCATTTAAAGGACATTTCCTTTGGGATATCTTGAGTGAAACTTGAACGTGAGAGTACACCATCCGAAAAAGTATCTTCAGGAGAAAATGTCTTCTCAATCAGTTTTAAACCAGATATTTTCTGCTCAATGCACTCAACCACAGCATAAACAAGCATTGGCATAGCTAATAGGTCTCGCCTTTGGGACCTTATAAGTGTTTAGCTATGCAACAGTTGATGTTGTTGCACCAAGGATATTGTGCTGGATAACGAAACACTTATAAGGTCCCAAAGGCGAGACCTATTGGCTATGCCAATGCTTGTTCATATAGGCCTTACAATCATGTTATACCTCATGAGTTCCCATCCACGAGAGCTGTACCCAACATTGTCATCCCAAAAACTGTCTGTGTAAAGAGGAGCCCTATGCTTTTGTGATTAGACGGACATACGCATGTTGTTTCCCCTCCAGACGATAATTAATGCATGTCACTAAAATAAGGTGCCCCAAAAAAACCAATAATGATCTGTAAAATGTCTTAGTCCATGTCAGAGTATCCTGTTTTTTTTTGCAAAGAATGCTGTCAAACACTTGGCCGCAGACCTTAACTGCATAGATTATATGTACAAGACTGTATCCAGGAACCGGATATGGAAAATTATTGGAGTAGAGTCGTTCACATCCTTATAATGACTGTAAAAAGATAAAGAGGTTGGGTTCGACATATAAATATTTGAATGCCGAAGGTACGCAATTTCATCTTAAAGCCAGTCTAGATATGTATAGTCCTTGTTTTTAGGCCTGGCTTGGCAGTGCAGTAGTCGCCAAACATTCAATCAACAGAAAAGAACTTTCAGAAGTACTACCGAAGGAGGGGCTTAGCTTTAGTGCACATGGTGGATCAACTGAATACCACAGCATTTGATTGGGCAGAAGTTGTGTTTCCTCTGAAAAATAGTGCTTGCATTGCACTTGTTGAGTTCTGTGAAAGCTTATGCTTTATACAACCTACTGAGTTGATTATGGCGCCAAGCCAATGATCAAGGCTATAGGCCTGATTTGTTGATTATGAAAAGCTATGATAAAGGCAGCAGGGCTGAGGTATTTTTAGCCAAAAGCATATGTTAAGGTCAATAGGCATTTACAGGTGGTATGTTATTACTCTGTATTAAAGCATGCAGAGGTGTATTTTGTTACATGGAATCTCACACAGCACCATCGTAGGCAAGAGTTTTGACACTGGTTACCCTCTCTATTAAACCGTGGAGATCAAAGATTTACACTGTGATCATCCTTGTTAGACCCTCTTGAGAGAGACAGTATTTTTGTTTGCCAACTGTAATTGTGCATCCATTTGTAGTTGTATGACTATATGCCTGATGGTTCTCTTGTAGGAAACCTTATGTTAAATCTAGTAAACTGGAGTTTGTTATGAGGACATGCCAGCATTAAAGGCTACAGGCCTGACTCCTTCATTGGAAAAGGTTACGTCAAATGCCATGGCTCTGAATTGTCTATTATGACATGTTGTGACAAAGGCAATAGACCTGGTTTATTTATTGTGATATGCATTCCTTAAAGACAACAGGCCTTCAACAAGGGTGGACTGTTCTTGCATTTTGCTGCTGATTGAAGACAAGTATTTTGTTACGTGAAATTGCAGTGATTACCACAGAAGGCAAGGGATTTTGGTGTTAGTCACCTTCTCTGACAAACCTTGGTGGTAGACTATTTTCATTCACTGTGATAATCCTCGTTAGTCCTTTTTGAGAGGTTTGTTTTATATCGTCTTCACAAATGTAAATGTGCACATACGAGTAATGCTATAACTGAATGCATGATGGTAGCAAGTTTATGACCACTTTGTTTGTTATGATGTACAGCAGGGCTGTTCAGATAGATGAAAAAGGTCAGGTGGGTCTTTAAAAGGGGTGTGGCCAATGAAGCATAAATAGGCCATACCTCTTGGGCAGGATTCCTAAGTAAGTTTGAAACATGTGAACTAAACTCCTGCGCTTTACGCAGCACACCATCTGACGCTTTAAACAGCGTACCACCTCACAAGTATTTAGGTGCCTTTCTGCGAGTTTTCTATTATTATATCACACAACAACGAACATATGCCTAAAACAAGCCTGACCTATTGGTTTTGCCAATGACCGTCACATCAATGTTTAAACAGGAGGATCACTGATAATATCTCATCAAAACGTAACTCATCTATTTGCCCTCTACCAGACTGAGAGCATTTTTGTTTGTTTGCCCAGATTTATCTGTCGCACATCAACACTATTTAATGCCAATGTTATTTGAACATCCTATTGATACATGGTTTGACGCAATGGCATTGTTTGATTTACCCAACTTAGTTAATATACGCTACCATCTGTATACATTTATTAAATCTTTTTTATCTATTAAAACGGTATTCTAATTCTGAGTAATATGCAATATAAATACAAGTATACAATAAATGTTTTCATTCACATCTTTTACCCCATTGTGAGAGAAGACCAACTAGAACTGATCAGCGCCTTCTCTTGACCAAGGTCTTTCATATTCAGTTCCCCTCTGGGATAACACTTGCCTGGCAATGGGTTCTCAGACACACCTCTCCTTTGAGGGTAGATCTAGAAAAGGCTTTGACCATAAGCCACTGACCATAGGGGTGGGCGCAGATGTGCCCAACCCCTGCAGGGGCTGGAGTGGGTTGGGTTTTCCAGGAGTTAGGAGGAAGAGAGAGGAAACTAAATTAAAGGCTCAGTTGTGCCTTTTAGCAAAACTTGAGAGCAAAGCATTGTGGCTCGCTTTAGTGGTAGGTCTGCTTCAGGGAAACAGGATTTTGATCACAGTGTTGTAAAAGACAGGAGAATGAACCGGATGTGTAGCTGAAATCACTTAGGGTGTTCACCAATCACAGCTGAGTACATCCTGTAAGAACTAATGCAACCAGGCTCAAGGAGACAGGCCACTCGGACAGAAGAAATTACCCCCTGAAAAAGGTTACGCTTCCTGATGAGTGGGGACTCCTGCTTTGACTTGCATTTCTGTTTCTGAAAGGTTTCTCTGACGTTTAGGGATGCTAGTTGCTTGCTGACCAACAGAAAAGAAGGCACTTGAAGGTCCTGACTGAAAGAGGCCAACCCGATGCAGTGCCCCTTTCCTAAGATGGGGAAACTGTTAAAGATTATACAGCCAGAGCCAGCTGCATATGCCTGAAGAAATACATCAAGAGCAGCAAGGACTGGATTTTGGCCTTGAATTAAACCTAAATGAAAATGAGGAAAACGTATTGCTTGGGTCCAGGAAGGCTACCCTGAAGAAGCAGAGACGTTGACGAACCAGGAAAGTAATGAGTGGTCCCTACAACTGGAAACTTTGGGTTGGGTTCTAAAGAATCAGTCCCAAGGACATTTATTCATCAGATATTTTTAAAGAACATTTAAACCTACATGTGATTGAAACTATGGTTGTAAGTGGCATTATTTCTCCATTATAACGTAGGGCAATGTGTTATACATGTGCCAACAATTAATGTAAGCTGCCCTCAAGAGGCCATTTTTGAGAACCTCTGCCAAGCTGTTGGTGGTGTTACTTTAATACTTCCAAACGCTGCTTTTGATTCAAAAAGCACTTCAATTCTTGTCTTCAAGTCTCCTGAACTATAGATCATATTTACTTAATTTATATGTTATTTTGATCATAACTGTTGTTCTTTTTAACTAAATCGGATTGGGAATTTTTACTTATTATAAAACTGTGATGTTTTGATGTTGCTGTTTTTGTACACATGGACATTTCTCTGATAAGAGCCTTGCTTCTTTTGCCAAACTGAGTTAAACATGAGATTTATCGCGGCACCCTCTCCACCTATAAGAAATGAGATTGTGTTGACTTTGAGGAAGCACCACTTCATATCAAAATAAAGACATCTCTTCAGTATTCCTACAATTATGGGCTACAGAGAAAGAGGGACCCTTCGCTGTCTTTCAGGAAGTATGCAAGTTTTTAGTTGTTTTATAGGTTGCTGCTTCCGATTGTCTGTCTAGATTTCGACCAAGGGGCAGCTCAACGTTTTAAAACAGGCAAGACAATGATGGCGACCTGAGGGCCAAATGGATGTGCATGCAGCCAATGGAGAAAGGGCCATTTCCCGACCAAAAAAGGAAGGCGAAGCTAAGCCTCAGTTCAAAAGAAAAAAAACAAGCTGCCGCGAAAGTGAGCGCGATCGCGATCAAACATCAAAGCGGCCGCAAAAGTGAAAGTAATTGCGGTCAAGCGCTGCACGCGCGCCCGCGCACATACACTGCAGCCCTAGGCTGGCCTGGTAGCACTTTTTGGAGCCCTCACAAAAAGTCTCGCCAGATCAGCGCATGCGCTGGGTCAGGCGAGACCTAAAAAGGGCATAAGTTAACAACTGTATAATTCTGAAAAGTCAAGTAATTTGCATAATATGCACTGGTAGCAAAATACACAAATTACGTGAGAGTGAACTAAGCATCACCCCAATAATACAGCACCATATCTCCAACTTTCTAGGCAATTGCCAGCATCCTTTGACCAGTGTCACTGCCAGGGATTTTCCCTGCCTCCTGCAGTCAGAGGGACAATCAAACATTATCAAAAACTATGCAGTTACTCCTCACTTTAAAGGACACTGGATGCTTGGGCTGCAAAGGAAAGTTTGTCTCAGCCTCCTTGATCTCTAGGTAGAGGTGGAAGAGCAATCAAGGTCGATATCAATTATGGGGACTACAGTCAGTCACAATGATCAAAGCATAGACCAAATTCTATTAAAAGTTCATGGAATGCTTTTTAATCCAAAGCTTTAAAAAAAAGGATATGCATTTGAATAATACGTTGTTTCTGTGTCATCATTAGACAGCATGATTTGTAATCAATTTTTTTCACATTACTGTTACTGGTCAAACGTTGAAAACGGTCTATTTGTAGAAATGTATCGGCTAAATATTTACAAATATTAGGCAGAAAAAAGATTTTTGTTAAGAATTATGGTTAAATAAGGCAGTATATAAATTACATTAAAAATATAATTTGGTCAATCAGGATAATATCCAAATATATAAGCCACAGATCCTTTGTTAAACAGAGAGTCATCTTGCGAATAAGGATCGGTCACTCTGAAGACAGCTTGAATATGCCACTATTGATAGCACAAGCCAATCATCTTTCATACAGGAAGTTGCTATACTTTGTTTTGTTCTAGACACTTTGAAAATAAAGTCCAGGAAACTGCCTCTGACTCCAAGGGTAGGTGGACGGCTGCTCAGATTATGGTCATCAATATGAAATTCACTAACTGTACTGTGTATGATCTGAATACAGATGACCCAGGTTTATTTGATTGGTTAAATCTAGAACTATTGGAGGGGGCAGGGGGTAGGTGATTTGAATTACATTATGAATTATAAGATTGATACTACCAATCGAGCTGCATCACTGATGACATAACTCATGACATCATCAACAGAATCTCTGACGCACCCACTTACACCCCATATAACCTGTCATACACCCACTCCAACTTCCACACTACCATTCTCAAAACTATTGACACACTCACTCACTGATTGATAGGTCTACACACACATCCACTCAGTCTCCCATACAGCCATTCATACATCATCTCACTCACAAATATAGCCAATGATCTAGCCACTCATATACCCATGCAGCCACTCACATACTGTCAGTCACTCATATAGCTACTTACACACCTACTCACTCACCTATACTCCGAACTTTACTACTACTAAATTGAGATAAAATCCTAAACTTACTACTTTTGGTATTCACAGAAGGCATTTATTAGTAGTAGAGTTAGGACTTCGCAGCATCTTCGATAGTCGCAAAGTGCGTGTGTTTTTTCAAAACTCTTGAACACATACTTACACATATATTAATTAATATTTGACAGAAGTTGTTTATTGATATACTCTTTAAACTTGACTTTTGTAGTATTTTTCAATTAGAATCCATTTTATAGGTGTTTTGCATAATAGCAGTGATGCCAGAAGCACGAGGACTTTGGTATCTGCCATGAACGCATGTTTTCGGTGATGTGTTTAACCCATATTTTTGCATGTTACATTGCATGATCCACGTTTGCTGATTAATATCAGTCAATTAACACCAATTTTTGAGTACTTATTTTCCAATAAAATATCATTCTGTTCAATTGCCGGTCTTCAAAAATACATCAATCATTGCGAAGATTATGTGACCAGTAAATCAAGGAATATGATTGGATGAGGCACTTTTCAACTGTAAGAATTGGAAGAACATGCCCCTTTGTCTATCTTGAACATTCTTTAAAAGGAGTTAAGTGTGAGCAGCTCACTAGCATTTGTTTTTTTGCGTATTTTGGCAACTCAGCCAGAAAAGGCAGATCAGGTGGAGATGAAAGGCCTCCCCAGAAGAAAACATGCATTGCCTGGGATTGTTCAGGATTCCAATGAGAGAATCAAACACAGTCGCCAAATGTGTGCAATGCACAAAATGTGACAAAGACATTGTCAATGGGTACAAATAAAAAATATTCTTTCAGGACTACGTCCATGCTTTTCCATCTCAAAACATGCCATGGCAATCGTCTAAAGGCAGCAACAAAGCAATGCAACTTCAATAGCAGCTGCAAAAACACTGGGGCAGAGAGGCCCTTCAGAGGTCTAATCTCACTTTCAAGGTTTGGTTCCAAAGTTTTCCCAGATGGCATTATACTGCATGGATTGTGGAGTTGTAGTGAGTGCTGGAGAGCAGTCCTTAACAGCCCTTAGCAATGCTGCAAAGATTCAAAAATGTTGACTTTTTTTACCCTTTATAGTTTTTCTACATTAGCAGGCACTTTATTATCTTCTAATTTATTGTAACAGTACTTACATATAACTTGCCATATGAACAAGTCAAAGCATTCCTCTACAAATAAATACACAGATAACTTTTGCCTGTTATCTTCATTTTCTTTTTCAATAAATACAAGTTAACAGTCTGTGTTTGAATCTTGTAGTGAGTGCATTGACAACAAATACAAACATACTCTAGTATTTCAGACCACACTGAGTTAAAATTTGTAATTTCTTCTCAAAAACTATCAACTGTAATATCTGTGTCCTGTTCTGCAACTCCTTTCACATTTCCAAAATATGTAAACTTATATTTATTGTAACCAGCTGTGAAGAGAGCAGCTTCCCTTACATTTAAAAAGAAAGAGGTCCTAAGGATTCTAATATCAAATATTCCAAACATATGTAAGATTCTGAAGTATGCCTCATTATTCCATTGTTCTATTGACAATCGTTCAGTATCACAGGTTTAGAGTGAGGCGTATGTTAAACAGCAGTGAGTCAACAGAAATCGGGACACAGTTCTATTATCATAATCACATGCTCAATCTAAAAAATGCATTCTACAGTTTGTCATGTAACTGAAGAGTAAAAAAAGAGCTATCCAGCCAATGGATGGCTCATTCCTAATAACCAATGGCAAAATTACACAATTTTAAGTTAGAAAATGTCTACTGGTTTTATACCCAAAAGTACTTTTAAGCAGCATTATGATCCAGATTCTGTGATAGATTTCTATGTGATCCCTCAATTTCAATTCACTCAAAACACAGTGGTTCAAGGAACTTTAGATCTGCAAAGAGCTTTTACCATGTGTAAGTAAACCTTTTGCATACTTTGCTGTGGTTAAAGTGTTTTTCAATTCATCATTCTACTAGCTCCCATTGACACTAGAGATATGAGAAGATTGGCAGAAACATAACACATATTTAGGGGCCTATTTATGAGATGGTTTGCGTCGCATTTGCACCTACCAAAGTAGAACATGCACAACGCAAACTTTAAGTAAGATTTATGAAGCCATGCAAAGCCACTTTGTGTGGCTCCATAAATCTGGGAAGGCATTTCATGGGTGTTGCGCAGGTGTTCCTAGATTTACCAAAACTGGTGGACCTGGTAATGTGCCAAAAAGATATGCCTTCCCAGGAGAGGCATAACAAGGAGAATGCGCACACATAGAAAGAGGGATATGCTTCTCAGGATTGCTGTGTGTGGGAAAGTGTCCCTTCCTGGACACAAATAATACTGCATGCGACACAGGCACCCTTGCACCATGGTGCAAGGATGCCTGCGTCGGTGCTAGGCTACAAAAAGGGTGCCAGCACAGGTGAAAAGGCAGTAATGCACTGTATTGCCTTAAATGCTGTACATTCCTGCACTTTTCCTGTCATGCATCACAGCAAGATAACTTGCTGTGCTTCACTCTGTGGGGAATTTTTAGGTAAATAGGTCCCTTAGTCATCAAAGAGGTACTCCACATAGATGGTCATACAGTGGTAAATTTGTAAAAGAAATTACCAGGGCTCTCATCAGGAGACAGCTTGCACAAGGCCATAAGCACTGCCTAAAACAGAACCAACTACCAACTGTCGTGTAGTTCCCATATTACCTATACGAGATGTTTGGATAACATAAACTGATTCTGTGCACCACGATGGATACGTTAGCCTGTCTGTATCAGCAAGCTCACAGTGTCAATAGAATGTCCTCCTATCGGGGAGAGAATAGTTCTTGGCAACCACAGAACATGACATCCCAGATCCCCAGGATTGCAGATACAATATACTACTTTTCGCTCAGACACTCGTGCTTACTTATTTTCTTTCAGAGATACACAGAATAAACAAACTGGGCGTTTGTCAATAAAGGTTTATTGAACTTTTTTTGTTCTAGTGTAGACTAGATGAGCTGCAACAACCATAAGACAGTAGCAGAGATATATGATTAGAAGCACTAAGAAAGTAAATTGGTGGTTTAGCTCTACCATTTAGCAATATTCATGAAAAAATACGAGTATATAAAACACATGATAAGAACGCATACTCCTACAATGCCTCCCTAACTAGATGTACCTAAATGTGTCTAACATCTGTGTAGGTGTTATGCCAAAAATCCATCTAGAATCTAGTCCACTCCATTACCTGAGAATGAGAGAATATAGGACCCCATCCTTCTCTCGAGTTGGACACCCCCAAGGGATGTTAGACCACTGCTAGCTGAAGCGTCTGCATTCAGGAACCTCAGCATCTCTGGTCAGTGTATCAGCCGAGAAGTCTCGGTCTCCTCTGTCTTTCTAAGCAAGACATGATTCATTTTTTTTCAGTTTAAAGAGGATTTTATTGAAGAAAGAAAAAGTTGCAGTACAATAATAATATACATTTGTGGTAAAAAATACAATGTAAAACATTTCAGAACAATAAAAAGAAGTAGAGAGAAAAAGAGAGAGAAGAAAAGAAGGAAAGAAAAAGGGATATCATCAAAAACATATTACAACAATATATTAAATAAGTGGCAGTATAAAGAAAAAATATGATTTCATAATACAGGAATTAGTATTCAACAAGAGATAGAACAAATTGGCAAATTTCATACATTAATACTATCAGAATTATTAATAAAAACAAGAACATCAAGGAGGTTTAGGTACTTCCTCCCTGCAGGGATTATGTAAGGGAATGGATTGGGCAGACAAATTCAGAAAAGAAGTAATGGGTAACCATAATAAGTCCCTTTTAATCGCAAGGGAAATAGGGTGGACATATGCTCTATCTAGTCTATGGTTATAACAAATCCCATACCACCATGCTTGATAGGAAATAAGGGAGGTATCCTTCCAAGCTTTCGTGATTTGTTGAAACGCCACAGCAAGAAGGAGATCAACAATAGAGGTATCAGTGTTGGAGGAGGACCACATTTGTGAGAGACTCCCAAGAAAAATATGAGAAAGAGAAAAGGGGAAATTGGTGGAAAAAATGGAATTGATTTGTTGCCAAACCTTGCCCCAAAAAAGGTGAACAGCAGGGCAAGTAAACAACATGTGTTTAAGATCAGCCACTAAAGCTGAACAGGACCAACAGATGGACGAGATAGAAGGGTCAATGTGGTGTAGTTTATGTGGGGTGATTAAAAGTCTATTGTATATAAAAAATAGAGTTTGAGTTGTATTTGCCGCTCTAGACGGTTTCCTTATTTTGATCCAAATGTTATCCCAGGTAGTAAGCGGAAAACAGTCATCTAAATCTGATTCCCAAGCACATTCCACAACAGATTTCACTCGATGAGCAGACGAATCACGCAGTTTTTTGTAAATTTGAGACGCAGATGTAGAAGAATGGAAAAATGGTAAGGAAATGAGAGAAGAATTATATTGAATGGATGTACCCGTAAGAGCATCAAAGGTAGCTTGAGCCGCCGTTCTTAATAGAATATATTTGGGATAAGAAGAGAGGGGGAGAGAGAAACGATCTTGAAGAACAGAAAAGGGGATAAAAGAACCATAATGAAAGAGTTGATGAGTCCATTTAAGACCTAGAGATAGCCAATCATTCCAAAAAATAGATCAATTTTTAATCTTGATAAGAGAGTTATACCAAATAGGGGATTGTAAAAAACGAGCACGGTCGTCCAGGTTATGCAAAATAATAGGTTGAAAGGTCTTGCAAACATGTTGAAGAATAGGAAGAGAAAATTTCTTTGGAACTTGTGACAATGAAACAAATTCTTCAAACGTAAAGGGCTGAAAAAAGGAAGTCTCAACCTCTACCCACAAAGGACAAGAAGAGGGGTCAGGAGTATGATCAGGAATGAAAGAAGCAGAATGAGTAAGAAAAAAGGAAGTATGATATGAGGAAAAGTCAGGAAAATTTACACCACCTAAATGTTTAGGAGATTTAAGTCTAGAAAAAGACATTCTGGCAGTTTTGTTTTGCCATAAAAATTTAGATAATACAGAATAAATATTCTTGTAATAAAACTAAGGGCGCTTAGCATTCCTTTTTTTAACGCCCGCTATCGCTGGATAATATCGCCTGGTTTTCGCGTTATTAACAACGCTAACCGCCTAGGCGATAAATAATCCAGCAATAGCAGCATTTTGGGGGGTTATCGCTGGTAATGCAGCGATAAAACTACAAGGATAGGGGTATCCTTGTTGATAGCCCAGGGTGGACTTAGCCATGTAAACCACCTCCCATTGGATTACATGGCTAAATCTGAAAATTAGCAGACGTAAAAAAGCAGCGTTAACCGTGGTTAGCGCTGCTATTTTTGTCTCCAACAGGGTTAGCGTAAAGCTTGCTAATAGGAGAAATGTCGCTTAGCGACATTTCTCCTATTAATTTGCTCTGGAACACCCACTTTGCATCTCATTAGAGATGCATAGGGAAGCTTAGTGAAAATGGGTGCTAACATGCGATTTTGCATGTTAGCACCCTGTTGTTGATAGGGCGATATTTTTATCTCCGCTTCTTTGGCTTTTAAAGCCAAAAAACGGAGATAAAGCCGTTGTTAATTTGCCCCATAGTCTTTAGTCTGCTTTGTTAAACCAGGCCACTAATAGCGTTGTTTCAACAAAGAAACAGTCCCCGTAACTCCTGCATGTGCAGAACCTATCCCTTTGTGTGTCGCTAGTATTAATTTTAAACCTAACCTATGATCCATGTTTTGAATGACTCTATTCCCTACTCTTGGAATCTGAGCAAATGTAGTTTTATTGGCATCTAACTTGTAGGAGCATTTGAGTGGAACATTTTTTGGTAATGCTTTGCTGTTTTTGAGTGAAGCAATGAAAGCTACCATAATCTCATCGTCTATTCTTGTTTTAGAATGAGTGATTGCAGCTGCGGAAGCCATGCTCACAGACCCCTCTGCTGCTTCATCAGCCAATGAATTCCATTCAACGGGAACGCCATCACGCTAATGAATCCGTGTATGTATCACGTGAGCCCTGGGTAGTCTGGATTTCAACTCCACTACCTTTTCCCATATCATTTTGTGCTTAATTGTGCCACTTTTTGTGTCTTTGAACCCGTTTTGAACCCAGTACTGCAGATATTCATTATATGACTGCACACAGTAAAAGAAATCACACACAATTAGTGTGGGGAATTCCTGATCCGTATTCACTAGTGCCAGTATCATTGCTTTTAGATCTGCCAGCTGTGGTGCGCAGTCTCCTAGAGATTGCATTTTTGTGCAACTTAAATGGAACTTTCCATCCCGCATGCGAATGTTAATGATTGCACATGCCGCGCTTTATTGTTGCTTACTTCCCATGGGCGGTTTAGCAGATCCGTTCATGTAAATATTATATTCATACTGATCTAGAGGCATTATTTCATTTGGTAGAGGATATTCTTGTTCATATTGCAGAGAGAATTAGCCCATTGTTTCCATTTTGGATGTAAGGCTTTAGAGTTAGGATCACTTGCCTTTGTCGCAGCCTCTAAGGCTGGAACTAAAGTCACTACTATTATTTGTTACCCCTGAGCCAGTGCTCTTTCTCTCACTACAGCAGTCTGTACTGATGTTAGAATCTTTTCTGTAGATGCGAAATGCTTCTCAGCATTTGTGTACAAATGTGATTTATATGCAATTGCTTCTCTTTCACCTTCATTACATGTTAGATAGGTGTACCCATATTTACCAGCAATTATCCGGATCACCAGGTTGCATATGTTTATGCGTGTCTGTAAGTGTTTGGAAGCTATTATATCAGCTTATAAGGAACAAAGTGTATCTGTGTGTTCCTGTGTCCATTGTCTTACTGAAAAATCAGGTTTTATTAGGTTGTGGAAAGGTTTTACTCTTTTTGCGTGATCTAAAATGTATGTTCTAAGAAAATTTAGGAATCCCAGTATTGATTTTAAGTTTTTGGGTTTTTCAATGATTTTGGAGGTTGGAGCAGCACACATTGTTCCACAAAATTGGCTGCCAGGATTTTACCTTCACTTGAAAGCTCATATCCTAAAAACAGGACACGGACGAGGGCAATTTTAGATTTTTTTCAGTTTAATTTGTAGCCCTTAGATGCAAAACCCAAACTTATGATATTCACTCTGTTCAAATGTTCCTCTAGGTCATCGTCTGTTAGATAAATATCATCCACATAGGACAATGCCTCTTCGTCCAAATTTTGCAGTAACTCCATTACTCTGGCCGAAAACAACCCTGGGCTGTTCCTATACCCTTGGGGGAGTCGACAAAATTGACTGTGAGACCCTAGCACTGAGAATAATGTTAGATACGTGCTTCTAGGTGCTATATTTTGGCAGAAAAATCCATTTGAGATATTAAGTGTTGTTTTATATATTTTCCGTACAATTTTATTAATTAATGCAGCACTGTGGACTGCAAATGTCTTAGTGCAAGTGTTTAAATGTCTGTAATCTAAAAGTATTTGATATGTGTTGTCTGGTTTTGATACTTGAAACAAAGGATTATTCATTGATGAGGTGCAATTTTTGATAACCCTTTGGTTTTCAAGTGGATCTAAGATCTACCGGACCTATTTTTTTAGCTTCTTGCGCTATTGGATACTGCATCTGAGCAGTTGGAGTAGTTTTTAAAGGAATTATGTAGTGGGTTGAATCCTCATCCCATCCAACATGGTTCTTGTATAATGCTGGAGCCTCGGCTACCACCCACACCTGCACATATGTGTATTTTAGGTGAGTGGGAATATGGTCTGAGAATGCTGGTAAAATTACTGTCTCTCCTTTAGGGCAATCCATGATGAATGCTGGCGGCCAATCCTGTTCAGCTAACAAAATGTCATAGGCAAACATTAGGTTCTCCCAAAACGAGACCTTTCACTGTCCTACATTTGTCCCCCTCTATCTGGGGCGTTATTTCATATAACTTATGTGGGACACTTACACTAGTATCAGGTGTTTCTACCATGATATAATCATTCAAGTCCGCTGTCACCAGAAATTCCATCAGGTTCTGGCGATCTATTGTTACTTCTGCCGCAGAGCCCATTCCCCGTTCAGTAGTCAAGTTCTCAGAATTCTGGGCATGTCAATCTTTAGACCCGCAATGTTCTTCTATTTGAACTGTGGCTTTTGCTTTGGTTTTTCTTTGTTTTTAGAAGTAAAACCCTGAGCGTGCTGCTTTCTCTGGACTTCGTACGCTCTTCTTGTCTTTCTGACCATCCTTCCCTCTCTGAGTTTTGTGATGAACCCTGAAAGGAATGAGAGGAACGTGTATCAGAATCCTGATACATGTCAGGTTTCCTAATATTATCCCTAGTCCCAAGGTTCTACCTCTTTTCTGAGGGCTCCTGTGGAGATCTACCTCGGGATTGAGATCTGTTTCCTTTAAAGTTTTGTCCTACTTATTCTTAGTTGAAGCAGGTGTCTGCTTGGAAGTGTCCTTTTCAGGACTGCCCATCAGTTGTTGTTTAAAAGCTTTCCCACTCAAACTATCTCTGCCTGATTCTGCATATGCAGTTTCAATTATTTTGGGTAGTTTGTGTTCCTGTTCTAAAGTACTAAACTCCCTTAGGCGTTGGCGATTGCCACCGAAGCTGCTTCCCTTTTAATATTAGCTAGTATTATGGCTGCTACCTAGGCATAGTTACCTAGTAACTTCAATCCTAAGTTCAGGGCAGGCTCTGCTCCTTACTCGTTTTGTATGTGTCTCAATACGTCTGGTACGACTGCTAATGAAGGAATACCATGAGTTCTGGTATATATGGCAGCAAAGACTTTACCACTTGTGGTGTTATCCCCATGGGCAAGCAGATTGATAGCATTCTGTGTTTTTCAGACAGGGTAGTATTCAGGAATTCTGCCTCTAGCTGTGTTATTTTCTGAGCTACCCAGAATAGCATTTGCTATTCTGGGTAGCTCAGGGGTCCTACCTTGCTGTGATACTGTGTCAGCCTAAAGGAGGACGGTGGGCCTGAACTTTATACAGAGATATTAGACAGGAGATGTCAGTCCTGCTGTTAGGCTGGCTCTTCTTCCAAGAAGCCTCATGCCTAACGTATGAGATTTGAACTAGGGACAAACCTGCGTTCTGACTGCAGTGTTGTATCTAGATAAAAGGTCAGACTCTATGAACCATTATGTATGTAATGTAGTGAAGGATATAGGTGAAAGGTTTCAATGTTACCTGCACCTATATAGGGTGCCTATTTGGAATATAACAACTACAAATACGAACCATGAAAGGATGGAGTGGATGTGGCATAATGGCCAGAGCTACTGACATAGGAGCTGTGGCACCAGGTCCAAGTCTCGATGTCAGATCAGCATCCTGTGATTCTGGGTAAATCGCTTAATCTTCCTATAAATTGATTAGTCTTTAACTGGTGGTCATGAAAAGCATTGATGTTGATGATTAAGTGCCAGTGCTGAGCACCAGAAACCACCAGCTCAAATTAAGCACTGGGCCCATGGCAGAATCCTGCGGTTGAAATATGTACAATCTCAGTTGCATGGGGTTGATATAGAACCTTAATGGAACAGCCTTGTCCAAAGAACGCATAAAAGAGAAATACGGGCTACATATGCTAGGAAGAGAAATGATTAATTCCAGACATGGACGCTTCTGACACATTGCTTAATTTTAAAGGGATATTCAAACATGATCCTTTTTAGCAGCTGTCACACCATGTTTGCAAACATCTGTAGGCCAAACTCAGACACGGAACCATTCCGATAAATAGTTTTCAGTGGCAAATGGCTAGGAAACCTGTCTACTCTTGAAAAAGGATGTCCTGGTTTCTCACATACGTGTCGCATTTATGGGGGAAGCATTGGCAGTTGGGGTTTACTGTGGTATTTCATTTTAATCATACATTTTAGTTACTTAAATGTTTAATGTGTAATAAACAGTTTATTTGATTGGCTAAATCTAGAAGTATTGGAGGGAGCAAGGGGTGGGTGATTTTATTAACATTATGAATTATGAAATGAATATCACCAATCCAGCTGCACACTCTTGTATGTTCAAAGCAAGAGCATCCACCTCTGAGACAGCTTTTGTGCATTGTCTAGTTAATGTCTGTAGGACCTTGTGTCCTCGGAGTCATGGTTACACCGTTATATCGTAGCTACACAGACAATACTCTATTATCGATATGGTTTTAATTGGACAGGAACTTATTCAATATGTTCTTATTCAGGTCTGTTCCAAGAGCTGTTCCAGACCATAACCCTGTAATGTTATCATTGCAGATATCTAACACTAGCATGGGGGGGCAACTCTTCATGTTTCCTAGATCAATCCTCTCCAATGGAACCTGTATAACTAGCCTGCTGAATTTAAGCTTAGCTTCACTTCAAGATGTCTAGGATGCAATGAAGCAAAAGACACACAATTGATGGACGGAATGCAGAACATATCAAAACATTCACCCCCATTCAAGAGATCTGGGTTAAATCCATCATTCTTTTGCTCACCATGCCACCCCAGTTTAGACCTGGCCATATGCAAATCAGTCTTGACCCTGTGCCTCATGGGGACAGTCCAGCCCGAACTGCCAAGCTAGGTCCTCCCTGGACCGGTAACAAGCATCCTAGGACCGGTTTCGGGGTTTCACCCCTCTTCAGACAGGATAGCTTGATTCCAGTGGCACAGTGAGCCCAGGACTCACGTTTGAGCATACCTGGCGCACTTAGGGCGAGAAAGCAAAAGACACACAATTGATGCACGGAATGCAGAACAAATCAAAACATTCACCCCCAGTCAAGAGATCTGGGTTAAATCCATCACTCTTTTGCTCACCATGCCACCCCAGTTTAGACCTGGCCATATGCAAATCAGTCTTGACCCTGTGCCTCATGGGAACAGTCCAGCCCGAACTGCCAAGCCAGGTCCTCCCTGGACCGGAAACAAGCATCCTAGGACCGGTTTAGGGGTTTCACCCCTCTTCAGCCAGGATAGCTTGATTCCAGTGGCACAGTGAGCCCAGGACTCACGTCTGAGCATACCTGGCGCACTTAGGGCGAGAAAGCAAAAGACACACAATTGATGACCGGAATGCAGAACAAATCAAAACATTCAACAAAGGATACAATGAAGGCTTACATATGTGAGGCCAAAATGAAGTTTATTTTGGAACTGAATACGCCCAGGAAGGATGAGGCATTCCAGCTATGCATGCAAATGGGGGAGTCATAGCAAGAAAATGTGCAAGCAGTTCTGGATTAAAGCTCAGATGAGCAACCAATCTATCTAGATTTGTTGAAACTTCACTGTATTTTGGATTGGTGAACTTGGAAATAAGGTACTTCAATATGAATATGAGAAGACTATCAGGATGGTGCTAGGACATCAAATAGCAGAAAGGAAACACAGAAACTCTATTAAATGTATATATGCTATAGTGGAGGGAAATTGAGAGGTATATTAGATCTGTGCTGGCTGGTATAGCAGCTGGGGCAGACACAATCTCTCTGGAATTTTATAAAATATTTACTGAGATACTTCTTTCCGATTTATGAATTTGGCAATTGGTATCGATGATGGTGGAGAAAATCCCGCTTATTGAATTTATACCAATATTATATGTTTTCTGAGAGAAAGAGGGACCATTGGATGAGAAAGGGTCATACTGGCATTTCTCCCTGATTCGTACTGAAGCAAAAAGTAGGCCTCGGCAGTAAAGTCATCTCTGTTTGTCAACTTTGCAGGGGTTTTCCCATTCCCGCTCCGCTCAGAGCGTGGAGTTCCAAAACATTCAGAGTTGTGGAATAGAGTTTTTTTTCTCTCTTGTGGCTTGCCAGCAATAAGTTGGTGAGCTTGAGCCAGAAAAATCCAACACTAGACCACCTCCCGCCGAGATTTCACAACCCAGGTGGTTGCAGCAGTTTGCTTCAACTCTCATTGAGAAACCTGCCGCTCATGTTGAGGAAGCAGACACTCGAGTAGAACATCAACTCGAGCAGCAGAAAGAAGCTGCGCCCTCTTGTGCCACACATGGTGGCATTTGGACTGATTTTACAGAGTGGGACAAATAGCCGGCACTAAAAATCAGCATGAGCAGTGCCACATACCTAATTTCGCCGCATGTGAAACTTTGCCCAGGCCTAGCAAAAGGTTTTTCCAAAGTGTTAGTGTGGGAGGGCTCTGGTGCCCAAATGCAGCCCCAGGGACTGCCACCTCCCCTGGGGACAAATAGAATAATAAAGTGGCTCACTTAAGCAAGGAGAGGGGTGGCACGGCCCCCATCTTGGAACCCTAGTTGGCCTTGGATACCCCAAGAGCTGGCTCCAGCAATATTCGGGGTGCCACCCGCAGAACATTAAAGTTTGCTAAGTAGTTGCTTTGGCCTGGCCGGAGCAATGTTCCCCTCATGCCATAGCAAACTCTCTGCTTTCAGCAAGAGAGAGCAAAAGTGCTCTCACATGCTGAAAAGAGAGCTTGTCTATTCCCTGTCCACAATGCCGGCTCCTGCAGGAGGTGCAGAGCTGGCAGGGACTACGGGGGCCTTCAGGAGCTTCCTTCTTTTTGATTAGGAAAAAAAAGGAAAGGCACTGGGGGGTGGGGTCTTCTGGGCCAAACATAGCCCAGGAGAAGGGTTGGTCACCTCCCCATACTTTCAAGTAAAATAAAATAAAAAAGGGGCAAACCCCAAAGGATGGGGTTCCCTGGGCCAAAATCGGCCAAGAAGGGTGGGAATGAGTGCAGTACCACAGTAACTCATTGTTGCACTACAAACTCTGCACTTAGATCTTGGGTCTCCACTGCTGCCAGACCCTCACCGCCACCCAACACAGCCGATGCCAGCACCGACGACACCCTAAAATGCATCCTCCTCAATGAACGCTCCATACACTAACACGCCATGGAAATCTGGAACCTACTTGACTCTCTCTAGCCCGACATTGCCTTCTTCACAGAGACCTGGACCAACGCAACCTCTGCCAACATCAGCACCGCCATCACAGATGGATACAAGATCCAGAGGAAAGCCTGCCCCAACCACCTAGGAGGAGGCCTCACCATCGCCCACAAGAGCACCCTCCGCGACACCACCTCCAGCGAAACCTTCCCCTCTGCCGAACACCTGCACTTCCAGATCCAGATCACTCCCAAAACCACACTCTGAGGAACCCTCATCTACAGAACCCCCGGCTCCAAACACCCTTCGCCACCACCGTTACTGACTTCATCGCACCCCACGCCATCGCCTCAACAAACTACATACTCATTGGAGACCTGAACTTCCACCTCAACAACCCCAGCTACCCCAACTCCACTATCCTTCATGACAACCTCGCCAGTATCAGACTTAAACAACTCGTCAACACACCGACCCACAGAGCAGGACACACCCTCGACCCCATCTTCGTGGCAGGAAACAGCATCCAATTCAGCCACACAACGCAGCCACCATGGGCCAACCACCACTGCATACACTTCGCCATCAACAAACCCAAAGCACCCAAACCAGCCCCACGCCCACCACGAAGGAACTGGAGCAAGGTTACCGATGAGCAAATTAACTCCACCCTCACCAGAGGCAACCACACCCGGGCACCCAGGGCAAACGACGCAGCCAGAGAACTCCACACCTGGATCTCCAACAGCGCAGATGAGCTCGCCCTCTATGCATCCCGACAGATAACGCCCCAGGAAAGTCGCCTGATTCAACACCGCTCTCCAAGAAGCCAGACGCACCTGCAGATGCCTGGAGAAACACCAAGACAACCGAAAATCACACCACCTATAAGGACGCCATGACAGACTACCACAACCAGATCAGAGCCTCCAAGAGGACCTTCATCCAGAAAAAAATCCTGGCCAACTCCACCAACTCCAAGAAACTTTTCAATGTCATTCAAGATTTCACCAACCCTTGCAGTGAAGCTAAAGACATCACCCCATCCCAAGACCTCTGTGACAAGCTTGGAACCTATTTCCACCTCAAGATCAAAAACCTCTACGACAACTTCATCCACCAATCACCAGGTGCCACAGATGGCCCCCCGCCCCCCTTGAAAGACCAGCCAGCCCACCATCTCCAACTGGACACCAATCACGGCCAAAGACACCGCCTCGACCATGAAAAGCCTCCACTCGTCACTGACCTCTGACCCCCTCACATCTACTACAGAGCCGCAGACAGTCGCACCCAAACTACAATGCACCATCAACACCAAATTCAAAACAGGCACCTTCCCAGATGTCTGGAAACACGCAGAAGTCAGACCTCTGCTCAAGAAGCCCACAGCTGATCCCACCGACCTCAAAAACTATCGGCCCACCTTGCTCCTCCCCTTCGCAGCCAAAGTTGCAGAGAAAACAGTCAACAGGAAACTGACATGATTAATTGAAGAGAATGCTGTCCTCGACCCGTCCCAATCTAGATTCCGAAGCAACTACAGCACAGAGACCACCCTACTCGCCGCCACAGATGACATCGTCACCCTCCTGGACAAAGGTCACTCTGCAGCCCTCATCCTACTTGACCTATCAGCGGTCTTAAACACCATCTCCCACAGCACACTAATCACCAGACTTCATGGCATACAAGGAACAGCCTTGGACTGGATCCAATCATTCCTCACTGGAAGAAGCCATAGGATCAGAAACCCACCCTTCCTTTCCGACCCCATGAAAATCACTTGTGGAGTCCCACAGGGTTCATCTTGGAGCCCCACCCTCTTCAACAGCTACATGGCCCCCCTCACAGCCATCATCCAACAACACGGCCTCAACATTGTATCCTACACTGACAACAGCCAGCTCATCCTCTCCCTCACCAAAGACCCCACCACTGCCAAATTTAACTTCCAGAAAGGAATGCAAGACGTCGGAGTCTGGATGACCAAGAGCTGTCTGAAGCTCAATGCCAAGAAGATAGAAGTCCTCATCCTCTGTACCACCCTTTCTGCATGGGACATCACTTGGTGGCCGTCTGCCCTCGGAAGCCCACGTACCCCCTCACACCACACCAAGAACCTCAGCATCGTACTCGACTCATCACTTACCATGAACCGACAGGTCAATGTCGTCACCTCTAGCTGCTTCAACACTCTCTGCATCCTCCGCAAGACCTTCAATTGGATTCCCCTGAGTCAAGAAAGACAGTCATCCACGCACTCATCCCCAGCAGACTGGACTATGGAAACGCACTCTATTCCGGCATCAACAAGTTCCTACTCCGCAAACTCCAGATAATACAGAACAACGCCGTCAGACTCGTCCTCGGCATCCCCCGACAAGAACACATCAGCCAACACCTACGAAGTCTCCACTGGCTTCCCATGGAGAAAAGAGTCACTTTCGAAATCCTCACTTATGCCTACAAATGCCTACACAACAACGGACCCATATACTTCAACGACAGAATCAACTTCCACGTACCCAAAAGAAACCTACGATCTTCCAACCTTGCACTGGCTGAAAACCCCGTGCATCCACAGAGCCAGAGCAGGCAGAAGCTCCTTCTCGCACATTGCAGCCAAGACCTGGAACGAGCTATTAGCAGAAATCAGATGTGCCCCCTCCCTGAACACCTTCAGGAAGACGCTCAAGACCTGGCTCTTCAGCTAAACAGATATGTGGACCCCTCCCCCTTCAGCACCTTGAGACCCTTACGGGTGAGTAGTGTGCTTACAATTCCCTGATTGATTAGACAATCATGTGTTTTGTTTTCACCTGATTTTCTCTCATTAGTCATTTTTTTATTGTGTACTCCTGCTTCAGCTCTTATGCCTAGTAATCTGTGCTGCACTTGTGTATTTTATGCATTGCAAACATGGAATTTCCTTTATCCTACGTGATCTGTTGAAATACAATCTGGAGGAGTTAAAGGGGTTCTGCAGGGAGAGGAAAATAGCAGTGACTGCAGAAGACACCAAGCTAGGCCTCCAGAAAGTCATGATCAAGTGGCAAGAGGATGAATGGAGACATGAGTACTCTGAGTGGAAGGGTTTGCAGCGCTCATGCCAAGAGGGTGATGGTTGTAAGTCCCTTGCTGGGTCTAGCATGAGGAGTAGTGTCATCTCCCTTGCTCTGTCCCCAGAAGAGTTGGCGGACAAGAGAGAAGAAAAGGAACACAAGCTGGGGTTGGAAAGGCTCAAATTGGAGCATGCCAAGGAGCTAGCGCTGATGTGGAGAAGCCTTAGCTCAGGAGAGGATTGTGGAGGCAGAGAGGGCCTTCACCAGAGAAAAGCTAGTTCTTGAGGATAGGTTGTTCCCTGAACGTAGTTTCAGTGTTCTGGAGTCCAGTGGTGACAGCAATGTTGCGTCCATGGAGAAACATCCACTCCCAGATCCCTGACCATGGGACCTAGTTCCAAGAAAGAGGGTGTCACACCTGAATGGTATAGATTGAGGTTCAGGGGTAGTAGGACGCTGTCTCACCAGTCTTGGGTGAAGTTTGTGGAAGAATGTTGTGATGCACTGGAGCGTTTGGTGAAGGGTAGCAAACAATTTTGAATGGCTGTTCAATCTGATTGTCAGAGACCACATTTTCCGTTGTTGTTTTCCAGGGCTACTCCAACACCTGTTGAAGTGTGAGTTCTCTGATCCCAGGGAACTTGCAAAGGAGGCAGAACTCTGGGTGAGTACCAGAGTGTCTGGAAAGGCATTTTTGAGTGATCCTAAAGTGAGTGGCTCATTTATTTCCCAAACGAGGGTGGTGGTAGAAGCTTGTGGTTGCTAAGATAGGTTCCAGTGTAGTGGGATGGATAAAGGGTCTCAAGGTCCTTCTCAGGTGAGGAGGAGGTGTTGGGGTGGGCAGAAGCCCAGGTTGCCCAAAGCCCAGTCCCAGAGCATGGTTGGTTCTATGAGTGAACGCCAGCATGGGATATTAGTCTGTACTGAAAGTGAAGCCACTGAGGGGGATTTTCTAGCGTCAGGATAACTTCGGGGGGCATCTGCAAGAAGCGTTCAACTAGTTCTGGTATCCGGTAGCACCACTCGTGAGTGGGCTAGCTCTGAGGGTAGAACTCCCCAGGAATGACTATGGTGAAACAACTGCTGGTCTGGGGGGTCTTGACGAACTGTTAGACAGGCAGGGATTGGGAAATCAGTTCCAGGCAGACTTTCACGCAACACATGAGGTATGTTGTACCCTTGGGTGCAGTTGTGTTCCCTAGGAATGCCTGCTTGCCAGGCACAGGCTCAGCCACAGTGTGTAGTCCCTGAGTTGGGAAGCCAGGTTCAGAATGTAATGTCTGACCTGGAGGGAAGGACCACTGCTAGCAGTACCCCTACCATTTTGTCTTCTGGGGGTACCACTCCAGGTGGGCGGTTGCAGAACTCTGGAAGGGTGTGCAGGGGGGGAGGATTTGCCTATGGCTCCGGTTCAACCCAGAGGTTTGGTCCCCGGGTTGGGGAGGAGGGCCTCACCTGAGACCCCTGGTCAGCCTGAGTGTGCAGACTCTAGGTTGCGAGACCAGTGGCAGAGTAGAAATCCTGCACTGATGAGACATAGATTGGAGAAAGTAAACTATTTACCTTGGTTACTGCCCCCCACTCTGTGAAATGACAAGGACCAGAAACCCCTGGATGGTTTGGGGCCTGGTTCTGGCCACAGACAGCTAAGGAGTCCTAATGGGTTCTCTTAGTTTGTCCTGAGAGACTAGACAGAGGGCTCCACATGGGTGTATATTACGTAGAACTGGAATGTACCCCTACAGTTGTGGATCAGGGTCCATGCTCTGTCACCCCAAGCAGGGAAGCCTTTTAAGGAACTGATTAGTCTAGCCTGACTTTAGGCTAAAAGGGGGTTGTGTTAGACTTGGCCCTTTTTGCAGGGTCGTCCAAGAACGTTTTGCCTTCCTCATGTATTTTTGTGACCTGCTGTTGTTGGTTTTATCACTCTGGGCACTTTCCCAATGCTGACCAATGCTAAACTGCATGTGCTCTTTCTTGTAAACTTGGCAAGATTGGTCTACAACTATTTGGCATATTTAATTTATCTGCAAGTCCCTTGTATAAGGGTATCCCATAAACCCAGGGCCTGTAAATTGAATGCTACTAGTGGGCTTGCAGCACTGCTTGCTCAACCCACGAAGTAGCTTTTCAAACTTGTCTTAGACCTCTGCCACTGCAGGGCCTGCACATGCAGTTTCCTGCCGCAGTGACGTGACATGCAAAGTGGTTGCAATGACTGAAACTCCCCTTCTACTACATAAGTGGCCCCCAAGATAGGCCCTAGCTCGCCCTATGGGCAGGGTGCAATGTCAGTAAAAGGTAGGACAAGTGCCTTTACTGTGAGGCATGTCCTGGTAACAACAAACAGCCTACTTGTTTTTCCACTGCTGTGAGACAGCACTCTTATAGGTTTGCATTGGGGATTTCCTGATGTGTGCTTCAGTGGTAATTTTGAACATGAGAGGGGTAACATGGCCATGTTTGGTATGTTTAGAATAGTACTGATAAACCCTGCTTAATGGTGAAAGCGAATTTGTAATTACTATTTTAAAAATGGCACTTTTGGAAGTGGGTGTTTCTGTGTGCTTATGAGTCTTTGTGCCCTGTGTATGCACCATCTGGTTTTGACTGGCAGGAGAGAGGGGATTTGCATTCACTCTAGACAGTCACAAGGAGGGTTGAGGTGTGTCCTGTCTTTCCTGGGTGACTCTGCGCTAGACTGATTAGACCTTTTCCGCATGAAGAGTAGCGGGAGGAGTTTTCGTTACACCTGAATAGGCCTGGCCTACAGTTAGAGTGGAAGGAGGAGTTGCACCTGCAGCTGAATAGGGCTGTGCCTGCCTTCTACAATGCTGTCTCCACCCCCCTGTGGTGTGCCTGGGGCCAGGGCCTGGGATGTGAATAGGGGTGATTTGCATTTCTATACAGTGTTTTAAGTGCCCCCCAGATCAAAGACATTCTAACTCTAAGTACAGGGGCTGTGACCCCATAAATAGAGAGACTTCATGGGACTTGCATCTAGATGCTGCTGGCTCTACATATAGCACCAGAAGATTGTTGGGCTGGCAGGAAACCCCCATTGTGAGTTTGCCTTGTTGTGCTGACCTGGGGGAAGGACTGCATCTCTGCCCCAAGTATACTGTGTGTTGGCCTGCAGCCTGTTTTTATAATCTGCACGCCCCCAGGGCTCTCAAAGTAGCGCTTCTCTCCTTCTGCATACAGCGCAAGGTGAGCCCTGTGGACTGCCTTAACTGTGTTTTCCCCATTAAAGATGAACACATGTGAGGAGCCCTTGATGGGTCAGCATGTGGTGAGTGCATTGTGTTGCACTTTTCACACAAGTGGCTGATTTTTCCTTATTCCGAGGAGCATGAGGTCTTGCCCAGGAAAGCCAGCCCCACTGTGCTCTGTCTGGCCTCTTTTACTGCTTCTTGTGCATGCTTAGGAAATTCACACTTGTATGGTACCCATTGTGGGGTGTCCTGGGTGATGGCTCTTGGCCCACACCCCACTCTCTGTGCAGGGTCTAGTGCTCCGAGGTCCTGACTGCACTGAGGGCCCCACCTCTGGTAGAGCCACAGACGCTACCTGAGCCCACACTCCAGATCGGTATTTGCATTGGCCCATTGTTGCCTACCGTGGAATCTGCCTGCCATAGGGTACGGTGCATGGTGTTCTACACCCGAGCAGTCTCGGAGGGATCAGCTGGATGTATAGCTGCTCTGCTAGGTGCATTTTGAGATGCGCCAACTTGTGCCTACAGCCCACATTTGAAAGTGTTGGTGAAAGGGGGGCAGCACTGCCTCCCCCACTTACACATGCACGAGACCGGCAGAGGTCTCTGACACATTCCTGATATCGCTCGTAACTGCACTGTGTGGTTGCGGGCAGCTGCACTCTTACCTGCTGTTGGCGGGCATTGTCTTGGCTGGCATCACAGGGTAGAACGTTGATGGAGGCCACCACTTTCTGAGTAGAAGGAATCCCCCCAAATTACTGCATTACCTGGTGTAGGTGGGCAGGTGGCCCAAAAGCCTAGGAAGGGAAAGACAGTTACCGCAAAATCTGTAGTAGGAGGACAGGTGCCACTCTTAGTGTTGTGGTAACCCATGGTAATGGTTGTGCTGTTGATTAATATGTGTCACGCCTCACTCTAACTGCCTCATATTCCTGCCCTGATTTTAATATGCATGTTGTGTTACATTGTCAGGGTTGCACCATATGCACAGTGATGTGATTATGGATTTACCTGATGTTATTATGTAGGTTGTGTCTCATTGTCAGTATTGCACTTTATTTACAGTGATGTGATGATAGATTTATGATATGTGAACTCTACCAGTATTTACTGTATTGCACTGCTGGTGTGGACTGGCAAAGCGATTTGTGCAATCTATGAGACGTCATGACAAGTGCCTAGTGGCAAAGTGATTTATGTGATTGTGTTCTTATGTGTTTCATGTATAATACAAAGTTATATACCACTGTGTTGATTTTTTTTTGTGGTGTGCATAGTGTTTCACTGTTGTGTGTGTTGCGCAAACGCTTTAGACATTACCTCTGGGATAAGCCTCACTGCTCTGCCAAGCTACCAAGGGCTTGAGCAGGGGTTATCTTAGGTGTGTAACTTCTTTACCCTGACTAAAGTTGTGGATTCTACCTGGCGTAGATGCATACCCTAGCCAACCAGAATTCCCATTTCTCAAAATTGGTTGTCAGCAGTGAGGATAGGATAGGATCTGCGTTTGCGCAGTACCATAGTAACTCATTGTTGTACTTCAAACTCTGCACTTAGATCTTGGGTCTCCACTGCCGCCAGAACCTCACCGGCACCCCGGCCTCCGACACCGCTGACGCCAGCACCGGCGACACCCTAAAAGGCATCCTCCTCAACATACGCTCCGTACACAAACACACCATGGAATTCTGGAACCTACTTGACTCGATCTAGCCTGACATCGCCTTCTTCACAGAGACCTGGACCAACACAACCTCTAACCCCGACACCAGCACCGCCACCACAGATAGATAAAAGTTCCAGAGGAAAGACTGCCCCAACCACCCAGGAGGGGGCCTCGCCATCGCCCACAAGAGCATCCTCCGCCTCACCACCTCCAGCGAAATCTTCCCCTCCGCCGAACACCTGCACTTCCAGATCCAGATCACCCCCAATGCCACACTCTGAGGAACCCTCATCTACAGACCCCCCAGCCTGAACACCCTTCGCCACCAAAATCACGACTTCATCACACCCCACGCCATCACATCAACAAACTACATACTCATTGGAGAGCTGAACTTCCACCTCAACAACCCCAGTGACCCCTTCTTCACTATCCTTTGTGACAACCTCGCCAGTATCAGACTTAAACAACTCGTCAACACACCGACCCACAGAGCAAGGAGACACCCCCGACCCCATCTTCGTGGGAGGAAACAGCATCCAATTCAGCCACACAACGCAGCCCCCATGGACCGCCATCAACAAACCCAAGGCACCCACACCAGCCCCACCCCCACCATGAAGGAACTGGAGCAAGGTTACCGATGAGCAACTTAACTCCGCCCTCACCAGAGACAACCACACCTGGGCACCCGACGCAAACGACGCAGCCAGAGAACTCCACACCTGGATCTCCAACTGTACAGATGAGCTCGCCCGCTACGCAACCCCGACAGACAACGCCCCAGAAAAACGGCCTGGTTCAACACCGCTCTCCAAGAAGCCAGACACGCCTGCAGATGCCTGGATAAACACCAAGACAGCCGAAAACCACACCACCTATAAGGACGCCATGATGGAATACCAAAACCAGATCAGAGCCTCCAAGAGGAACTTCATCCAGAAAAAAATCCTGGCCAACTCCACCAACTCCAAGAAACTTTTCAGTGCCATTCAAGAATTCACCAACCCACGCAGCGAAGCCACAGACATCACTCCATCCCAAGACCTCTGTGACAAACTTGGAAACTATATCCACCTCAAGATCAAAAACCTCTATGACAATTTCATCGACCATCCACCAGGCGCCACAGATGGCTCCCCGCCCCCCAGAAACTCCAGCCAGCCCACCATCTCCAACTGGACACCAGTCATGGCTGAAGACACCGCCTCGACCATGAAAAGCATCCACTCAGGGGCCCCCACTGACCTCTGACCCCCTCACATCTACCACAGAGCCGCGGACATCATCGCAACCAAACTACAACGCACCATCAACACCACCTTCAAAACAGGCACCTTCCCAGACATCTGGAAGCACACAGATGTCAGGACACTCTGCTCAAGAAGCCCACAGCTGATCCCACCGACCTCAAGAACTATTGGCCCATCTTGCTCCTCCCCTTCACAGCCAAAGTTGCAGAGAAGACAGTCAACAGGAAACTGACATGATTCATTGAAGAGAACGCTGTCCTCGACCCTTTCCAATCTGAATTCTGAAGCAACCACAGCACAGAGACTGCCCTACTCGCCACCACAGATGACATCCGCCCCCTCCTGGACAAAGGCAACTCCGCAACCCTCATCCTACTTGACCTATCAGCGGTCTTCAACACCATCTCCCACAGCACAATAGTCACCAGACTACATGATGCAGGCATACAAGGAACAGCCCTGGACTGGGTCCGATCATTCCTCACCGGAAGAAGCCATCAGATCAGACTCCCATCCTTCCTTTGTGACCCGATGAAAATCACTTGCGGAGTCCCACAGGGTTCATCCCGGAGCCCCACCGTCGTCAACATCTACATGGCCCCCCTCGCAGCCATCGTCCAACAACACAGCCTCAACATTGTATCCTACACTGACGACACCCAGCTCATCCTGTCCCTCACCAAAGACCCCACCACTGCCAAATTCAACTTCCAGAAAGGAATGCAAGATGTCGGAGTCTGGATGACCAACAGCTGCCTAAATCTCAACGCCGAGAAGACAGAAGTCCTCGTCCTCGTACCACCCTTTCTGCATAGGACATCACCTGGTGGCCGACCGCCCTTGGAAGAACACCTACCCCCTCAGACCACACCAAGAACATCAGCATCGTACTTGACTCATCACTTACCACAGCCTCCGCAAGACCTTCAAGTGGATTCCCCTGAGTCAAGGAAGACAGTCACCCACACACTCAACACCAGCAGACTCCGGCATCAACAAGTCCCTACTCCGCAAACTCCAGATAATACAGAACACTGCTGCCAGGAGTAGATTAGTTTAAGGCTACGACCAGTTGGGTGTCGTCGGCATAGATGATCATATGGATCCCAAATGGTGCCACGATAGATGCCAAAGGGACCATATATGCGTTAAAAAGCGTTGGGCTCAGAGATGAGCCCTGTGGTACACCACACTGGAGGGACCGGGGTTTGGATCTCATGTCCTCTTCAAAAACCTGAAATGAACGTCCTTTCAGGAAGGAGCGCAGCCAACTCAGGGCGGTTCCGACTACTCTCAAATTGTCGAGACGGTGTATCAAGACCTGGTGGTTCACTGTATCGAAGGCTGGGCTCAAGACCAATAGGTTGATGGTTGGTGTGCCTCCTGCATCTAACATTTTCCTGGTTTCCTCCACAACTGCCAGCAGAGCAGGCTCTGTACTCTGCTTAAGCAGGAAGCCTGTTTGCGATGGATGTAGCAAGTTGGAGGTTTCCATGAAATTGGAGAGGGTCTGATTGACATATTTTTCGGTGATTTTTGAGATCCCAGGTAGAAGAGAGATAGGGCAGTAGTTGCCCAGATCTGAGGGATCAAGGTGTGACTTCTTGAGAAGGGTCTTAACCATTGCTTCCTTCCAAAGTGGGGGGCCTACTCCTGTGCAAAGTGAGGCATTTATTGTGTGGGTGATTGTGGGGCCAATAATGGATGCAAATTTAGTTAGGATGTTCATGGGCGCTGGGTCTCTTGGTGATCCGCTTTTTACTGTAGGCATAAGTGTCAGGAACGTTTGCAAGGGGAGAGGGTGAAAGCGTTCCAGGCGGTGAGTTATGGAGGGCAGTCTGCTGGAGAGCTCATCGATACAGGGTCAATTTGAGTGAGAATATTTATGATGTTCTGAATTTTGTTATCAAAGAACTCGGCCTGGTTTAAGCAGCGAGTTCCATGGGGGTCCATAGGGAGGGGAGGGACTGGGCTTTTAAGGAGCATTTCAATGATGACAAAGGTATCTCTGGGGGGAATTGGCAGCCAGCCACATTTTTTCTTTGTAATGGGCTGCCTGAGCTTTCAACACCTTCAGGAAGACCCTCCAGACCTGGCTCTTCAACTGAACAGATCTGCAGTCCCCCCCCTCGCCTTGAGACCCTCACGGGTGAGTAGAATGCTTACAAATCCCTGATTGATTAGACAATCATGTGTTTTGTTTTTACCTGATTTTCTGTCATCGGTCATTTTTTTATTGTGTACTTCTGCTTCAGCTCTTATGCCTAGTAATCTCTGCTGCACTTGTGTATTTAGTGCCTTGTCAAAATGCAATCTGCCTGTATCCTACGTGATCTATAGAAATACAATCTGGAGGAGTTAAAGGGGGTTCTGCAGGGAGAGGAAAATAGTAGTGACTGCAGAAGACACTGAGCTAGGCCTCCAGAAAGTCATGATCAAGTGGCAAGACAATGAATGGAGACATGAGTGGAAGGGTTCACAGCGCACATGCCAAGAGGGTGATGGTTGTAAGGGGGACCCTGGAGAGTCTGAACAGGAGGGAGGAAATGACTGGGCAGGGATGCCAGTAGGTAGAGAAGACCCCATTGAGAGGGAGTCCCTTGCTGGGTATAGTGTGAGGAGTAGTGTCATCTCCCTTGCTCTGTCCCCAGAAGAGTTGGCGGACACGAGAGACGTAAAGGAACACAAGCTGGGGTTGGAAAGGCTCAAATTGGAGCATGCCAAGGAGCTAGCACAGCTGGTTGAGGAGGAGAGAAAGGCTGATGTGGAGAGAGCCTTAGCTCAGGAGAAGATTGTGGAGGCAGAGAGGGCCTTCACCAGAAAAAAGCTAGTTCTTGAGTATAGGTTGTTCCCTGAGCGTAGTTTCAGTGTTCTGGAGTCCAGTGGTGACAGCAATGTTGTGTCCAATGTAGAAACATCCACTCCCAGATCCCTGACCATGGTGCCTCGTTCCCAGAAAGAGGGTGTCAAACCTGAAGGGTATAGAGTGAGGTTCAGGGGTAGTAGGACGCTGTCTCACCAGTCTTGAGGGAAGTTTGTGGAGGAATGTTATGATGCACTGAAGGGTTTGGTGAAGGGTAGCTTAGCAAACAATTTTGAATGGCTGTTCAATCTGATTGTCAGAGACCACATTTTCTGTTGTTGTTTTCCAGGGCTACTTCAACACCTGTTGAAGTGTGAGTTCTCAGATCCCAGGAAACTTGCACAGGAGGCAGAACTCTGGGTGAGTATCAGAGTGTCTGGAAAGGCATTTTTTAGTGATCCTAAAGTGAGTGGCTCATTTATTTCCCAAACAAGGGTGGTGGGAGAAGCTTGTGGTTGCCAAGATAGGAACCAGTATAGTGGGATGGATAGAGGGTCCCAAGGTCCTTCTCAGGTGAGGAGAAGGGGTCAGGATGGGCAAAAGCCCAGGTTGTCAAAAGCCCAGTCCCAGAGCCTGGTTGGTTCTATGAGTGAGGGCCTGGAGGGGATATTAGTCTATACTGGAAGGGAAGCCGCTGAGTGGGATTTCCTAGTGCCAGGAGAACTTCGGGGGGCATCTGTAAGCACTCTACTTGCCTCATATTCTTGCCCTGATGTTATTATGTATGTTGTGTTACATTGTAAATTGTAAATGTAATGTAAATGTAAATTGATACTTGTATAGCGCACTACTCACCCGCAAGGGTCTCAAGGCGCTTGTACGAATACCGCTGTGGAACCCATCCTGGCTTTCCCTGTGAGGTGTCCACTCCTGGGCACGCCCAAGGTGGAGGCCAGGCATCCTTAGCGTTGTGGGGGCCGTTGTGGAGATTAAGCAAGCTATTGCCCAGAGTTGCAGAGTGGGACTCCATGATTGGAATAGGCACCGAGGCGAGAATTGTCAGGTCTGTAGAATTTTGAGCCCAAGACCCGGAGAGGCGGGGAATTGAACCCTGGTCCCGGGCCAGACCTCTGCATCAGGGTCTGCCGCTCTAACCATTGAGCCACACTTCTCCACTGGCAGGGTTGTACCGTGTGTACAATGATGTGATGATGGATTTATGAAGTGTGCACTCTACAAGTATCTACTTTAGTGCACTGCTGGTGTGGTTATGACAACTGCCCGACTGGCAAAGTGGTTTGTGTAATCTATGTGACGTCATGACAAGTGCCTAGTGGCACAGTGATTTATGTGATTGTGGTCTAATGTGGTTCTCGTATAATGCAAAGTGATATTTTTATATACCACTGTGTGGGGGTCTCTTTTTGTGGTGTGCCTAGTGTGTCTCTGGTGTGTGTGTGTGTTGTGCAAATGCTTTACACATTGCCTATGGGGTAAGCCTGACTGCTCTGTCAAGCGACCAAGGGGTGAGCAGGTGTTATCTTAGGTCTGTAACTCCCTTCCCCTGAATAAAGTGGTGGGATCTGCCTTGCTTAGGTGCATTCCCTAGCCAAACAGAAACCAATTTTTTTAAAACAATCTTTATCTTTTTTTGCCATATGGTAGGGCCCTCCTCTCCCCCTCCCGCTACTCCCCTCAGACAGGTAAATCATCAATACATAATTCATCAGGTGCAATAATAACAACAGCAATCATAACCTCTATTAAATGTGGGCTTCTGAGACATATACTCCAATTAAGGCCCTTTGGGACTCTGTTCTATTGGTATCCCTAGATACACATATAATTCTTAACATTACACATGCATGTGCCTTGTTTACAATAACCAGTCCAAACAGTATGATGATAAAAAAATATCAAAATAAATACATAAAAAAATGGGCATGCATAGTCTCTACCCCGTCCCACTTTGCCCTTGAATCCATTTAATCAGTGGATTCCAGATTTTCATGCCCTTTTTGCGTGCACGACACCCTTTTATTTTATATATGGCTGCCTCCAGGCTGAAAGTTGGCATTAATCTGGCAAGCCATTGTTGAAAAGCCGGTGGACCTGGATCCAACCATGCCGAGGCACTGCAGATCCTTAAGGCAGCCATAGCCAAGAAGATCAATCCCTGTCTATTCCATACTCGGCTTGTTCCTGATGCTCCTAACATTATTTCATCTACTGATACTTTTATTTCTGTTGTGAACCCTGAAATATCCTTGATTAACATATAGATAATGTCAGCTTCATAAAGAGAGCCCCACTTGGCTACCTTACAGTGTGTATAATACAGTGAAAAACATGTCTTATAAAATTGTGCTTGCAGCCTAGTTGACATTAAAAGAGACTGTGATAATTCATAAGAATATAAAACGTTTCAGCTGCGACGCCCCCCACAATTTGGTCTGCCATTTTAAGAAGCATTTGTCCATATCATCGGGCATAACGTCATTGATAAGATCATAAACTTTCTAAATAGGTCCTGTTCTATTTTTAATTAGGGATTCAATGGTTTCAACTCTCTGAAACTTGGCTCTTCCCCCTTCCATTTACCACAGATAGTCCCTAACCTGGAGAAATGTAAATCTCTTTGATCTAGGGTATAAACATTTTTCATTAGGTCAAAAGTCTTTAGCCCTGAGGACGAGAAAAAACAGCCAATCTGAGCATTCCCAGCCTGCACCATTTTTGTCCATGCATGGGTCTCCAAAAATATCCGGGAGAATATAGTTGTATAGAAGGATAGTCTGCCAATTCCCGGCATCTTACGTTCGGCACTTCATACTTTATAGATACTAAAGATAGTTTTAAAACAAACTTTGTTATAATAGCTGTCGTGTAATTGTTGTGTAATTCTCGCCACAGGCACCCTCTTGTCGCCTCCCCCAGCATAATTTCCAATTGTGAAGGAACCTTGACATTTGGCCTATTATCTATATCGGCCAACAGTAGCTCACGGCTGTAAATTAACATGGTGGCCCAGTAATATAATTTCAAGTTAGGGGGGGTCAAGCCCTCTCTGTCCTTTGGCAGGGTGATGAATCTCAGTGCTCTGCGAGGTCTCGTGTATGCCCATGTAAACCTCAAAAACATGCTCTCTATTGCTTGAAACCATTGTGGGGTTAATTTCAAGCGTATTGCCCTAAAAAAATATAAGAATTTCAGGAGAAACAACATTTTTATTACATTGCATCTACCCCAATGGATAAATGTATATTGTTTACCCTTTGAAGATCTTTTTTGTGTGTTCTATTTAGGGTTCCATGTTATTCTCAACTAGGTTATCCAGTTTTGATGTTACACTGACATCCAGACATGTGGCTCTTACGACTACCCGATTATCCACCATCATGATTTTTTGGTTGAATACTATTTGTGTCTTGTCTGGATTCAAAGCATACCTGGATTTATGCCCAAAACCCTTGGCCTCGTCTTCAATTACTTTATTAGCTGTGTTCGGATCTGATGTAAACAAAGCGATATCGTTGGCATATGCCAAAGTCTGGGTAGGCCATATCTGTGACCATATAGTCGGTATTGGTGCTTTACTCTCTAACCTGGGGATAAAGGGGTCGATAAACACCGCAAATAAGAGAGGAGAGCACAGGCACCCCTGCCTGGTCCCTCTAGTAATTGAAATTTTTCCGATAGTGTACCCTTTACCATAACTACTGCAGATGGCTCGGTATATATTCATTTGTACTAACTTAATAAAGCCCTCCCTGATACCGTTTCTGGACACAACCATCCACAGATATTGCCAGGAGAACCCATCGAAGGCTTTCTTGGCATCCAACAAAATGAGTGCCATAAGGTCTCCTGGAACATAGGTGACATCATTTAGAGTAATCACTCTTTGGACATGATCAATTGTAGACCTACCAGGGACAAACCTGTGTTGGCGATCTGAATTACTGGGTACAGTCTGAGGTTCTGTAGCGATCCGAACCCGTGTATTCGGTATCATAGTACTGACACGATTTTGGTACCAATAAACCGCAAATGATCCATTATGTACATGACAGCGTTTTCGCTGCGCAACGAGCATGAATTCACTGAGAAATAGGGCATTCTGTTGCTAAATCATGGCATCCATTTTAGATACGGCATCCATTTTGTTTCTTGCCCTCACATAGTCAATGGACGAGCGATGACCCCGGCAGATTCACCTTGTTAAGGACACGTAAGCGCAAACCCCGAGAAAGCTGATGCTGCATGACTAGGCAGAATCAAGCTGCCTCCCCTGCCTGAGGCCAATACTGCTATACTGGTTCTCGTGTCCATTGTCCAGATTGAGAGGCCGAAGACGGTAGCCATGCCCGTTTACGATCCATAAACACCTCTTATCCTATTTTTCTATCCCTTGCACCTGGTTCTGCTCCTCTCCTTCTGGGCTTTTACAATGGGGAGGTTACGATTTTTATGATGGGGAGGATCGGGCAAAGAATGGAAAACTGACAAGGAGACATGATCGAATACCGAAAACCTACGACTAATTATTGTTTGATGTATGTTTATTGTCTGTTTGGGATACCGGGTTGGGCATGAGAAATATTTGTGTAATGTTGCCTAAAGACATATTTCGTGTATTTAAGGAGCAACCCACTTCTTGCAAATCGAACAGTCTCGTAGATTCTGCCTTTGTGTGGTTCCTATGATTTCTGTGTCCCTGCAGTGAATAAATCTTGGTCTCTGACGCCACCATTGAGAAGCCCGTGTCTCTGTTGATTTGTGCACCAAGACGGGAAGGAACTCAGGGGTCTTTGGATGTTGTTCCCCTGGCACCTCTGGACTCTTAAAAGTCCAGAACCTCAAATTGGCGCCCAATGTGGGGCGACGTCATCCGGTACCGGTCCAAAGCCTGAAGATTTCGAGGAGCTTTGTGTGAAGATTCCGGAGAGAGGTACCCCGCTTCATCGATCCCTGTATGTCGTAAAAGAGGCCCGACGATCTCTTCCACGAGGGTTCCCGTTCCTAGACGGCTACAGAGGACCGCTGCCTTGACTGTCGCCCTGTCTTGGACCCGAGGTGCAGACCTTAGTACGGCGAGACGTAGACGGGTTCTCCTTGGTGACGTCTTCCACATTTCAGTTAAGTATTAAGTGTGTTGCGCTCAGTCTGGTTGTGCTTTGTTGCTCTCGTTTTGCCCTCTGGATACGTTTGTTTTTGAATTCGTAGATTGTCATTGGTTGCTCTTGTTAAGATAATCTTTGTTTTGGTATTGGTTCATTTGGTAGGCCTAAGTTCTTTGCGCATTTTGGTTGGAATCTGTCCTTAGTTTGTAATGACTAACAGTAGTAATTGTTTCCTGTCCTGGTTAAGTTGCAACGGGGATTCCCGGTTGGAGGATCCGTGTTTGGTTCCTCCGATTGGAACTCCTACATATGAGCTCTATTGTAAACCCGGTGTAGGTCCTATCGCTTATAATGAAGTATGGGTCCGTTACACCAGGAAAGATGGTGTCCTTAGTTGGCCACCGCATGGTAGTTTTGAAATTGAAATTCTAGACAATCTAGAAATGAAGTTGTTTAAAAAGAAAGCCCGGCCGGCAATGTTTGATTCTTTTCGTGTGTGGCGTAAAGAAGCCAAACAGAGAGAAATTAGGAAGACGAAGAAGGAACAGAAAGAGAAAGGGTTGACATTAATGGAATCTGCTAGGCAGTTGCATGTCAACGAGACTGAGAAGACAATAGAGATGGCAAATAGAAAACATAATTTGGCGATTGATAAATGCTACCCTGTCTTGCCATCTTGTCCTGCTAAGCCGATAGAGGACCCTGAAAAGGATCCGCTGTTGTCTTATCTGTTGAGATCACCCCCACCGTATGCACAGGGTATTACAGCACCACAGTTACCACCTGTTGTGCAGCCAGCTGCTGGTCAGCCTGGAATAGTTGTTCCACTTCCTTTGATTCCAGCTCCTGTCCTTCCCGTGGTTAATGTTCCCTCGGCACCCCCTCTTCCTGGGTCGCCTACTCCGCCTTTGCCTGTCGTTTCGCAAACTGTTTTACCTGCCACTCCCACCCTTACCATTTCATCTGCCCCAGCTTCCCTGTTCCCGAACTCTGCAAACATTCTGACTCCGCTTTCTGTTTGTCGGAAAATAACCAACTCTGTAACTAACATCTTAACTCCTCTCTACAGGTCTTTAATTGGGACCCCTGTTTCTGACTCTACATAGAGACGTAGCCAGCTTCCTGGTCCCCAGGAACGAGAAATGTTAGATTCGACAGCTCTTAGGTGGATGTCGAAAGCCGCGAAGTATGATGCACGAAGAGTGTTAGATACCTTTATGCAATGGAATGAACCAACTCAACGTTATGTTTTTGACGTGATGTGTTCTCTTGTGCGTGAGGAATGGGACGATGATGATTTAGATTCCGTCCCCTCTGATTTGATAAATGTTCAGCAAAAATTCGCCGCAGGAATGGTGATAGGTTCAGACGTAAGAGAAGCAATAGAACTGATTTTAGCTTATAGGGATGATTCTCCTTTTCGAGCACCAAGTGACCCTGAGGGTTCACTGATTACTAGGAAAAGACGAGGTCAATATCCGATGAGGGAAGTTCCACCCATATGGCGCGATGCGGTTCAAGCTGATGCGAACTTGGGTATTGCAGCTGCTCCAGCACATTTCCATAGAGTGTGGATACACATCCCTTGGAAGCGGGCCGAAGTATTAGCAGTAAAACAGGCATTGCCGGACCGGCGTAAAAATCCTGCTGGTTATTATAAAGAGTTAACGCAGACGGTCCAAGCGTGTATCATGAATTTAGCAGACATCGAAATGTTATTTGGTAATGTAGTGCCACAACCCATATGGGCAAAGATCCGGCAAGAGAACCACCCAGTCGCCTTAGGAGGTGATTGGCCAGCTATTATAGCGGCAGACGCGCAACAAGTTGGTGGTGCTAAACCTGAGCCTCTGATTGCTGCTTTACCTGGCAGAATAATTAATTTGATGAAAACGCTGATGCCGGCGTTACGGGTCAATTGGGATAAACTATCAGCATGCAAGCAAAAGAAGGACGAAAGCGTCTCTGATTTCTTCACTAGATTTGAAGAGACCTTCGTAGACCACAGCGGGCAAGATATGAGTACTGAGGGAGGTCAGAGGTTGTTTGTCGACAAGTTTGTGTTTAATTTACTGCCTGAGCTTAGTAACAAGTTAAAGGATTCTGAGAGTGCATGGGCAGTGTCGACGACAGCACAAATACTTGCAACTGCTCAGTATTACGAGAATAGAGAGAAAGAAGAGAAGGAAAAGTCAGAAAAGAAGACAAAAGATTTAAAATCTAAAGTTCTTTTGCAACAGGCGTACCCGCCTCGTTCGAATCAGTCAGATTCACAGCAGCGACCCCAGTTTCAGCAACAGCCACAATTCCAGCAAGGGACGTCCCAAAGATTTAATTATGGTTTTCCCCGACAACAGTTAGCATGGAATCAGTGTGCCTATTGTAAAAAGGAGGGCCATTATAAGAACGAGTGTCCAGTACTGCACGCACAGACCAGTGGTGTACCAGCTCAGAGAAATAGTGGTGGGTTTGTGCAAGCTCCTAGAGGTAGAGGACGTGGTACAATGACTCCACAGGCTGATCGCTCATCAAATTATTGCGATCAGCGAAATGTACAATCTACGCAACTCGGTAGATCTTCACAGTATCATGTTGAGGATTACTATGAGAATAATGAAGAGATTCAGAAAAACGAGTACTAGGACAGCCACAGGCAAAGAGAGGGAGTAGTATCAGTTCCAGTTGATCAGAGTGGACCTTATATCGCAGTAGTTACATCAGGCGTGGTCGAACCGTTTCTGTTGGATACTGGTGCGGCAAAAAGTTCAATTATGCATGCAAAACTCCCTGGCGCACCTTTGTCTGGCTTAACGAACACTTCAGTAGGTTTCTCAGGCGCCCCTGTTCACAATCCTGTTTCTAGTCCTTTGTCAATTTCTGTTGGGCCATGCGAACTAGAAGCACCCCTCATTCTAACAACCGGTTGTAATGAGAATCTGCTTGGTTTAGATCTGTTGAAACGCCTACATGCGACACTGTACTGTTCTCCTTTGGGAGTACAGCTGACATTGGGTAAGAGAGTCATTTCTCCGATGTACATGTCAATGGATAAGCTCCCACCGGAGCTACGTTCTCTCCCTGATACTCTTTGGGCGACTGGTCCTAATGATGTAGGTCTCTTGGAAATTCCCCCTTATGTGGTAAGTCTGAAAGCGAATGTTAGATTCCCACGAATCCCACAGTATCGGATTTCGAATGAAGGTGAACGTGCACTTTTACTGATCGTGAAAGTCTTAATACAGAAAGATGTGATAGAAGAAACCAGAGGAAATGTCTGTAATAGTCCCGTTCTGCCGATTTTGAAACGCACGGACCCTTCCAAACCTCCAATCTACAGATTTGTAATTGACCTCAGAGAGGTTAACAAAATAGTGATTCCGCAGTTTCCTGTGGTTCCAGATATCACTGCATTATTGACGTTGATTCCTGCCTCAGCTACATGGTTTACAGTGATCGACTTGAAGAATGCCTTTTTCAGCATTCCGATAGCCGAGGAAAGTAGAGACATTTTTGGTTTCTCCTTAGGAGGTCGCAGTTTCAGGTTCAAGCGCGCTTCACAAGGTTATTGTGAGAGCCCTTCAATTTACGGCCAAGCGTTAAAAGGTCAACTAGATGCTCTTCTACTTCCTCCTGGTGTTGCTCTGATCCAATACGTAGATGATCTTTTACTGGCTGCTGATGACAAGGAAACTTGCAAAACAGCTACAATTTCTTTATTACGTAATTTATCAGACTTACATCACAAGGTTTCACCTTCTAAACTGCAATATTGTTGCCAAGAAGTGACCTACTTAGGTCATCTTTTGTCAAAGGAGGGAAGAAGGTTGACCCCAGAAAGAATCAAAGCAATTTCACAGATGACTGTACCAAGCACACAGAGAGAAGTGCGTGCGTTTTTGGGTATTACGTCATACTGCAGACAATGGATCCCAAATTTTTCTCTCATGGCAAAACCATTGGTGGCTCTGACTGGAAAAGGTGTTCCGAGTCCTTTGCCATGGTCTGATGAATGTCAACAGAGCTTCTCCGACTTACGTGATGCGCTGTGTTCAGCCCCTGTGTTGGGTACTCCTGACTACAGTAAACCGTTTACTTTATATGTCCATGAAAGAGAAGGTTGTGCGTTGAGTGTTTTAATGCAACAATTTGGCGACAAACAGCGGCCTTGTGCATATTTCTCATCCACATTAGATCCGGTAGCCAGAGCATTGCCAAGCTGTTTGAGAGCTACAGCAGCAGCTGCAGTGTCTATTCGACAGTCTGCTGGACTAGTCATGAACAACATGTTAGTAGTCATGGTTCCACATGCTGTGGATACACTCATGAATCAAACGAAAACTCAGCACCTCACCAGTGCTAGACTATCAGGCTATGAGCTGACGCTTTTAGCAAGTCACATTCAGATCAAGCGATGCAACATATTGAATCCAGCAACGCTGTTGCCGACTACTCAAGAGTCGAGTGATTCAGAGCCCCATGATTGTTGTTTTAGAACTGAGGAAGAGACAAAAGGTAGGATTGATTTAAAAGATACTCCGTTACTAGATCCAGATGGCACTTTGTACGTCGATGGATCATGTTTTAAACTACAGAATGGTGATGTGACGGCCGCGTATGCAGTTACCACTTTGAGTACGATTGTTGAGACAGCAAGAGTAAGTCAGAATTCTGCCCAAGCTGCAGAATTAATTGCATTAACAAGAGTGTGTGTTTTAGCTGAGGGAAAGAGAGTGAATGTGTTTACTGATAGCCAATACGCCTTTGGCGTAGCACATAGTTTTGGACGGCTGTGGAAAGAAAGAGGTTTTCCCACGTCCCATGGGACTAAGATCCAACATGGACAGTTAGTCAACGACCTGTTGGAATCTCTGACCCTACCGAATGAAGTTGCGATTGTGAAGTGCAGTGCACATCGAAAGATTACGGATGATGTTGGCCGTGGGAATGTGTTTGCTGATGAGGTCGCCAAAGAGACGGCCAAGAACATGATGAGCCGAATGTACGTTGCAACGTCTGCAAGATGGATTGCTGAATCAGGAATGTGTGAGAATAAGATTGAAAGTGTGAAGGCAATCCAGAATGAAGCAACTGAAAATGAGAAGAATAAATGGAAGGAGAAAACGGGTAAAATGGATTCAAGTGGATGTTGGGTTGATTTGTCTGAACAGCAGCGTTGGATGTTACCTGATGCGTATGTACTTGCGGTAGTCACGATGGCGCATGGAGCGGCGCACATTAGTTCGAAAGGGATCTGTAAAATGTTAGCTCCAGTATGGAAGAACGACGGAATTACTAAGTGTGCGGAAAGAGTGGTGAAAAATTGCATGATATGCCTGCTGCATAACCCTGGCAAGGGAACCCCAACCCCAACTGGTCATTTTGCTCCCCCTTCTTATCCCTTTGAAGTGATTCAGTTGGATTTTATCCACATGGACAGGTGTAATAATCTCAAATATGTCCTAGTGGTAGTCTGTGCTTTTTCAAGATGGATTGAGGCGTATCCGTTAAAGGATAACACTGCTATGTCTACTGCCAAAATCCTCCTCAAGGAGTACTTCCCCAGATATGGTATGCCACGGATTGTTTGGTCGGACAATGGAAGTGAGTTTGTAGGGAAAGTTATGAAGAGTGTGTGTGCGGGTCTGGGAATCACCCAGAAATTCCACAGCGCGAATCACCCACAGTCAGAAGGTTTGGTTGAAGGGTACAATGGTACCTTGAAGCTAAAACTCGCTAAAATTCAAGCTTCCACTGGTCTCTCTTGGCCAGACGCACTGCCTTTAGCTTTACTGTCCACCAGAGTGACTGTACACTCTCGAGTAGGGCTTAGCCCATATGAGATTGTGTTCGGTCGTCCTGCTAATGTTTGGGGAGTCCCTAGGCCAAAGGAATTCAAACAGATCGAATATCCAATGTTGATTGATTACCTTTTTGATCTGACTGCTAAATTGAGCCTTATTCATCAACAGGTATTCGAATCTTTGCCTAAGCTGCCAGAGAGTCCAGGCCACACATTGAAACCCGGTGATCAAGTTGTGGTGCGGAATTTTGAACGAACCCGGAACCTCCAACCAAGATTCGTGGGCCCGTTCCAGGTGCTCCTGGCAACAAGAACTGCTGTACGCCTAGCTGGAAGAAAGAATTGGGTGCACGCTAGCCATACGAAGCGTGTCCCTCTCCCACTCCCCTACGACAACTGGGTTAGACAGGGATTTGGTGCATCTGAGACAGAACCTGTTCCTAGGCTCATTCCCTTCAGTGATGCAGAGTACATAACGGACAAACGAACTAAAACACAGAACTCTGATATCCCACCAGGAACTGTGCCTTTGAACCCTGAACAGAGTGTTATACAAGGCAAACATTTGTTACCTGTGGACTCGAACATTGCTGTACCTGTAGAACAATTGTTTCAAGATCAAACAAGACCTGGAAAGTACAGATATACCCTACGTTCTCATTCTATGAGCCAATAACATTGCATAATTATCTTTCTTTCTGAAAACTGTATTGATCTCATCGCTTTCCATTCAGTCAGGAAGTTCGCTCTATAATTTTTACTTTTTTTGTTTTTGTTGTTCTTTCACCTTGCCATCTGGGTTACCGTAGGGTCTTAACGTGTGCCTTGTTTTAGCTTGCAGGGAACCTGACACAAGGTCGGTTTCTTCTGTTTATTTTGGGAACTCCCAGGGTAGACAGAGGCAATTTTTTAACAGGTACAAACCATCCGTTACGAACGGTTGTAGAAGATGGAGCTTCCTGAACTGCGACGGGCTAACGTCATAAATGCTCGCAAGATGAGACTGTATGAAATATTGTATAGCAAATGTTTTCTAACGCAATGTGCTCTGACACTACTGATTGTTTTTATAACTCTGGCAGGCGGAATTATTTTTGGTATTCAATTGATCTTTGCACCCGTTACATCTACAGTATCTCCCCAAGTTTCTGTTTCTCCGACTGTTGTTTCTATTCATTCTTTCCATCCTTTTCCTGCACATGAGCAAGCTCGACGCTCCGAGTTTATAAATAACACTTTCATTCAGCTTTTGCACCAACATCAACACAACAAACTGCTGGGTGTGTGGCTTGATACCACATACCATGGACAAGGGTATCCCTTATCTGGTTCTGCCCTTTAGTTATAATGGATCATTCTGGGCATTTCAGACCATGTTCGCCTATGCCCTAGAGACCTATCCCCCACGACCTCCGCGTTCCACTAGGTATAACTCCGCTAATAGAGCCTTGGTAAAAGGAATTACTGACATGGTTAGAGATGTCAATAACACTCCATTTATTCCCAAGGATGAATTGCGAGTTTACATGGGTTGGAATGTTACGTAATATGGCATTACTTTGGGTGAGAACAAACGTAAAAGCTCGACTCCGATCTGGGTCGTACCCCACCAAGGTCAGGTCTGTTTGCAAGGAAATGGGAGGAATCCGAAAGCTCGACTAGGGAAGAGTGACTGTACCGAAACATACGTTTTCCCGTCACAGTCTTCCCCTGCATTCTTAGCTGCTAAGGGCACCTATTTTGTTTGCAAAGACAGAGCATATACATGGCTGCCTGCTGATTTTTCAGGTTCATGTTATATCGCTCAACTGTTGCCTCCGACATACACTGCTGCACCGGATTATCACAAAACTAGAGTTGTGAGAGGTGTTTTCAGTAAGGAAGACACTGCTGGCCAAGAAGCAGGAGACTTCTTCAAAGGTTTCCTTCCGTTCTGGGGGCCTATGGCCAACAGTAGAAACTTACGTCAACTAACACGGGTAGTTGAATCCACTATTACAGAAACTGCGGGTGCCCTTAGTAATCTGACAGCTGAGCTCCAAGCGGATCGCCTCATGACGTTACAGAACCGTATGGTTCTTGATGTATTACTTGCAGATCGAGGTGGGGTATGTAAGATGATCCAATCGAGTTGCTGCGTTTTTATCTCAGATAATGCACCAACGGTATATAAGGCTATCTCTAAGTTACACAAAATCTCTGACTCTATTCATGTAGAGGAAGGTAACTGGTCACTAATGGGATGGTTCTGGAGTCTGTTATCTGCATGGGGATGGAAGGTTCTGATAATCACTGGTGTTGCGTTGGTATTTCTATTCTCATGCTGTCTCATTGTTCAGTGTGGTCCTGCATTATGTGGCCTTTGTGTTTCGACATGCGTGAGAAGACCACCTGTTTTTGGAGATACGCCACGAGATAGAATAATGCTCCAGCAGCATATCAGTGACCTGATGAACATAGAGATGGACTCTGATATAGAGTGAGTTATTGCCTATGTAAGGGAAAAAAGGACGGTCTGAGGTTCTGTAGCGATCCGAACCCATGTATTCGGTATCATAGTACAGACACAATTTTGGTACCAATGAACCGCAAATGATCCATTATGTACATGACAGTGTTTTCGCTGCGCAACGAGCATGAATTCACTGAGAAATAGGGCATTATGTTGCTAAATCATGGCATCCATTTTAGATACGGCATCCATTTTGTTTCTTGCCCTCACATAGTCAATGGACGAGCGATGACCCCGGCAGATTCACCTTGTTAAGGACACGTAAGCTCAAACCCCGAGAAAGCTGACGCTGCGTGACTAGGCAGAATCAAGCTGCCTCCCCTGCCTGAGGCCAATCCTGCTATACTGGTTCTCGTGTCCATTGTCCAGATTGAGAGGCCGAAGACAGTAGCCATGCCCGTTTACGATCCATAAACACCTCTTATCCTATTTTTCTATCCCTTGCACCTGGTTCTGCTCCTCTCCTTCTGGGCTTTTACAATGGGGAGGTTACGATTTTTATGATGGGGAGGATCGGGCAAAGAATGGAAAACTGACAAGGAGACATGATCGAATACCGAAAACCTATGACTAATTATTGTTTGATGTATGTTTATTGTCTGTTTGGGATACCGGGTTGGGCATGAGAAATATTTGTGTAATGTTGCCTAAAGACATATTTCGTGTATTTAAGGAGCAACCCACTTCTTGCAAATAGAACAGTCTCGTAGATTCTGCCTTTGTGTGGTTCCTATGATTTCTGTGTCCCTGCAGTGAATAAATCTTGGTATCTGACGCCACCATTGAGAAGCCCGTGTCTCTGTTGATTTGTGCACCAAGACGGGAAGGAACTCAGGGGTCTTTGGGAGTTGTTCCCCTGGCACCTCTGGACTCTTAAAAGTCCAGAACCTCAAGTCAGCTGGCCAGTAGTTTTGAATAGATTTTAGAATCACCATTGATCAAGGTGATAGGACAATAAGGTCCCAGCTGTTGAGTTTTTTTTTTTTAAAGACCACAATCTTTGCCAGGGACCGTGATCCTGGAGGCCGCCCACCATGAAAAATGTGTGTGAATAGGTAATGGATTATTCTCTTTAGCTGCTGTGAGAAGGTAGAGTAAATTAAGTTGGTATACCATCTCTGCCAGCTACTTCCCCTTTAGCTAGGCTATTCATGGAGAGCAAAATCTCATACCATGGTGGTGTATAATCCACACCATCCTGATCTTCTTCCTCCAACCTTGAAAGTGGTATTAGATCCAGAAATTCCTCAATCTTACTCTGCTTCTCCCCTGTACTAGCCTTAAATGAGGTTTTATAATACCTCTGAAATGCTGCCCTGATTGCCTCTGGTTCAGTCTGCCAACCATATTCTGGGTCATTGATTTCTCGTATCATATTAGATGTGGTATGTTGTCTAGTATGGACTACCAAGTGATGACCAATCTGTTCACTTAGTTCATATATTGTTTCGCTTTGTGTTGTTGTCTTAATTATTTATTTCTCCATTAATATATCCATAATACCAGCTTTGGCTATTGCCACATGTCTTTGCTCTAGCTCCACTTCCCATGCATCATGCACAGCCCTTATCAATCTTCCTCCCGCTGCCCCCAGATTTTCCTGCAGTGCAGCCATGCTTTGTTTAGCCTCTTTGTTTAGATTTAAGGTTGTACTGTAGTGTTTTCCCCCAATCCCTGCCTTCAGAGCATCCCACACCTACTTAATTGATGTGCTCCCCAAATTATCCTCCACAAACCCTGGAATCCATTGTCTCATATGTCTGCAATACCCCTCATTCAGTAACATTGCTCTCTCAAAGATCCAGGTTCTCACACTTGGAGTAGGTGTTCCATCTCTATGTTCAAAGCTAAATGGGTTGTTATCTGACAAGACCTGCGTCAGCTTTTCAATTCTACATTTTGAAGTCATAGCGTTGGAGACAAACATATAATCCAGTCTCGCATGAGACATGTGGGTGGGGAAATAAGTATACCCAGGGTCACCTGGTTTCAACTTTTGCCAACAATCTATCAAGCCATGGGTCTGACATAAATGTTTTAAGGCCTGGAACACTTTCTGTCTCCTCCCCTGATATTAATACCCAGCCTCAAATGACCAATCATTTGGCAAGTTAATATTATAATCCCCACATATGATCAATGGAAGGGGCCTGTGAGCGAGTTTATTAGAGATGTTATCCAGTACATTGGGGTCAACGCTTGTATTCCCATATCTTGTACATAGTGTCATTTTCTGACCTATGATGTATTGGCATTCCGTAATTGCGTTGTTGCGGAGACCAGTCTATACTCAAGCGTTTTAAGCAGATGAAGTTGGGAACCTTCAATATGGGTCTCTTGGAAACAGATGATATTTGCCCCAGTCGTTTGAAATCCCACTGCAACCTTTTGCCTTTTCTTTATATCATTCAGACCACAAATGTTGACAGTCAGAATCCTCAGAACTAGCCATGTTGGTTCATATCAGCTCCATATATTCCTTCATTATCCAATAAGCCCACCAAGCCCCTCTCTGCCTTTTGATGGTAGCACCTATATCACAAGTTTCGGTTACACCCCTTTCTTTAACCCCCTGTCGAAGGACACCCGCTCTCTACCCCTTTCCCACCCCCTTTCCCACCTCTTCCCCCACCACCAGTGCTCGCACCATAGTTTTTCACTCTAGATCAAAAAAGGAACGACGAAAACAAAAGAGGGAAAAAGGAAAGATAAGATAAGTCCCCCCTATTTAGCGAGAGTCACGGTTTTCCAGCCACCACCTTTCCCATTTAGGACACCGACTTATTGTTTCTTGCTCCCGACGGTGCCTGCTGAGATATCATCCAGGAACTTCTGTGCTAGGATTTCAGAAATAAAGCTATAGCTCTGTCCCTGAAAAATGTCTTTCAGCCTGGCTTGATTTTGCAGAAAGACTACAGCTCCTGCTTTCTTGAAGGGTGTTATGAGCTGTCTGAGCCGCTATCTTCTCTCCATGGTGGCGTGCCCAAGGTCCGGTTTGGCAAAGAAGGAGAACTTCTCAAAATTTCTTTTAGTATTAATATTGGCCAGGTCGTACACGGCCTGATGCAGCAGAAAATTTCAAAAGCAAATCAATATGTCACAAGGGTATGCCTGATCATTAGATAGACATTTTGAGATTGTTAGAGGGAATTGATGTACACGTTTGACTTCTTTGTCCCAATCCCACTGAGAAAGTTCAGGCAAAGAGATTTTTCAGCCTAGTAATTGCAAACTTCCTTATATCACTGTCTTCACAATTCTCGGGTATCGCTAGCAGCCTCAAGGTATTGCGACGCTGACAGTTCTCTGACTCCTCTAACTTCCACATCACATCTCTCAAAGTACTCTCCTGTGATGTGGCCTGAGTCTTCAGCATATCTACGGTGTTCTCCAATATCTCAGTACGAGTCTCCACCCTGTTAAGTCTTTCTGCTATCTGTGTACATGTTTTCCCAATCTTGTACACTGATTCCTGTAGTTTTTTTTTAAACCATCTGTGCCTGGCGATTATCTGCTTTAACCTCATCCTGAAATAATCGCAAGGATTGCAAAATCAAATAGAGGGAGGGCTCGGCTGATTTCCCAACATGTATTTGTGCAGTCTCATGCCCTGACTTCTCCCTTGGAGAGTGTCTCTTTTCGCTTATTCCATCAGGGGATAACAGCTGAGAGCTGAGTAATCCCAGCCAAATTCATCCTCATCCTCTCTCTACCCTAAAGCTCTCTTATGGATTTTTTTCTTTGTGTTCGTTTGGTCCTTTTCGGAGATCTCTTCTCCCTATGCATACTGCTATTGCTTGGTGGAGAAATTCCGCCATTGGTACTAACCCAGGGTGTAGGGCTACGGTACGCTCGCGTAGTTTGCGTAGTTTGCACAACTACGCGCTACGCGAATTGCACGTAGCACAGTGCAAAAACGCATAGCGTAGCGGGCATTTTTTGCTTGCTTGCGGCCCTCAACGTCAAGTTGGCGACCTTGAGCGAGCATATATATATATATTCAAACAGGATTCCTTCCTCAACCTCCCAGCGGCGATGAGAAAAGGTGCGAACTCCTCTTATGTTTAGCGTGAAATATTTTTATTGTTGCTCACTTACAAAGTCATTACGCATTTTGGCTGGTACAACCGGCCTTGATCACATTCTCGAAAGGGCTTTACTCTGATAGTTTTTTATATAGCACCTCTATGTGTCACATGACCTTTAACTTACATGAAAGAAAGACTTCCGAAGTTTTAACGTGGTTGACATTAGCGAGTTCAGGATAATTAAACAATCTTGGTACCATCAAGCATTTTAAAACAATGGTGTGAGATATAAATACAAATTGTAAAATTATTGATATATTAAAACTGATCGTTTTGAACTTTAAAAACCATTAGACCTACTTGCATCAATGCTTTGAGATTCCCAGCCCTCCAACTTGTTATTCTTCAGATAACAATTCTCATGACAATTACATGATAATATATATTGATTAAGTTTGTCCCAAGTCATTACTATATATGACTCACTATTGTGCTTAAATCCCTCATATGACAGCATCATGAATGATGTATTACATGTCATGACACAAATGTGTACATCTATATAACCACAAAATGTTGGAGTTGGCTGATCTAAAAAATAAAAGTTCATGTCTAATAAATCATTAAAATTGTTGTTTCACTTATGCCCACGAATTCTATAGCTTATGCAAGTAAACCACTCAAACTCTATTTATAATCACCCATTGCTTGCCCTAGTGCAAATATTTCATTACAGCACTGTTAACATGTGCAAATGTGTGTCTTGTGCAAAACTGTGCTAAATTAAAACATAAAGTGCTAGTATTAATACAGTACTATAAAACCTATGTGGTAAAGAATTCTATAAAAAGCTTTTTTTGGGGGGTGTTTTAATATAAGTTAAAATTGGAATGTGTAGATTGTAAAACCATGAATGCGAGGCTGGAATTACTATAGGCGTATTATTTAACCATTGAATTACGATAGAATAGTTTTTATAAATCTATTAATCATAGCTATGAATGAACGAATAATGTTATAATCAGAAAAATGTCAATGACAACAGGTAGTGGGAAATTATTATAAACAGTGATGGAGATCTTCCGTAGTGTTTAGTCCCAAAGGTGTCTTGCTGTCAAATTCAATGATGGTACGTGTTTCTAGCTGCCTCAATTTACGTTCCCTGTTGCCTCCTCGGTGTAGTACCGGGATGGCATCTATCACAAAATATTTGAGGCTGTTTAGATTGTTATCATGAATGGCCTTGAAATGACGTGCTACCGGGTAGCACATGTCATTATTGACTATTACACGTAAGTGCTGTAAAATACGTACATGCACTTGCAGTTTTGTGCTCCCTATATAGTTGAGGCCACATGTACAAGAAATAACGTATGAAAGCATATTCTGTACGGCAAGTGAAGTGCCCTATGATAGGTCTTTCTTTGGAACTGAAAGGTATTTTATAGTGAGTTGTATTTACACCAAATTTACAGGCCCGGCATGTAGAGCATTTAGAAAAATGAGCCAGGTAGTGTTGGAACTGATCTCAGGATTGCTTTTAACTAAATCCATCCTCATGGATTTGGCTCGTCTGAACGTTAGTGTGGGAGTGATGGGCAATTTAGGTGCTAGTGTTCCATCTGTAAGGAGGATAGGCCAATTTTTGATGATTATCCCCCTAATCTGCCTCTGTTGTTTACTGAAGGTGGTCTAGGTGTTGTTTCTTCATTGGAATTATCTGTATTACTGCTAGAGGACATCGTATTAGTAATCAGATCTTTTTTTGGATAGAAGTGATTTCCTATCTCAAGACTTGGTTTTTTCATAGGCTCCCTGGATAATTTGATCACTGTATCCTCTCTGTTTAAATCTCTCCATTGAAGCTTGGGAGCATTTAGTAAATTCATCCTCCGAACTACATATCCTTTTTATTCTTAATAATTCCCCGTATGTGATACTTCTTATTAGGTGCTGAGGATGTGCACTTTTAGCATGCAGTGTGGAGTTACCCGAGGGCGATTTCCTATGCAGTGTGGTTTCCAATTTTCCATCTTAACATATACAGTTGTATCTAAAAAATCAACACTGTGGCTGCTTATATGGGAAGTAAAATTCAAGTTGGCATTATTTACATTGATAGACCCCACAAATGTTTCTGCACTTGCCTGATCGCCAATAAAAACATCATCGATGAAACGAAGCCAGCACTTTACATGAGCATTGCACATTTCGGTATGGCTTCCCCTAAGGGCCTGCTCCTCCCAACAGCCTACGTGCAAGCACGTGTAGCTGGGGGAAAAGCAGGCTCCCATGGCAACTCCTCTCTTTTGGATATAGAAATCATTACTGAACATAAGGAAATTATTGTACAGACATCACTGTATCGATTCTAACAACATGATGTTATGGTTTTACAGGCACAGAGGTCGAGTGTCCAAATTGTTTTTAACGGCTGATATACCAGTTTGAAGGTTGATACTGGTATAAAGTGATTCTATGTCTAAGGTAATCAAAATGCATCTTTCTTCCCATTCAATGGAGCAGATTTTATTTAAAAATTCACCAGTGTCCTTAACGTATGTCGGGAGACTACGCAGATGATTTTGGAGAAAAGAGTCCACATACCTATGATGATTTCACTGATTCCTCCCATGGCAGAAATGATTGGCCTTTCTAGGTGGTGGTGATATTTTTTATGCACTTCAGGAATTAGATACATGGTAGGGATTACTGGGAATTCGATGTGCAGAAATTCAAATTCCTGATTAGATATTAGTCCTTGTCTTGTATATTTCAGCAGTTCTTTTTTTTAAATCTCTTTGGCTTTTTTGAAATCTGAAATCTGCGCTTTTGCATAACATTCAGTGTCACCAAGCTGTCTTTCTGCCTCTTGAACATATTCCTTATGTAGCCAGATGACTAAATTACCGCCTTTGTCAGCGCTGTTAATTATGACTTCATGATTTTTCTTAAATTTGTTCATTAAACTATCATATTGCAATTCTTGATATTTCCTTTTGGTTTTAATATGGCATACCTTATGGTAGATGTCTACCGCGTCTTTTGGCATCATCGGAATCAATGTTGATTTGTTTTTAAACTGACTTATCCCGGCACTTGGTTCTGCTGAAATTATATTCTCAGTCTTTCTTGGGTTGAACTTAATGTTAGACGGCTATCCGGCCCATCGCTAGTTTCTGCACTGTTGCCACTCTTGATCATAAAGAATTGTTTGAGCTTTAGTTTTTGTATGTAGCTGAATATATCAATTATAGTTCTTCCATAGTTAAAATTGCTCTCAGGGCAAAAAGAAAGTCCAAGTGCCAGTAGTTGATTTTCCGCTTTGAGTAAGGTCATAGTGAAATGATTTATGATTGTGTTGTCATTTAGCGCCTGCGCCATTGTGCTTTCTTGCTTTAGGAGCTTCTCCTTTTGCGCCTTGCATTTCGCCACTTGTTTCTTCTAAATCTGTTTGCTTCCATGGATTTCGTGGTCTCAGTGTCTGTTGCCAGTCCTCTGTTAAAAAATTCAGCTCTTCTCCCGGCTTCAATTTATTCCTTTCATCGATTACACTCCGTGCGTTACTCCTTTCCTCTTCTGAGTCATTGCCACTTGTAAGTGAATCGAAATCGGAAGCCGATAGTTACGGATTGCTTATAGTTTCCGCTGCTTCTGCAGTGACTTTAGAGGTAGGTTTTGACATGGCATTCAATCGTAGCTTTCTCACATTTTCATATCGTCATGCAAATGTGAAAATGTTCCTGAGTTCATAGTCCTTCTTATCTCTGGCAAATTTATGTACCCTTGCTTTTAGTAATAAATTCCGTTTGCTCAAGTTTGGCCAATTGCTCATTTATTTTCTCAGTTTCTTTCAATATAGCATCCCGATCAATCTGGGCATATTTAATTAAAATCCTGAGCAAGTTCATCCACGCATCCAGATTGCTTGCCACCCACTCTGTGAGCATATCTGGATTGGGGCTCTCAAAACTCGGAGCCAACATAATCCGGAGCCCTCTCGGAATTCTTCCCACCTCTTCGTACTTTTGCAGTGACTTCTGCTCCCACCATTTTGTCATTTCATTTCTCTGACATTTTTCTGAAGCCTTTAAAAGTGATTTGGCATCAGTTTCATTGGGATTGTTTTGCATTACTCAGCTACGGTTAAAGTTAGTTTGGAAGTTACTAACCAATTCTTCCGCCTCCGCCTTGCGTTCTCGTAAAGCGTCTGCTAACACTTTGTATTCCGTGAGCAATACATTGTTAATCGTAGTACTGAACGCCTCAAACCTCCCCACCTGTGTGTGTTTGCTTCCTTGAAGTTCTACATAAATCAAGTACAAGCTATATCTAATCTTTCAGAAGAGAGTGCATCGTGGCAATTTTTGAGGTGGTTAATTAAATTCATACCAAGAAAATCTAGTGGGTGTTTGTATGTATTGAAGGTGTGGTGTAAAGTTTTCAGGAATTTCAAATACCATATCAAAGTGCATAGAGTTGGTTACCCAGAAATATTCCTAAGGTATACTCATTGCCTATTATAGATAAGCATAGAACTGTCTATTACAAGTTATCTACTAGTTATCTAACATTTTTATTCCACCACATCCTGCATCAGCAGAAGTGATGAGTTGAATATTGGAATCCTGTGTTCTCTGTTTTCGCTCATATCCCATTTTCTTTCTCCATGTTGTAATGATGGATTGTAGTCAATGAGGTAAACCAAAGTAGAGGTTTATTTGTAGGTTACAAGATGGTAGTTACAAGTAGATGAGTTAGTTCAGGTTGATACAAGGTCCCACCAGGAGCTGCATCTCTGCTGCTCAGCCCACTCTCTCCAACTGTCATTCCTCCAGTCCCACAGGCACACCAACATTCCACACAGTCATCAGGCATTCCAACATTCCATACACACACTCATGCATACTGGCTAAGCAGCAGGAAATGTAAGTACAACACATCCTCTTCCCTTACGAAATCAAAAAACTAAAAATAGAAACAAGCCTATAAGAGAGTAGCACCAATATGCAGAAGGCTTGTTAAAACATTTCATTCAAAATATACATCTTAGGTGAAGAAATGATGCATAATGAAAAAAAACAGTGAGGATGCAAAATGAGTGAAGATATATAGGAAGGAATAAAGTGCAAAAGAGAAAATAAGAATTTTACATAGCACACATCCCCTTTCCTTGGAAAGAATAACATAAAGAAGAAAATACAGAAAATTAGAAAAAGCAAGAAACTGAGAAAATGTGAAACTGGGAAGAAATAAAAGCAATTGACATGGAAAGAAGATTTCACATGGAAAATGAGGATAAGAAAAAAGCTATCCTTTAAACAACAATATTAAATTAAATTATAACATGCCCATAAAGCACTCAACATTTCAACAATTTCAACATTTCAAGAATAAATTGCCCATTGTGCACTCAACATTTCAATATTTCAACAATTTCAACATTTCAAGAATAAATTGCCCATTGTGCACTCAACATTTCAATATTTCAACAATTTCAACATTTCAAGAATAAATTGCCCATTGCGTACTAAAAATTTTAAATATAGGGCTCACTGCCCATTACGCACTGAACATTTCAATAATAGGGTACACTGCCCATTGCGCACCAAACATTTCAAGTATAGGGAACATTGCCCATTGCGCATGTATAAATAACTAAATATAAAGCTAAAACAACGCACACTGCTAGGTACATAAACAATGGAGGGTAACTATGTCAATATGAAGGGTACATTAAGTGTACTATTGTTGATAATATCATAAGTCAATACCAAAATGAAATACTCAATAGAAAAACCCATAATCAGGATGTGTGTTCTCATAAATAAAGACAGAACAACTAAGTGAAACGTTGTCCTTAAAACATGGAAGATACTAATAGTGTATAAGGAAAAAACACATTCGCAGCCACATTGCCACAACATGAAAAAGTGGCAGTAACAAATACATGAATTAAACTTCTAGTAAGGAGAGAATCACTGTAATAAGCAAAAGTTTCATTGAGACACTTATTCTCACTTGACTGAAAAACATTGTAATAACTGTAATAAAGAAAAGCCAAAATTTCAATGCGACACTATTCTAACTTAACTGAAACACGTTCAATAAAAGAAGATTGTAGTATCATGAATATTGCAGCCTTTTTCCCTGAAGTGCGCTGTGAAAACTGTGCTACTAATCGTCCAAGTGTCAAATGTCAGCAAAACGCGTTGAACATAACCGATGTGACCAGCCAAAACATGCGTTCCATTTTAAACGCTGACAGAATAACACAGAATTGAACACATTCTGCACAGTCACAAAACTTGCCGAGTTGGTTTTAGTATGGCATACCTTATGGTAGATGTCTACCGCGTCTTTTGGCATCATCGGAATCAATGTTGATTTGTTTTTAAACTGACTTATCCCGGCACTTGGTTCTGCTGAAATTATATTCTCAGTCTTTCTTGGGTTGAACTTAATGTTAGACGGCTATCCGGCCCATCGCTAGTTTCTGCACTGTTGCCACTCTTGATCATAAAGAATTGTTTGAGCTTTAGTTTTTGTATGTAGCTGAATATATCAATTATAGTTCTTCCATAGTTAAAATTGCTCTCAGGGCAAAAAGAAAGTCCAAGTGCCAGTAGTTGATTTTCCGCTTTGAGTAAGGTCATAGTGAAATGATTTATGATTGTGTTGTCATTTAGCGCCTGCGCCATTGTGCTTTCTTGCTTTAGGAGCTTCTCCTTTTGCGCCTTGCATTTCGCCACTTGTTTCTTCTAAATCTGTTTGCTTCCATGGATTTCGTGGTCTCAGTGTCTGTTGCCAGTCCTCTGTTAAAAAATTCAGCTCTTCTCCCGGCTTCAATTTATTCCTTTCATCGATTACACTCCGTGCGTTACTCCTTTCCTCTTCTGAGTCATTGCCACTTGTAAGTGAATCGAAATCGGAAGCCGATAGTTACGGATTGCTTATAGTTTCCGCTGTTTCTGCAGTGACTTTAGAGGTAGGTTTTGACATGGCATTCAATCGTAGCTTTCTCACATTTTCATATCGTCATGCAAATGTGAAAATGTTCCAGAGTTCATAGTCCTTCTTATCTCTGGCAAATTTATGTACCCTTGCTTTTAGTAATAAATTCTGTTGGACAGGCCACACGAAGGGCTTGCTCCCTCCCCGCATGACAGGGCCTAAGCCCCGGCCCGCCAGGCGTGACCCACACGAATCACCCGCACTCCGTCTCCCAACGGAACTCCTGCCCCCGGACCTCCATGTATCACAGGACCGAGCCACCACCGGCTCCCCCGGCCGGATCAAGCCGCCATCTTGGGCCCTGCGCCATGAGGCCGCGTGGCCTCCACTCGACCCTAACCCTGGGCCTGGCCGGCCCCGGCATCCCGGCACCACCATCCACCCAGGAGGTGAGCGGACCACTTGGCAGGTTAATGGGAGAATGAAGCGTCAAGGGCTCTCCCCCGCCAGGTGCCGATCGCCTCCAGCTCCCCCAGGCGCTGGCTCCACCCCCTGCTGGGTGTCTGGACACCTTCATCCCGGACCCTCCGACCTCCAAGTGCGAGGGTCCGGACATCAAAGGGCGCCAGACCTATAACTAGGGCAGCTCCGGAGCAGGACGGCAGTTGTATCCTGGAGTCGAGAGACACCGAGAGAACTCAGCCTTGACGGACTACTGGCGCTGCCGTAGCCCTATCTTGTGAACTATCGTCCTGCATGCTGGCGCTGCCGCGGCCTTCTGCAACATCCATCCTCGTCGGGACCTGCTGGCGCTGCCGCGGCCCGTTGTAATGACCATCCTCACCGGGACCTGCTGGCGCCGCCGCGGACCGTGCATCGACCATCTCTCCGGGACCTGCTGGCGCTGCCGCGGACCGTGTATCAACCATCTTCACCGGGACCTGCTGGCGCTGCCGCGGCCCGTCCCAGCTAGAACACCGAGCTCGAGGATTGTGAGCTATCCACCATACCACCTCAACTACCAGACTGGTAACCAGACTGTCCCGCTACCCCCTTTCCCCATCTTGAGAGACTTGAATCGAGGGGACCCCTGAGTCCAGACCTCCTTGTACCTTCCATCGTACCGTAAGAAATTGCCTATAAAGAACGCTAAATCTTCTCCTTGTGTGGTGTCTGTCTGTGGGGGGGAAGTTATTTATCTGTACGATCGCTGGAGACGGCTCTCCCCGGAGACCTCTCCCCTTGTCCTCGGCCGACCCTCCCGGTCCGTCTAACATTGGTGGCCAGCGGCGTGATCCGAATCAACGCGTAATCGTACAGAGAGTAGCTCACCCCACGACAAAACCACGATGTCAGCCAAAGATAGCGGTTCCACTGAAAAGTTCCAAATGGATAAGTTGGAAGAATATAGCCACCGCGAACTTAAACAATTCTGCATGGAACTAGGCATTGCTACCACCGGCCTGAGTACCAAAGACGATTTAAAGCGCGGCCTTGAGTCGTGGGCGGAAACTGGGGTCACCGGATCCCCCGACCAAAACAGTGTCGCACCAGAGGGGAACGCCACGGCTCCCGAGGAGCGGGGAACGGGCCTCTCGCAGGAGGAGATCCAAGAAAGAGAAAGAACCAGATTACATGAGTTGGAAATGGCACGACTCAAGATGGACGGTGAACTAAAGTTAGCCGAGCAGAAACTAAATCTAGAACATCTGCGGCTCCGAGAAGAGCGAGAAGAAAAACAGAGACAGAGAGAGCTCGAGGAAAAAAGAATAACACTCGAACACGAGCGCAAACTGGCGGAAATAGAACTCCGGAAACAGAATAAAGAACCGGGGGTGCCTGAGCGACCGCACACCCCGGGAGCAACCGAGAGAAAAGTCCACATCCCCAAGGATGTTGTCCGAGAATATGTCCGAGAGGACGACATACAACAGTGGTTCAAAGCCTACGAGATCGCCATGACCTCCCACCGGATTGACCGGAGTGATTGGGGAGCCGGACTATGGGGGAGGTTCGTCAACGAAGGCCGCGATGCCCTATTGCAGCTCCCAGATCACCAGATGTCGTCCTACGACCACATGAAGGCTGCCCTCCTCACCCGCTACGGCCTCACGCCCGAGATGTACCGCCAGAGGTTCAGAGACTGCACCCGGATCCCGGGTACAACTTGGGTGGAGTACGTCAACTATTTCAGCCGAGCCTTCGAGGGTTGGATCAAGGGGAGCCATGTAACGACCTACGAGCAACTCTTTAACCTTATGGTATGGGAGCACCTGTCGAACAACTGTTTCGTCGAGCTCAGGCAGCACCTCCTCGACAGTAAATTGACTGACCCCCGGCAACTCGCCGCCGAAGCTGACCGATGGGAAAGCACCCGAGTGGGCCGGAGAGGACCGCACGAGCAAAACCGAAACAACCAAGGCCAGCACCGTCCCCGGGGAGGAGGAGGAGGCCAGGGGCGAGGGAGAGACACCATCCCGGCAACACCCGTGGCCAGCACCCCGCCCCCGGCCGGGCAGGGGCAACCCCCCGATGCGCCCGGGGTTCCGAGCCAACGTCACGTGCCACCGATGCCAGCGAGTCGGCCACTACGCCAATGACCCGAGCTGCCCGCAGAACCAAACACCAAAGCCCCGCCAGGTAGCGGCCGCCGCCCTGGGGGAAGAACAACTATCAGAGGAACAGGAAGAATATGAGCCGGCCCAGCAAGAGTGGGAACCGGCCGCCATGGTTCTAGCATGCCTAGGGGGAAAGGACATGGTTCCGCGGGCCCCCCTACCCGCCAACACCCGGAAATATGGCCAATGGGTGACCATTAATGGACGTCGGGCCGAGGCCTTACGTGACACAGGCGCCAGTGTGACGGCCGTCCGCTGTCACCTGGTGAAGCCCGAGCAGATCCTGCCGAACATTCTCTGCCCCGTCCGCTCAGCCGACAATTCCGAGAGTCTGTGTCAAATGGCCTGCGTCCCCTTCGAATGGGGAGGGGTCTCCGGCCTGTTGAAGGTGACGGTCCGGGATGATGCACCCGTGGACTGCCTCCTGGGGAATGACCTTGAGAGTTCCCCGTGGGCCACCGTCGAAAGAAGAGAGCACCTGGGGATGCTGGGCCTCCCGGACTGGGCCTGCGTAACCACCCGGTCCATGGCCGCCCGTGCCGTCCCCCGATCAGAAGATCCAGAATGGCCAGCACCTCCGCCCCCGGTCGCCCCAGTAGAGGACCACGACGAGACCAACCCCCCAGAACCAACGGCCGAAGGGGTCGCGCAACCCCAGGACCTTCCCGGCCTGGCTCAGTGGCGTCAAGAAGGGGGGCCCACCCAAGAGCAGTTCCGCCAGGAGCAAAAGACCTGCCCCTCCCTCGAGGGGCTCCGCCAGCAAGCCAGCGCCCAGAGCGCAGGGGACTCCACCGGAACTCATTGGGTCTATTGGGATAACGACCTGCTATACAGCGAACAAAGAATCGCAGAACTAGGGGCCAGTCGAGTGCTGGTGGTGCCTCTCCGCTTCAGAGACTTCCTACTAACTCTGGCCCACGATGTCCCCCTGGCTGGACACCTGGGCCAGGACAAAACCTACAGTCGCCTAGTGACTCACTTTTTCTGGCCGAAGATGCGGAACGACGTCCTTAACCACTGCCGGTCCTGCCCCACGTGCCAAGCCAGTGGGAAGAGCGGCCGTAAGCTGAAAGCCCCTCTGCAACCCTTTCCAGTGGTCACCACCCCGTTCGAGAGGGTAGGAATAGACATTGTGGGGCCCCTGGACCCCCGCACGGCACAAGGACATAGGTTCATCCTGGTACTGGTGGACCACGCCACCCGCTACCCCGAGGCGGTGCCCCTACGAACTGTAACAGCCCCGGTGGTTGGCCGGGCCCTAATGGGGATCTTCTCCCGAGTGGGCTTTCCCCGAGAAGTCATCAGCGACCGAGGCACGAACTTTATCTCGAAATATATGAAGTCCCTCTGGCAACAGTGCGGGGTCGCCTACCGATTCACGACCCCCTATCACCCCCAAGGGAACGGACTAGTGGAGCGATTCAACCGCACCCTCAAGGGGATGATTGGGGGATTGGAAGAGCCCCTCCGTCGCCAGTGGGATGTACTACTCCCGTGCCTCCTCTTCGCCTATCGAGAAGTTCCCCAGAAGTCCCTCGGCTTTAGCCCTTTCGAACTCCTGTACGGGCACCCTGTGCGAGGGCCCCTCAGCCTAGTCAAAGAAGGTTGGGAGATGGCCCCCCTAAAGACCCCTCCCGACGTCTTCAAGTACCTCCTGGCCCTCCGCAATCAGACCCGACGCTTCAGGGAGATGGCAAAAGCGAACCTCGAGGCCAGTCAGGAGGACATGAAAAAATGGTACGATCACAATGCCTCCTCCGTCGAGTTCGAACCTGGTCAACAAGTGTGGGTGATTTCCCCCACCGAACCATGTGCCTTGCAAGATAAGTGGACGGGGCCCTTCAAAGTGGTCGAGCGCAAAAGCCCCGTCACTTACCTCATCGACATGGGGAACCCCCGGAACCCCCTTCGGGTCCTCCACACCAACAGACTCAAACCACACTTTGTGCGCTCAGAACTCAGCCTCCTGATGGCTACGGACAGTGGGGCGGAGGAAGACTCCGAACCCATCCCGGATCTCCTGAAGACTCAGGAGAACGACGGTTCCGTGGACGGGGTCCGGCTCTCCGATGCCCTCACCCCAGAGCAACGCCAGGGCTGCCGGGACCTCCTACTGCGGTTCGCTACACTGTTCTCCCTCACCCCCGGGATCACCCCTTGGTGCTTGCACGACGTGGACACCGGGGACAGTCCCCCTGTCCGACACCGGGCCTACCGCGTGCCAGATCGGGTACGGGCCTGCATCCAAGAGGAAGTGGCCAAAATGCTCACGATCGGGGTCATCGAGCCCTCGGACAGCCCCTGGGCCAGCCCAGTTGTACTGGTCCCCAAAGCCGCTGCCCCCGGCACCACGCCTGAACTGAGATTCTGCGTCGACTACCGGGGTTTGAACGCTGTCACCCGGACCGACGCTCATCCTATCCCCCGAGCAGATGAATTGATCGACCGGCTGGGGGCCGCCCGCTATCTCAGCATCTTCGACCTAACAGCGGGCTACTGGCAGATCGGTCTCACACCCCGGGCTCAGGAACGGTCTGCCTTCTCTACCCCCGATGGCCACTACCACTTCAAGGTCATGCCCTTCGGCATGAAGAATGCCCCCGCTACTTTTCAACGTCTAGTAAACCAGGTCTTGGCGGGGCTCGAGGAGTTCAGCGCTGCCTACCTGGACGATATCGCGGTGTACAGCCGCCACTGGTCCGACCACCTCCTCCACCTCCAAGAGGTCCTGCAGGCCCTCCAGCGGGCCGGGCTCACGATTAAGGCTGGCAAATGCCAAATTGGTCAAGGGTCCGTGACCTACCTCGGGCACCAGGTGGGAAGCGGGCTGGTGGCCCCGCTGCAACCTAAAATTGCTGCCATCCAGTCCTGGCAGCCCCCCGTCACCCAGACCGAGGTCCGAGCCTTCTTGGGACTCACCGGCTACTACCGGCGGTTCGTGAGGGACTACGGCAGCATTGTGGGGCCCCTCACGGGTCTCGCGTCCAAAAACCAGCCGAAGCGGATTAACTGGACCACCGACTGTCAAGCGGCCTTCGAAAAGCTGAAGGCCGCCCTGTGCACCGCCCCTGTGCTCCAGGCCCCCGATTACAGTCGGGAATTCATTGTACAGACAGACGCCTCCGACCACGGCGTCGGAGCGGTTCTTTCCCAACTGAACCCCGAGGGCCATGACCAGCCGGTGGCCTTCATCAGCAGACGTCTCCTGGCCCGAGAACAGCGCTGGAGCACAATCGAGAGGGAGGCCTTCGCAGTGGTGTGGGCCCTCAAAAAGCTCCGGCCCTACCTCTTCGGTACCCACTTCCGGGTACAAACCGACCATCGACCCCTGCAGTGGCTGATGCAGATGCGGGGGGAGAACCCAAAACTATTGCGCTGGTCCATCTCCCTGCAGGGAATGGACTTCACCGTGGAACACCGACCGGGCCAAGACCACGCCAACGCAGATGGCCTGTCACGCTTCTTCCGCCTCGACGAGGAGAGTCCCCAGGAAGATGGGTGACTCTCCCCGCCTTCAGCTGGGGGGGACGCATGTTGGACAGGCCACACGAAGGGCTTGCTCCCTCCCCGCATGACAGGGCCTAAGCCCCGGCCCGCCAGGCGTGACCCACACGAATCACCCGCACTCCGTCTCCCGACGGAACTCCTGCCCCCGGACCTCCATGTATCACGGGACCGAGCCACCACCGGCTCCCCCGGCCGGATCAAGCCGCCATCTTGGGCCCTGCGCCACGAGGCCGCGTGGCCTCCACCCGACCCTAACCCTGGGCCTGGCCGGCCCCGGCATCCCGGCACCACCATCCACCCAGGAGGTGAGCGGACCACTTGGCAGGTCAATGGGAGAACGAAGCGTCAAGGGCTCTCCCCCGCCAGGTGCCGATCGCCTCCAGCTCCCCCAGGCGCTGGCTCCACCCCCTGCTGGGTGTCTGGACACCTTCATCCCGGACCCTCCGACCTCCAAGTGCGAGGGTCCGGACATCAAAGGGCGCCAGACCTATAACTAGGGCAGCTCCGGAGCAGGACGGCAGTTGTATCCTGGAGTCGAGAGACACTGAGAGAACTCAGCCTTGACGGACTACTGGCGCTGCCGTAGCCCTATCTTGTGAACTATCGTCCTGCCTGCTGGCGCTGCCGCGGCCTTCTGCAACATCCATCCTCGTCGGGACCTGCTGGCGCTGCCGCGGCCCGTTGTAACGACCATCCTCACCGGGACCTGCTGGCGCCGCCGCGGACTGTGCATCGACCATCTCTCCGGGACCTGCTGGCGCTGCCGCGGACCGTGTATCAACCATCTTCACCGGGACCTGCTGGCGCTGCCGCGGCCCGTCCCAGCTAGAACACCGAGCTCGAGGATTGTGAGCTATCCACCATACCACCTCAACTACCAGACTGGTAACCAGACTGTCCCGCTACCCCCTTTCCCCATCTTGAGAGACTTGAATCGAGGGGACCCCTGAGTCCAGACCTCCTTGTACCTTCCATCGTACCGTAAGAAATTGCCTATAAAGAACGCTAAATCTTCTCCTTGTGTGGTGTCTGTCTGTGGGGGGGAAGTTATTTATCTGTACGATCGCTGGAGACGGCTCTCCCCGGAGACCTCTCCCCTTGTCCTCGGCCGACCCTCCCGGTCCGTCTAACAAATTCCGTTTGCTCAAGTTTGGCCAATTGCTCATTTATTTTCTCAGTTTCTTTCAATATAGCATCCCGATCAATCTGGGCATATTTAATTAAAATCCTGACCAAGTTCATCCACGCATCCAGATTGCTTGCCACCCACTCTGTGAGCATATCTGGATTGGGGCTCTCAAAACTCGGAGCCAACATAATCCGGAGCCCTCTCGGAATTCTTCCCACCTCTTCGTACTTTTGCAGTGACTTCTGCTCCCACCATTTTGTCATTTCATTTCTCTGACATTTTTCTGAAGCCTTTAAAAGTGATTTGGCATCAGTTTCATTGGGATTGTTTTGCATTACTCAGCTACGGTTAAAGTTAGTTTGGAAGTTACTAACCAATTCTTCCGCCTCCTCCTTGCGTTCTCGTAAAGCGTCTGCTAACACTTTGTATTCCGTGAGCAATACATTGTTAATCGTAGTACTGAACGCCTCAAACCTCCCCACCTGTGTGTGTTTGCTTCCTTGAAGTTCTACATAAATCAAGTACAAGCTATATCTAATCTTTCAGAAGAGAGTGCATCATGGCAATTTTTTAGGTGGTTAATTAAATTCATACCAAGAAAATCTAGTGGGTGTTTGTATGTATTGAAGGTGTGGTGCAGTCACAAAACTTGCCGAGTCGTTGAGTAGATTGTAGCATTTCTTAGGTAAAGGAACTATTCCATGAGCATGACAGGAAAGCGGCACTTTGGAGTTGCGTGAGAGCGCCATTGAATCGGACGGCATCGTTGAAGTGAAAGGTTACAGTAGAAATCAAGATGGCGGCACGTATGGAAGAAAGTAGTCGAGTGGCTCACGGCGAGAACTTGCTCTTTTGCCTTCCGTGAACAGAGTAAAGTCCAGGACAGAACGTGCTCCATTATTTTCACTCGCGACACCACAATACATAGGTAAGTGGCGCATGGCAGCTTCACTATGGATTAAAAAGTCGCAGGCGCGCGCTAAGACATTGAGCACCAAAATGTTTTGAATGGTTGGCGTTGCGCGCGACTTACAGCAAATTTAAATTCTGTCAATGTTATGACTTAAATACGTTCCCAAATAAACATCGCCCCAAAACTCACCGATGATGACACTCGTGGTTGGCTGCGCCTTCACTAAAATCATGAAAAATGTCTTCAAAGTAAGCACAACTGACACTCCGAGAGCACGAGTGTAAGCCTCCGCTTTTAGCATATGTTTCGTTAGAGTAGTAAAAGCTGTCAAATGCTCAGACAGAGATTAGAAAGTCCGTATTGCACACAAGTAAATTCCCTGGATGTCACAAATTTCTAGTAGGTAGAGAATTAATAACGGTTTGCTCACCACAGGATGCTCGTAGTGTACACTTATTGTTAATGCTGGAGAGACACATATGTCAAATAATAATTTCAAACTGGTTAAATAAATTCATTGAGGAGCGTGAAGTGCCCAAGGTAGGCTGTCCGGTTGATGGAGGACACTGGTGGGGCAAAGATGGGCGTTCTTCTCCTTATTTCCAAGTTTAATTTTCTTCAAGTAATTTCTGTACAAATAGTCTTGCTGTAGATTCAAATATCTTTACCTCAGGTAGACAGGAAGCCAGTACATGCAGGGTTTTTTAGCCAGATCGTCGCCAATTTTGCAATGATGGATTGTAGTCAATGAGGTAAACCAAAGTAGAGGTTTATTTGTAGGTTACAAGATGGTAGTTACAAGTAGATGAGTTAGTTCAGGTTGGTACACGGTCCCACCAGGAGCTGTATCTCCGCTGCTCAGCCTACTCTCTCCAACTGTCATTCCTGAAGTCCCACAGGCACACCAACATTCCACACAGTAATCAGGCATTCCAACATTCCATACACACACTCATGCATACTGGCTAAGCAGCAGGAAATGTAAGTACAACACCTGTGTTCTCTGTTTTCGCTCATATCCCATTTTCTTTCTCCAATTCTAAACTAGGCCTTCATATTCCTCTGTATGTGGTCACTTGGTGGAAGTGGTGAGAGAGGGACTAGTGTGTCACACCATTGAATTCCAAATTCATAGTTTAGAGCATGCTAACAATGGCCTTTGCAGACTTCAGAAAAACACCTACTGTCCTTAAATGCCACAATTTGGTTTTGAGAAAAGTCAGGGGTTGAGGATTCTTGTTCTCTCCAGATGTGCTACTTAGTAAGCTTATAACTTGTTGGAAAGCCATCTGATTTCTTGCACAGTGCTGATCTGCACTCTGGAATATATGATTAGGAATCAGTGAGAGCACTGCTTAATCTATTTCAAAGTCTGGTATCTTGAGTCAATGCTACCCCTTGCAATAAAGCTCAATTCTGCTAGAAAATATTCTGCACACAGTTAAAACAATTATCTTTTGGACAAATCACCATTTGATATTTATTAGAGGTGATTGGCTGCTTAAGCCATTTGAGCAATCAATTAATATATAGTTCATGAAATGTAAAAATGTAGTACACGGTCTTACTAATATACGTGTTTAGCTATTACATGGCCCCTTGGTGTTTTGATACATAGATTATTTTTACATCCTTGCTCAATAGGCCTGGTTTCAAGGAGCCTTTGTGGATTAACGGGTAAGCATCAATTGTCTCAATCCAATAAGTGACTAACATATGCAAAGTAGCGTGCTACTTGCTAAAAAAACTCTTTAATACCCCATCAAGAGTAGATAGCGCTGTAGAAATCAAACCTTTTCCCCTCGGCTATCACTCCACTATCCTTCTCAAGCCAGATAACTGACTAACATATTCACCACTCAAAATACTTTCATATTTTCACTATATTAATTCACCACTAATCCTTTATGGGTTCCAGAGTAGTATGCTACTCATTGAAAAAGTGATTTGATCATCCAGTGACTGAGTGCTTGTAAAAAATGTAAGAATGTAATTTATATATATATATATATTACCTACTGGCGGTCGCCAGTAGGTAGTTATAGTTAGGACCACGTTTCCATAGGAAATCCGCAACATTCTATTTTGAATAACTTTGGCGCCGGTCGACGAATCCTCGCGAATTTTTCAAAATAGGTGGGGCGCTATGCTCCGCTCCTACCCTGAAAGTCTCGGGGGGATTCGTCAAGCGGGGGCTGAGATAAAAGGGGGGTCCCAAAACGCGTTTTTCCCATGCATTTTTCCATAGGACCTTTAACAGGGCTACAGCCCGAACGGCTGAACAGAATTACTAGAAATTTGGCAGAGAGGTAGTCCTCAGGTCAAGGAAGTGCCTTTTTTAGGTTTGGTGTAAATCTGTTCAGTAGATTCTGAGAAAATAGCCTTTAAATCAATATATATATCTGAGCCAGCTTACGGTGCGCTTACGGTACGCTTACCGTACGCGTACGGTGGCGCGCGCGAGCGCGATTCTGATTGGCTCTTAGATCTTAGTAAACATTCGAATCGGCCGAAACCAGGAAGCGGCGGCCGCCATTTTCTCTCTCGCACTGAGAGTGATTTTTAAAATATAAAGCCCAAAAACATGTAAAGGGGCTGTTTAGACAACTCCCACACACATAGCCATGTTGAGGGAGTCCCCAAAGATCCCCCAAGGCCAAAAACGGCAATTTTATTTTTTCGATAATTTCGCCGAATACGCTTATAGATTATAAAAAAAAAAAAACTATCCACACTCTCTCCACCATTTGTGCATGGCGTATAAAATATACGAAAAATTAAAATATTACCTTTCAAAACGAAGTGCATCATATGTCCTCCATGTGCGCACGGTGCGCGAAGCGCATCGTGCGTACATGGCCCATCTAGCGTAACGTGGGCACGTGGTGCGCATAGCGCACCGCGTGCCCACCGTGCGTGCACGGCACTAACTGCGTAAAGTGGGCGCACGGTGCGTGAAGCGCTCCGCGTGCTCACTGTGCGCGCACGGTGCGCGAAGCGCACCGTGCGCGCACGGAACGAACTGCGTTAAGAGAGCGTGCACGCCACGAATGGCATTAAGTAACCTAGCATTTAAAAAACCGTACAAATTCACTGAAAAAACCATAGGTTTCACACACGTTATAGTTAGGAATTAGCATTTAAAAAACCTTGCAAATTCACTGAAAAAACCATAAGTTTCACACATGTTATAGTTAGCGGAAATTTTACTGATAAAAAACCAATGAAATTTCCCCTTTATAGTTAGTGCAGGGAACTATAACTCACGCGACCGCAATCTTCTGCTGATGACATATGTGTCTTTATGAAAAAAAATATTTGTATGGAAGAAGACATGGGCAAATAAGTGTCTAAATACAGTATTAGCATCAGCAGAGGATTGCGGTCGCGTGAGTTATAGTTGCCTGCACTAACTATAACGGGGACATTTCATTGGTTTTTTATCAGTAAAATTTCCGCTAACTATAACATGTGTGAAACCTATGGTTTTTTCAGTGAATATATATATATATATATATATATATATATATATATATATATATATATATATATATATATATATATATATATATATATATATATATATATATGCCAAGGTGTATTGAATGAGGGGGTGTATGAGTGTCTGAATCAATGCTTTAGTGGGTATGAGACTGAATTCATAAGTGAGTGATTAAAGGTGTCTTAGTGAATGCATGGGTACCTGACTAATCTGAGTGAATGTCTGTATCAGTCTGTCAGTTGGTATGTAATTGGCTGCATGGGTTGGTGAGTAGCTACATGAGTGTCCATATGGGTTAATGATTAGTTGTATCAGTACCTGTATAGGTTCCTGAGTGTCTGTGTGGGTGGGTGGGAGGTGTGACTCCCTGCATGGGTATGTGAGTGGGTGACTCCCTGCATGGATATATGAGTGGGTGATTCAATGTGTGTATGGGTTCATGAGTACATCATTGAGGAGTTGTATGGATGAGTGAGTGTGCGTATGGCTGTGTTGATGAGTGAATGGATGTCTCAGTGGTATATGTGTGAGTAACTACATATGTGAAAGGCAGTATAGGCAGCATATGTAAGTTTTGGAGAATATAAGTGACTACATGTGAGAGTGAGTGATAGTGAGAGTGGCTGTATGGATGAATGTGTGCTTGTGTAAGTGATTGTAAAAGAAAGTAAGTTTGTGTTTGTATCTGTATGAATAAGTGAGGTGGTCTGTGTATAACTGTATAGGTGAGTAAATGGCAGTGTGATTGATTCTATTTTTATTTGTTTTTATTATCTTTTCAACTTTATGGGTGAGTGGTGGTGTGTGTAAGTGTCTGTATCGGTGCATGAGTACATGTACCAGTTCTGTACTGATGAGTGACTGCATGTATGAGTGACTGTATGGGTGAGTGAGTAGATGTGTGTATAGACCTATGAATCAGTGAGTTTGTAAGTACTATCTAGTGTTCATGTGTCTATGGTTTTGAGAATGATAGTCTGTATTTTTAGAGTGGGTGTATGAAATGTTATATTAAGTGGTGAGGGAGTACATCAGAGATCAAGTGGATGATATCATCAGTGATGTCATCAGAGCTGTCATTTGAGATGTCATCAGTGATGTCACTGACCATGTCATGAGTGATGTAATATGTGACATCATCAGCAGTGCATTGCAGGGGCGCGAGTTATACTTAGCTCAGCTACCTATAACGTTTGAATTTCTCCTGTGTTGTATGAGTAAAATGTCACCCTAACTATAAAGTCCCTGAAACCTGCGTTGTTTTTGTTGAATATCTAAGGTTCTTTAAATGCTAATTCCTAACTATAACTTCCCTGAAACCTGTGGTTCTTTCAGTGAATTTATAAGGTTTTTTAAATACTAACTCTAAAGTCCCTGAAACCTGTGTTCTTTACAGTGAATTTCTAAGGTTTCTTAAATACTAATTTCTAACTATGCCTATATAGGTAGGACATGTACAGAAAGAGAAAGAAAGGCACAGATAGAAGCAAAAGAAATATAGAAAGATGCAAGAGAGGTACTGAAAGAAGAAGAAAGGTGCAAAAAGAGGAAGAAAGGTACAGAAAGAATCAAGAAAAATACAGCAAGAGGCAACAGATGTCCAGAAAGAAAGGTGCAGAAAGAAGTAAGAGAGTGCATAATGAAGCAACAGAGGTACAGAAAGAGACCTACTTCCAAATGTAAAACAGTAATCCTAACCATATCACTGTAGTAATTCTGACCAAGTTTGTGAAGGTATGCATGCGTGTGTCTCTGTTTTTACCTAGTGATGCTACATACAAATAAACAAACGAATACTTCAATACCTGTGTTTCAAACAGTATACTCTCTAAATTTGTGAACAAAAAAGTTGATATACTTCTTTATGTCCATAATACTGGGCACATGGGTATTCAATAGTATATTTGAGGGGCTCTATAACACTTATATACATTAGAAATGTCTGCCTGTGCAACCGAAAGACAGAGCAGAACTGAGAAGATTTGACCACCTGTAGGAGAAGCTACCCGCTTTTTAAGACACCAAATTCAGATGCATAACACATATGAGAATACATCTACTAGTAGACATATAACTCAGTCACAAGATCAAACTTGACAGCTTGCACTTCCGATTTGAATACTGAAAGAGACAAGAGAAGAACAGAAAGAAGGAAGAGATGTGCAGAAAAAAAAGATAGGTACAGAACGAGTAAGTCCAAGTAGTTTAAAACACTGAGGCCTTCCTCGTATCAAATGCCCCCAAAGAACAGCCTAGCTCCCTCTTCTGCAACAATTGCACTGGCTTCCGGTGCGTAAACGGATATCAGTAAAGATATGCTGCATTGTGCATGAAACCCTGAATGGCAAGATTCTAGTTACCTTGCAGAAACATTCATCCAATACCTGCCACCCAGATCCCAATACTCAGGAACTAAGTTTCTACATATTGTACCACGAAGCAGAAAATTGCATCTGGGCGGCAAAGCTTTCCTTCAACTAGCCCCCTTCTATTGGAACCAACTCCCTATCCATCTTTGGCAATGCCCTGATCACCTGCAATTCAGAAGACACCTCAAAACTGTACTGTTTTAATCTGTCTCTCTCGTTGGCCTGCTATAGCTCTTCCACAGCGCGGAGATTAGGCCTGGGCTAAATTTCCGATCCGCTCGCGGAAATTGTGATAATTTGACATTTTCGCGTTCCGCGGAGAGCGCGAAAATGTCAAAATTTCTGCATTCCGCAACTTAGCGATAATTTGGTTCTTGCTCGTGCTGTAAAATAATACATTCTCGCGCGCGCGCGATCGCCTTACCTGAATCCCGGCGTTCGCCGACAAGTTTTCCCGATCCGGTCGCGTTCTCCACGAGATGTTGGAATGTTGGTAGCCATTTGCGCTGTCTCGCGACAGTTCGCGCCCGCAGTGACTTCATGCGTCGCGTGATTACGTCTTTCTTCTCGGATCATGCACCGCGAGAAGAGTGAAAACAAGATGGCCACACCCGCAAGCAACCGCATGGGTAAGTTGGCGAGCCGCGAACACGCAGAAAATACCGCGAACGGGCGGGAAAAAAACTTCTGCATCTTCGCGATATTTCCGCGTGTTTGCGGAGATTTTCAACATTTTCGCGATAATTTGCGAAAGTCGCTTTCGCAAATTCCTCCCACCCCTAGCGGAGATAACCCTTTGAGGGTGATTTGGGTGCTTTATACATTAATATATATCAAATATCAAATAACAGATGTGCAGAAGGAGGCAAGAGAATTGCACAAAGATGCAAGAGAAGACAACAGACAGAGGCAAGAGAACAACAGGAAGAGGCAAGAGAGTTGCAGAAACAGGCAAAAGAGATGCTAAAAGAGGGAACAGGGGTGAAGACAGATAAGAGAGGTGCAGAAAGAGGTAAGAGGGCTGCAGAAAAAAGCAAGAGAAGTACAGAAAGAAGCAACAGAGGTGCTGAAAGAAGCAAGAGGGATGCAGAAAGAGGCAAGAGAAGTGGTGAAAGAAGCAACAGAGGTACAGAAAGAGGCATAAGATGTGCAGAAAGAAAGAACAGAAATGCAGAAAATGAAAGGTGCACAAAGAGACAAGTGAGATGCACAAAGAGACAAGAGAGGTGCAGAAAGATGGAAGACGAGTGCAGAAAGAGGTAAAAGAAGTGTAGAAAGAAGCAAGAGAGGTGCAGAAAGAAGCAAGAGAAGGTGAGAAAGAAACAACAGAGGTGGAGAAAGAGGCAAGAGAAGTGCAGAAAGAGGAAAGAGAGGTGCAGAAAGAGGCAAGAGAGGTGCATAAAGAGGGAAGAGGGGTCCAGAAAGAGGCAAGAGAGGCACAGAAAGAGGAAAGAGGGGTGCAGAGCGAGGCAAGAAGGATGTGGAAAGAAGCAAGAGAGGTACAGAAAGAAGTAAGAGAAGTGCATAAAGAAGCAATGGGGGTACAGAAAGAGGCCAGAGGGGTACAGAAAGAGGAATGAGAAGTGCAGAAACAAGCAACAGAGGTGCAGAAGGAGGAAATAGAACTGCTTAACCCCTTCAGTGCCACGCCCTTTCCCCCTCCTGTGCCGGGCGTTGCATTAGTGGGTGGGGTTCATGACGAGATAGTCTCGTCATGGGCACAGCGCGACTGTGCTCCATGACGAGACTATCTCATCATGGGCACAGAAGAGGTTAAAGTGGCAAGAGAGTTGCAGAAACAGGGAAACGAGGTGCAGAAAGAGGGAACAGGGGTGCAGACAGAGGCAAGAGAGATGCAGAAAGAGGGAGGAAGGATGCAGAAAGATGCAAGAGGGGTGCACAAATTAGCAAGAGAGGTGCAGAAAGAATCAAGAGCAGTGCAGGTACAGAAAGAGGGAAGAGGGTTGCAGAAAGAGGCAAGAGAAGTGCGGAAAGAAGCAAGAGAAGTGCTGAAAGAAGCACAAGAGGTACAGAAAGAGGCAAGAGGGTTACAGAAAAAAGCACAGGAGGTGCAGACCTCATGCAGCCCCCTCGTGATGTCTATTTGGCACCGAGGACCCATCCCCCGGGCCTAGGTCTTTTTTGATTACATTTTTTGAAGAGAAGGGAGGCCATGTGGCCCCCCCTCCCCAGCCCGATTTGAGCCCTTGGGACCCCATCACCCGGGACTCGGAACTCGGGATATTTTTACATTTTGTTTTGTGTCAAGGAGGGGTGCAGAGAGGCCCCCCATCCCAGCACGCTTTTTGGTCCTGGGAACCCAATCACCCGGGGTTTGCCCATTTAAAAAAATAAAAAATAAATATAGATATATATATATATATATATATTCACTGAAAAAAACATAGGTTTCAGGGGTGTTATAGTTAGCTGGACTTTTTACTTGTACAAAACCATTGAAATTCCCCCGTTATAGTTAGTTCAGCTAACTATAACTCGCACGCCCGCAATGCACTGCTGATGACGTCACATATTACATCACTCATGACATGGTCAGTGACATCACTCATGACATCACTGATGACATCTCAAATGACATCACTGATTACATCACTGATGACATCATCCAGTGAATGTGTGTTTTTCTGAAAATTAAATATGTTTTATATATGTATATCAAGGTCGATGGAAGAATAAATGGGTATATAAGTGTCTAAATGGATGATTTGTTTTTCAAAAATTGATTGTGTAACTGACTGATTAAGTGTATCATAGTGAATACATGGCTTAGTGAGTAATGTTTAAATATGTAAATATCTGTATCAGTCTCTCACTTTGTGTATAAGTGGCTGCATGGGTTGGTGAGTAGCTACATGGGTGTCTATATAGGTTATTAGTTGGTTTTTTGAGTATCAGTCTGAGTGTCTGCATGGTTCGGTGGGGGGTATTACGTAGTGCATAGGTGCATGAATGAGTGACTCACTGTTTGTATGTGTTGAACACAGCATGTGTGCAGGACTGTATGGGTGGATGAGTGTGTGTATGGGTGTGTTAGTGAGTGAATGACTGTCTCAGTAGTGTCTTTATGAGTAACTACATATGTTTTAAACTAGTATATGTGACTATTGGTGTATATATGTTAGTATATGTGAGAGTGAGAGATTGAAAGAGTTCCTGTATGAATAAGTATGTGTTTCTATAACTGATTGTTTAAAAGACTAAGTATGTGTAAGTTTCCGTAGAAGTAAGCGTGGTGGTGTGTGTATAACTGTATATGCAAGTAAATGTATGTTTGATTCTTTATTAGCATGAGTGACTATGTGTGTGAGTAACTCTATGGATGAGTGGCATTGTGTAACAGGATGTATAGGTGTATAAGTACACATGATGAGTGAGTACATGTATGAGTGACTGTATAGGACTGTTGGTGAATGAGTGGATGTGTATGTGGATCTTAGAATTACTGAAGAGGTTGTTGTAACTCGTATTGGTATGTCCATTGTTTTGAAAATTTTAGTCTCTATTTTTGAATGTGTTTATCAAAGGTTATATTAGGGTGAGAGGAGGTCTGCCACTCTATCACAAGGATGATGTCATCAGTGATGTCATCAGTGATGTCATTTGAGATGTCATCAGTGATGTCATGAGTGATGTCACTGACCATGTCATGAGTGATGTAATATGTGACGTCATCAGCAGTGCATTGCGGGCGCGCGAGTTATAGTTAGCTGAACTAACTATAAAGGGGGAATTTCAATGGTTTTGTACAAGTGAAAAGTCCAGCTAACTATAACACCCCTGAAACCTATGGTTTTTTCAGTGAATTTCTGAGGTTTTTTAAATGCTAATTCCTAACTATAACGTGCCTGAAACCTATGTTTTTTTCTGTGAATGTCAAAGGTTTTTTAAATGCTAATTTCTAACTATGCCTACAGAGATAGGACATGTGAAGAAACAAGAAAAATGCACAGAAAGAAACAAAAGAATTGCTGAAAGAAGCAACACAAGTCCTCAAATACGAAGATAAGTGCAGGAAGAAGGATAACGTGCAAAAAGAACAAAAAGAAGAGCAGAAAGAAGCCTTGTTGCAAAATCATCCTGTACCCTCAACTTTTTCAGACGGATACTGGTGGTAACTGAGTCTGACTAACCAGTCCTAGAGCCAGTGCTATGTTAAAAGACACTTAGAATACAGTGAAAACACCTACATACACTAGGGAACATTATGCGTTGGGGTCCCCCTGTGATTAGCATGACCTCCTCTGTAAGCCCCTAGTATATAATAGGTCATGGGGATTAAAACTACCTCTGAAAACAGGCCACAGGCCGTTTTTGCACACGTTAACTCAGGCCCCGTCCCCTCCATTCACCACTGTGTAAACACGCCCTGTGTGCGTTTTTAGTTGGGAGATTAAGTTCATTTGAATCCTGAGGGTCCCTAGGGTCCAACTAGCCCACTAGGTACCTCCAGTAAGTGCCACAGAGCTGCGTTGCAGAGAGGTGTAAAAAGTGGCACGGCCTGGACACCTCTCTGCAATGCAGCTCAGTGGCGCTTACTGGAAGCACTTGGTGGGCTAGTTAGCCCCCAGGGGCCCTCAGTATTGAAGGGAAATTATATCCCCAATTTAAAACGTGCCATAGTGCGTGTTTGCACACGTCACCTCAGGCCCCATCCCCTCCCTTCACCACTGTGTAAACGCGCCCTGTGGCTGTTCTAAGTTGAGAGATTAAGTCCCCTTGAATCCTAAGGGTACCTAGGGTCAAACTAGACCACTAGGTACCTCCAGTAAGCGCCACAGAGCTGCGTTGCAGAGAGGTGTAAAAAGGGGCTTGGCCTCAGAACACCTGTCTGCAGCGCAGCTCCCTGGCGCATACTGGAGATGCCTGTTGGGGGCGCGTTTGCAGAGTGCTGCACGGAGGGGGCATGGCCTCCGGCACGATGCCAGTCTTTTATTTATTTAAATTTTTTAAGAAAAGGGGCTGTGTGGTTCCCCTTCTTATTCTAATTTATTGGCCCTGATGACCCCATCCCCCAGGGCCTGTCTCCTAATTATATTTTTTTGACCCCAATCCCCAGGACCGGCCACTGTTTTTTATTATTTTTTAAAAATATATATTTATAGACACACCTAGGACATGCTGGACAAACTGTACGTACCTATCACCATGACGATTTGCGTGATATTCATTAAAAGGCGACTATGCATGCAATGAATCCACGTGGAATGTATTTACACCACTAGTGAAGCTCTGACATGTCTGATGCCCTACCGTGCCTAATCCCGGTAGACACCCTTGTCGTTTATTTATACAAACATGGGTAGCTATTGACGGGCACATTTAATACACATGCACACCAAGCCATTCAAAGGGGATTCGACAAAAATTCGACCAAAACTATGCAAGAAACCCCCCTCACGGTTAATAAAACACACATCCACTGCCGGATGTGTAATACTCTCTGGAAAGGGGACGAACATCACTTGAGAGTCACAGCGCGCTCCTGACAGAGCCCAATGCTGTGTTACACCCACCATTGCCTGCCGAGTGCCACACAACTCTGTGTTGTATTCCACTAGCTAGTACATATGCTATGACACTCTCTATCCCATGTGCACTGTAACACCACCCCGTGAATATGTCATGCCACACTTGTCTTCGCACGGGTTATATTGCCCCATCTAACGTGCCTTCCTCGATGCCTATGTTATAACGCACAGTGCTATGCCATACATATTACAATCTGGGATCCATATCTTTGTCACAATGCATATGCAACGTTACACTCCCCAGCACATATTTTATATTACAACTTTAGAGACTAGTTAGGTTACACAACACTGCCCTGTGCATATTACACTCCAAGCCTTATATCGCATAGCACGCGCTAGTGCCTGTGCTATCTCGCGCTCGCCAATGAATCTGTCATTGCGCACAATGTATTGCATATTATATTTCACGCCCGGTTCATCTTATATCACACTTTTTGGTGCATAGTTTATACCATACACTATATCTAGTTTTCATTTTCAATCGTGCTCTCAGGACTATGTTCTATATAACACTGTGTTCACCTACCCTTTTCACGGGCATTACATTTTGCGATAGGGGGTGGAGGGTCAGGGGGTGTTTCTGCCAAGTGAGCCCGGAGTCACAGTCACAAACGTCCTCTTCTTCCTGAATAAAAGTGAGATTATGCTGCATACTTGTTCATATTTTAAGTAGTTTGCACAGACACAATGTTTTAAAAACAATAAAGTTCCTAATACCCGCCTTCTCTGAACAGTTAGCTTGCTGCCCCATCCCCCTCCTCCCTATCCTCTGTTGTGTGAATCCATGGACTAGCCTCCTCCCTCCTGCCATGCATGGTCTGATATGCTGCCACTGCCCTCAATTTAGTATGATGTACCAGTCCACTCTGCCTGCCCTCCATTGCCCAATTCTATGCCCCATCATTGACCTCCTGCTTAAACTCTGTGCTTAGCTTGCTGCCCCTATTCTCCTTCCCCCTGCCCTCTGATGTCTTTGTGCATGCCCCTGCTCCATCCTTTTTGCCCACCATGTCCCATGGACCTGCCACTCCTATCTACTCTGAGTGTTCTGTTGAGCTGCCACTCCCCTCCCACCTGCCTAGCATTGTCAGATGACTGTAACCTGTCCCTGCCACCTCCACCCTGCCTGTCCACATGCCATGCCCCTATCCTCTTCCTCCTGTCCTACATGGTCCATTGTACTGCCACACCCTTCTGCCCTCCCTGGTCTGTTGTGCTGCAACTGCTCCTCCTGCCTGCCCCGTGTGGTCTGTTGTGAGGCCCCTTCCCCTGAACTTGCTTGTCTGTGCACAGTTCCTGACCCTCCCTTCTATCCTCCATCGTCCTTTGTGCATGCCCCTGCACCCTCCTTCTTGCCCATCATAGCCATTGTGCTGCCACTAACCCTCCCACTTGCCATGCATGGTCTTCTGCGCTGCCATGGCCCCTCCCACCTTCCCTGCGTGGTCAGTTAGCTGCCCCTGACCCCCTCCCACCTTCCCTCCATGGTCTGTGTGTATGCCATCACAGTCTCACTGTTGCTCTTCATGGTGTGTCTTGCTTCTAGTGCCCATCCTGCCTGACCTCCATGGCTATCTTGCTGCTCCTGCCCCCTTGCCCCCAGCCCTCTGTTTACATGTGAAGACCCCTACTCCCTCCCTCCTGGCGTGTCTGTTCCATTGTAATGCCCCTGATCCGTCCCTCCTGCCCTTTATGGTCTGTTATGCTGCAGCTTTCTCTCCTGTCTTTCCATTATGGTCAGCTAGCTTCCATTGCCTCTTGCCCCTCTGTTCTCTGTTGTCCATGTGCATGGTCCTGTCCCCTCCCTCTTGATTTCTATGGATTGTTGTGCTGCACTCCCATCCTGCATGCCCTGTGTGGTGTATTGTGCTGCTGCAAACCCTGATGCCTGCCCTGCAGGGTCAGTTTGGTGCACCTCTCCATGTCCCTCCTGTCCTCTGTTATCCAAGTCCATGTCCCTATCCCATTTCCTTCCATGATCCAATGTACCATACTTGCGAACATTTTGATCTTGGTAAGAGGGAGATTTTGAAAAAAAACTGGGGTATTGATTTTCCCCTTTGAGTTACATTGAAAAAGAGGAGATTGTAGACAGGAGACAGATCAAATAAAGCCCATTTGAGCTTAAAAACATTGGACAATTCCTGGCTGAATCGGGTCTGTTGGCATGTATGGTTGTACTACCATTGCCTCTTCCTCCTGCCCACAATGGTCTATTACATTGCCACAGCCTCTCTTGCAAGTCCTGTATTGTTGGTTTGTTGCCCCTGCCCCCCTTTCCACTGCCCTCCATAGTCTGTTGTGCTTCCACGGCCCTTCCTGCCTGCTTAGTGTGGTTAAATTGTTGCCTTTGCACCCTCCTACCTGCCTTCAATGTTCAGAGTCCGTGCCCCTGGCCTCTGCTTCTCAAGAGTATCCTAATGAACAACTAGATTGCTAACATTCTATATTTATCACAAAAGTGTGGAACGCCTGACATCATCTTGATGTAATCAAAACTGTAATACCTAGAGCATTTCCTTTATAAATTACATATATGAGAGGGTCTTATTTGCATCAAAATTATGGTTAGTGCTCTAAAAAACTAAAATGAGGACATATTTTCTGAGTTTTCAAATAGCGACAAAGAACTTTTAAATTATTTGTAATCTTTATGTTTTTTTATCCAGTTGACCACTTGATTAAATGTTGCACTTAGGGGAGAGGGTGTGGTGTTACTTCCAGAACTGCAGACTTTGCAACTGGGGAACCAGGTTGAAGTTTCTGCTTCAGCTCGACATTCTGTGATTCTGGTCAAATCACTTAGTCTCCCCATGTCTACAACCAAAATGAATTTGTTCACATATATATTCACAGAAAAAACCATAGGTTTCAGGCACGTTATAGTTAGGAATTAGCATTTAAAAAACCTCAGAAATTCACTGAAAAAACCATAGGTTTCAGGGGTGTTATAGTTAGCTGGACTTTTCACTTGTACAAAACCATTGAAATTCCCCCGTTATAGTTAGTTCAGCTAACTATAACTCGCGCGCCCGCAATGCACTGCTGATGACGTCACATATTACATCACTCATGACATGGTCAGTGACATCACTCATGACATCACTCATGACATCTCAAATGACATCACTGATGACATCATCCAGTGAATGTCTGTTTTTCTGAAAATTAAATATGTTTTATATATGTATATCTCAAGGTCGATCGAAGAATAAATGGGTATATAAGTGTCTAAATGGATGATTTGTTTTTGAAAAATTGATTGTGTAACTGACTGATTAAGTGTATCATAGTGAATACATGGCTTAGTGAGTAATGTTTAAATATGTAAATATCTGTATCAGTCTCTCACTTTGTGTATAACTGGCTGCATGGGTTGGTGAGTAGCTACATGGGTGTCTATATAGGTTATTAGTTGGTTTTTTGAGTATCAGTCTGAGTGTCTGCATGGTTCGGTGGGGGGTATTACGTAGTGCATAGGTGCATGAATGAGTGACTCACTGTTTGTATGTGTTGAAGACAGCATGTGTGCAGGACTGTATGGGTGGATGAGTGTGTGTATGGATGTGTTAGTGAGTGAATGACTGTCTCAATAGTGTCTTTATGAGTAACTACAAATGTTTTAAACTAGTATATGTGACTATTGGTGTATATAAGTGAGTATATGTGAGAGTGAGAGATTGAAAGAGTTCCTGTATGAAGTATGTGTTTCTATAAGTGATTGTTTAAAAGACTAAGTATGTGTAAGTTTCTGTAGAAGTAAGTGTGGTGGTGTGTGTATAACTGTATATGCAAGTAAATGTATGTTTGATTCTTTATTAGCATGAGTGACTATGTGTGTGAGTAACTCTATGGATGAGTGGCATTGTGTAACAGGATGTATAGGTGTATGAGTACATATGATGAGTGAGTACATGTATGAGTGACTGTATAGGACTGTTGGTGAATGAGTGGATGTGTATGTGGATCTTAGAATTACTGAAGAGGTTGTTGTAACTGATATTGGTAAGTCCATTGTTTTGAAAATTTTAGTCTCTATTTTTGAATGTGTGTATCAAAGGTTATATTAGTGTGAGAGGAGGTCTGCCACTCTATCACAATCAATTTTTCAAAAACAAATCATCCATTTAGACACTTATATACCCATTTATTCTTCGATCGACCTTGAGATATACATATATAAAACATATTTAATTTTCAGAAAAACAGACATTCACTGGATGATGTCATCAGTGATGTCATTTGAGATGTCATCAGTGATGTCATGAGTGATGTCACTGACCATGTCATGAGTGATGTAATATGTGACGTCATCAGCAGTGCATTGCGGGCGCGCGAGTTATAGTTAGCTGAACTAACTATAACGGGGGAATTTCAATGGTTTTGTACAAGTGAAAAGTCAAGCTAACTATAACACCCCTGAAACCTATTGTTTTTTCAGTGAATTTCTGAGGTTTTTTAAATGCTAATTCCTAACTATAACGTGCCTGAAACCTATGTTTTTTTCTGTGAATTTCAAAGGTTTTTTAAATGCTAATTTCTAACTATGCCTACAGAGATAGGACATGTGAAGAAAGAAGAAAAAATGCACAGAAAGAAAAAAAAGAAGTGCAGAAAGAAGCAACAGAAGTCCTCAAAGACGAAGAAAAGTGCAGGAAGAACAAAAAGAAGAGCAGAAAGAATCCTTGTTGCAAAATCATCCTGTACCCTCAACTTTTTCAGACGGATACTGGTGGTAACTGAGTCTGACTAACCAGTCCTAGAGCCAGTGCTATGTTAAAAGACACTTAGAATACAGTGAAAACACCTACATACACTAGGGAACATTGTGCGTTGGGGTCCCCCTGTGATTAGCATGACCTCCTCTGTAAGACCCTAGTATATAATAGGCCAGGGGGATTAAAACTACCTCTTAAAACAGGCCACAGGGCGTTTTTGCACACGTTAACTCAGGCCCCGTCCCCTCCCTTAACCACTGTGTAAACACGCCCTGTGTCCGTTTTTAGTTGGGAGATTAAATTCATTTCAATCCTGAGGGTCCCTAGGGTCCAACTAGCCCACTAGGTACTTCCAGTAAGTGCACAGAGCTGCATTGCAGAGAGGTGTAAAAAGTGGCACAGCCTGGACCACCTCTCTGCAATGCAGCTCAGTGGCACTTACTGGAAGCACTTGGTGGGCTAGTTAGCCCCCAGGGGCCCTCAGTATTGAAGGGAAATTATATCCCCAATTTAAAACGTGCCATAGTGCGTGTTTGCACGCGTCACCTCAGGCCCCGTCCCCTCCCTTCACCACTGTGTAAACGCGCCCTGTGGCTGTTCTAAGTTGAGAGATTAAGTCCCCTTGAATCCTAAGGGTCCCTAGGGTCAAACTAGACCACTAGGTACCTCCAGTAAGCGCCACAGAGCTGCGTTGCAGAGAGGTGTAAAAAGGGGCTTGGCCTCAGAACACCTGTCTGCAGCGCAGCTCCCTGGCGCATACTGGAGATGCCTGTTGGGCTAGTTGGCCCTCAGGGACCCTCAGTATTGAAGAGGAATTAATTCCCCAACTTACAACTGGCCAGGGGGTGCGTTTGCAGAGTGCTGCAAGGAGGGGGCGTGACCTCCGGCACGATGCCAGTCTTTTATTTATTTTAATTTTTTAAGAAGGGGGGCTGTGTGGTTCCTCTTCTTATTCTAATTTATTGGCCCTGATGACCCCATCCCCCAGGGCCTGTCTCCTAATTATATATTTTTGACCCCAATCCCCAGGGCCGGCCACTGTTTTTTATTATTTTTAAAAAATATATATTTATAGACACACCTAGGACATGCTGGACAAACCGTACGTACCTATCACCATGACGATTTGAGTGATATTCATTAAAAGGCGAATATGCATCCAATGAATCCACGTGGAATGTATTTACACCACTAGTGAAGCTCTGACATATCTGATGCCCTACCGTGCCTAATCCTGGTAGACACCCTTGTCGTTTATTTATACAAACATGGGTAGCTATTGACGGGCACATTTAATACACATGCACACCAAGCCATTCAAAGGGGATTCGACAAAAATTCGACCAAACTATGTAAGAAACCCCCCTCACGGTTAATAAAACACACATCCACTGCCGGATGTGTAATACTTTTTATTTTACTCTCTGGAAAGGGGACGAACATCACTTGAGAGTCACAGCGCGCTCCTGGCAGAGCCCAATGCTGTGTTACACCCACCATTGCCTGCCGAGTGCCACACACCTCTGTGTTGTATTCCACCAGCTAGTGCATATGCTATGACACTCTCTAGCCCATGTGCACTGTAACACCACCCCGTGAATATGTCATGCCACACTTGTCTTCGCACGGGTTATATTGCCCCATCTAATCTGCCTTCCTCGATGCCTATGTTATAACGCACAGTGCTATGCCATACATATTACAATCTGGGATCCATATCTTTGTCACAGTGCATATGCAACGTTACACTCCCCAGCACATATTTTATATTACAACTTTATATACTAGTTAGGTTACACAACACTGCCCTGTGCATATTACACTCCAAGGCGCACATCGTATAGCACGCGCTAGTGCCTGTGCTATCTCGCGCTCTGCAATGAATCTGTCATTGCGCACAATGTATTGCATATTATATTTCACGCCCGGTTCATCTTATATCACACTTTTTGGTACATAGTTTATACCATACACTATATCTAGTTTTCATTTTCAATCGTGCTCTCAGGACTATGTTCTATATAACACTGTGTTCACCTACCCTTTTCACGCGCACTACATTTTGCGATAGGGGGTGGAGGGTCAGGGGGTGTTTCTGCCAAGTGAGCCCGGAGTCACAGTCACAAACGTCCTCTTGTTCCTGAATAAAAGTGAGATTATGCTGCATACTTGTTCATATTTTAAGTAGTTCGCACAGACACACGTTTTAAAAACAATAAAGTTCCTAATACCCGCCTTCTCTGAACAGTTAGCTTGCTGGTCCCATCCCCCTCCTCCCTATCCTCTGTTGTGTGAATCCATGGACTAGCCTCCTCCCTCCTGCCATGCTTGGTCTGATGTGCTGCCACTGCCCTCAATTTAGTATGATGTACCAGTCCCCTCCTCCTGCCCTCCATTGCCCAATGCTATGCCCCATCATTGACCTACTGCTTAAACTCTGTGCTTAGCTTGCTGCCCCTATTCTCCTCCCCCCTGCCCTCCGATGTCTTTGTGCATGCCCCTGCTCCATCCTTTTTGCCCACCATGTTCCATGGACCTGCCACTCCTATCTACTCTGAGGGTTCTGTTGAGCTGCCACTCCCCTCCCACCTGCCTAGCATTGTCAGATGACTGTAACCTGTTCCTGCCACCTCCACCCTGCCTGTCCACATGCCATGCCCCTATCCTCTTCCTCCTGTCCTACATGGTCCATTGTACTGCCACACCCTTCTGCCCTCCCTGGTCTGTTGTGCTGCAACTGTTCCTCCTGCCTGCCCTGTGCGGTCTGTTGTGAGGCCCCTTCCCCTGAACTTTCTTGTCAGTGCACAGGTCCTGACCCTCCCTTCTTTCTTCCATCGTCCTTTGTGCATGCCCCTGCACCCTCCTTCTTGCCCATCATAGCCATTGTGCTGCCACTAACCCTCCCAATTGCCATGCATGGTCTTCTGTGCTGCCATGGTCCCTCCCAACTTCCCTGTGTGGTCAGTTAGCTGCCCCTGACCCCCTCCCACCTTCCCTCCATGGTCTGTGTGTATGCCATCACAGTCTCACTGTTGCTCTTCATGGTGTGTCTTGCTTCTAGTGCCCATCCTGCCTGACCTCCATGGCTATCTTGCTGCTCCTGCCCTGCCCCCTTGCCCCCAGCCCTCTGTTTACATGTGCAGACCCCTACTCCCTCCCTCCTGGCTTGTCTGTTCCATTGTAATGCACCTGATCCGTCCCTCCTGCCCTTTATGGTCTGTTATGCTGCAGCTTTCTCTCCTGTCTGTCCATTATGGTCAGCTAGCTTCCATTGCCTCTTGCCCCTCTGTTCTCTGTTGTCCATGTGCATGGTCCTGTCCCCTCCCTCTTGCTTTCTATGGATTGTTGTGCTGCACTCCCGTCCTGCATGGCCTGTGTGGTGTATTGTGCTGCTGCAAACCCTGATGCCTGCCCTGCAGGGTCAGTTTGGTGCACCTCTCCATGTCCCTCCTGTCCTCTGTTATCCAAGTCCATGTCCCTACCCCATTTCCTTCCATGATCCAATGTACCATACTTGCGAACATTTTGAACTTGGTAAGAGGGAGATTTTGAAAAAAAACTGGGGTATTGATTTTCCCCTTTGAGTTACATTGAAAAAGAGGAGATTGTAGACAGGAGACAGATCAAATAAAGCCCATTTGAGCTTAAAAGCATTGGACAATTCTTGGCTGAATTGGGTCTGTTGGCATGTATGGTTGTACTACCATTGCCTCTTCCTTCTGCTTATAATTGTCTATTACATTGCCACAGCCTCTCTTGCAAGTCCTGTATTGTTGGTTTGTTGCTCCTGCCCCCCTTTCCACTGCCCTCCATAGTCTGTTGTGCTGCCACGGCCCTTCCTGCCTGCTCAGTGTGATTAAATTGTTGCCTTTGCACCATCCTACCTGCCTTCAATTTTCAGAGTCCGTGCCCCTGGCCTCTGCCTCTCAACAGTATCCTAATGAACAACTAGATTGCTAACATTCTATATTTATTACAAAAGTGTGGAACGCCTGACGTCATCTTGATGTAATCAAAACTGTAATACCTAGAGCATTTCCTTTAGAAATCACATATATGAGAAGGTCTTATTGGCATCAAAATTATGGTTAGTGCTCTAAAAGACTAAAATAAGGACATATTTTCTGAGTTTTCAAATAGCGACAAAGCACATTTAAATTATTTGTTATCTTTATGTTTTTTTATCCAGTTGACCACTTGATTAAATGTTGCACTTAGGGGAGAGGATGTGGTGTTACTTCCAGAACTGCAGACTTTGCAACTGGGGAACCAGGTTGGAGTTTCTGCTTCAGCTCGACATTCTGTGATTCTGGTCAAATCACTTAGTCTCCCTATGTCTACAACCAAAACGAATTTGTTCTTGTGTGATGTAACCAATGCTCATGTAAAGCATACCTGACAAGTCTGCACTATATAACACTGCAAAAACACAAAATAATAAGTGTTTTGCACACTTCTGTCATTGGGCTGTATTTGGGCTACATCTGGGTGATTTTGGGCTACATTTGGGCTCTTTTGTCTCCGGTGGCCATCTTGGGAGATTTATTTGTTATGAAGTTTCCTAATTTCCTCATGTACTGCAGTCTCCTCAGTAGGAAATGCTTTCAGTTTTTTACTTTGATTCCATCATGAAGGTATTCAGATATGTCACACATTTGCCATAAATTCTGAAAGTTAGCACTCTAGTTGCTCATTAGACCACTGTAGTAAAACTACTGTTCACCATGGAAGTCTGCTCCTGGTATTAAAAGTGCATGTTTCAGTCTGCATGTCAGAATTTTTTAATGAAATAGAAGAGGATTTGAGAATTCACTCAAAATGTGCCCTCATTTTCTTTCTTCAGCATTAATCATCATTTCTATGGCCAAATGAACCCCCTCATTGTGTTCCTTTTTAAATTAAATGTTTTGTCATAATGAAGACAGTAAGCGCTCTAGTTGTTTTTAAGAACACTCTGGGACATTCTGTCATTGGGCTATACTTGGGATACAGCTGGGGGATATTTGGGCTACATTTGGGCTCTTTTGTCTCTGGTGGCCCTCTTGGGAGACTTATTCGTTATGAAGTTTCCTAATTTCCTCATTTACTGCAGTCTCCTCAGTAGGAAATACTTTCAGTTTTTTACTTTGATTCCATCAAGAAGGCATTCAGATGTGTCACACATTTGCCATAAATTCAGAATGTTAGTACTCTTTTTGCTCATTAGATCACTGTAGTAAAGCTACTGCTCACCAGGGAAAACTGCTGCTGGTATTGAAAGTGCATGTTTCAGTCTGCATGTCAGAAATTTTTAATGAAATAAAAGAGGATTTCAGAAGTCAAAATGTGCCCTAGTTTTTCTTTCTGCAGCACTAATCATACTTGTTATGGAAAAATGAACCCCCTCATTTTGTTCCTTTTTAAATTAAATGTTTTAAGAGTTACCACTTTAATCCAAGCAAGATGGCTTCAGGTGTGCCATACGTTTATCATAAGTAGGACTGTTAGCGCTCTAGTTGTTCTTTGGAACACTCTGGGAAGCTGCAGTAGAACACAAAGGAATCAACTGACAGTCTCTGCCCTTGTTGGATGTACAGGTTTTACTGAGAATGTCAGACTTCATTTTCACATGACTGAGAAAGATAATGTGAATTTACAGAAAATAAGCTCTCAGTTTAGCTTATAGATCACCTTCCAAACCTCTGTGGGAAAAGCATGAGAAAATATTTTTCTCTCAATCATGATATCCCAGCAGAAGGCTTTTTCACATGGTGAAATCACCTTAGAACATACCACAATTCCTAAAATGAGTATGGTACCAACAACAATGATTTACAATGTAACTAAAGTCTTAAAACCTTCTATTAACTGCAATGCTTTTTAATGAGGTGCTATCATGTATATTGGTCCCAAGATGGCTGCCAACACTTCTTGGATGAAGTGCTGACAGCCAATCAGATCTCAGGATGAGATGTGTGGTTAGGCTCCGCCCACATATATATATGATTTTACTTTTGATTTTCTCAGGAACTACTGAACAGATTGACACCAGTCCTACAAAAGGCACTTCCCTGAGCGGAGGACTACCTCTCTGCCAAATTTCAAGTAATTCTGTTCAGCCGTCCGGGCTGTACCTTGGACTAAAGGTCCCTATGGAAAATTGCATGGGGAAAACGTGTTTTGGGACCCCCCTTTTTCTCAGCCCCCACTTGACAAATCCCCCCGAGACTTTCAGGGTAGGAGCGGAGCGGAGCGCCCCACCTATTTTGAAAATTTCGCGAGGATTCGTCAACCGGCGCCAAAGTTATTCCAAATAGAATGTTGCGGATTTCCTATGGAAACACAGTCCTAACTATAACTATCTACTGGCGACCGCCAGTAGATAATATATATATATATATATATATATATATATATATATATATAATTTTCAGGGAGGGGGCCATTTTCTGCCCCCTGGACCCCACTCCCTAGGGCGGCCATGTGTAAAGGGACCGATGGGGAGCCTGAAGGTCCCTGCGCTCCTTCCCAGCACCCGCCTTCTGTGGGGGCTGCCATTCCTTTTTAGCCCCTGGGAACTGCTGAAATGCGGCACCCTGTGGCTGAAAAATAATGTGTACTTGCTTTAAAAAATTGAGAGCAAAGTGCTCTCGATTGTTTAAAGCGAGTACACTGTCAGCTATGGGATGGCGGGAGCAGGGCTACTGCCATCCCATAGCAAACTGCAATGTCACTGGGGTGGGCACCCTGGGACATTGCTGGAGCTTGCCTTGAGTGGTGGTGGTCCCCAGGGCCATCTAGGGCTCCTAGCGGGGGGCCGTGTGGCCCCCTCCCTGCATTTGCATAGGTGGTGGTTCCTGGGGCTGAGAGTCCGCAATGGACCCCCGCATTTACATAATCTATGCCCTTCAGGAGTTGGTGGTCCCCAGGTCAGTGGGGGGGAGGGCCTCCCACACCTTTAAAAAAAGCCTGAGGGATGTGGGTGTCCCCGGGGCTGAGGGGGGAATGAGGCACCCCTGCATTTAAAGATTAAAGCCCCAGAGAGGGGGCCTTCCCCGGGGCAGCATGGGGGCAGACAGGAGCCCTCCATGATATTTGGTAATAAAAAGCCCCGGGGAGTAGGCAGTCCCCTAGGCTTCTGGGGGACTAAGTGACCCCCCCTGCATATCATTAAAATTGCCCTGGGGAGGTGGCGGTTCCAGGGGCTGCGGCAGCCCCACAGGCCCCCGCATCTTATTTTAACATTTCCCCTGGAACCTGGCCCACCTGGGTGCTAGATTAAATGAATCACAGGAGATAGTGCTTTGTTTTTTAACAAATTTATTCAACCGAGTCACAAGATGGCTACGAAAACTTCCTGGTTTGAAATGTTGGCAGCCAATCAGAGTCAAGCTCGAGATCAGGAGGGTTCCACTGCGGTCACCAGATACTAATATTTCTAAATGTATGAATTTCTCAGGAACTACTGAACGGATTTACACCATATAACAAAAAGGTCACTTTTTGAACCAAGGGCTAACTTTTTGCTAAATTTGGTGTAATTCAGCTCAGCAGTTCGGGCTCTAGCCTTGCATAAAGTTTCCTTTGGAAAATTACATGTAGAAAACGCGTTTAGGGACCACAATTTTTCTAGGCCCCCGATTCATGACTCCCCCCAAAACTTTTAAAACAGGAGCTGACCGAAGTGACCCATTAGTTTTGAAAATTTTGCGAAGATTCGTTAAACGGTGGTAGAGATATCGGCAAAAGAAAAAATGCTTTTTGAATAGAAACAATGTCCCAACTATAACTATCTACTGGTGACCGTCAATAGGTAATAAACATCTATACATATTCATATTCCTATACATTTATAAATATATATGTGTGTCTCTATATATATTCACTGAAAAAAATCTAAAGTATAAAGACAAATTTAAAGGATGTAGTGAATATTGAAGATGACAGTGATATAGAAGTCATGGTAGTGGAACAGGTCAATTTATTGCAGAATAGTCAATCAATAACATATTCTCCTCCCAAGTGTATAGTATCTATAAATAATACTGAAGTGCAAATGTGGGCGGATTCATGTTCCCCTTTTATTCTAATAGATAAAATTAAGTGGGAAAGCTTGGGATCTACCAAATTAATTCCTACTGACGTTGAACCTCTAGGGTATTGTGGAAAGAAATGACCAGTATTATGATATTTTAATGCCGAAATACACTTTAAAGATTAGGTTACCATAGCAAAGATTTCTGTGGTAGAATCTGGCAGGAGTCTATTGGGATTGAAGGAGCAGAAATGTTTGGGCATTATTCTTAACCCAAATCATCCTTTACAAGTGTTTTTAACCGATGGTGACGAGGTTAACAAATGGTTTGAAGATTTTCCTAACTTATTTAGAGAAGATCTAGGGCACCTTAAAGGATTTGAACATCGTATCATAGTCGAAAAATATGCCATTCCTAAAGTGCATAAGGTATGCAATGTACCCATGGCATTGAGAGGGAAGTTGAAGGAAGAATTACAGAGATTATGTGAGGAAAAGATTATTGAACCTGTAGAAGCATCAGATTGGTTAAGTCCAATTGTGATTGCACACAAACCCAACGGCAAGATCTGCTTGTGTGTGGATTTAAGAGATCTAAGTGAGTGTATATGGGTTGACAGGTATCCGTTACCTCGCATAAATGAAATGTTATCTTGTATTGTTGGTGGGAAGTATTTCACAACGTTAGACTTTTCAAGTGCTTACCATCAAGTATGTTTACAACCAGTATCGAAACATCTGACATCTTTCATCACACCTGAAGGTGCATTACAATTTATCAGAATGCCTTTTGGGTTAGCCTCGGCATCTGCTGTGTTTCAGAGGATAATGCAAAAGATATTGAAGGATGTTTAAAATGCACTGGTGGTTCAAGATGATGTACTAGTATGGGGTGAGAGTGACAATCATCATGATAATGTATTGAGAGAAGTGCTGTCAAAACTTGGAGCTGCTGGTCTCACCATTAGTTTGCAAAAATGTAAATTTTGTCAACATGAAGTAGAATATTTGGGACATACGTTGTTTCACAAAGGCATAATAAGAAATACACTGTATTTTCAAGGAGCATGTACCTGTGAAAAGGGAGCAATTATTTTCTTTGTACTGAGGAGAACTTAGAGAAATCAAGACACTTTACTCCACTGGGGGAAGAGACGATGGTGGTTAGTAGTGGTGTATTTTACTTTGATTAGCTGGGGGCTAACATGATGTTAGTTAGTGTATATCTATGGTAGAGCGAGGCAGTAAGGAAACAGATCTTCAGTGATGCTTTTGAGTTTGATATTTGAGGATACAGTGCAACTATGAAACTGTTATTCAACCTAGTGGAGCCCTCCTCAAAAACAACATCCAGAATTGCTCCTCTGAAGATTTTAACCTCCAAAAAAGACTAAAGTCTAAATGAAAAATATTGCTTGTGATGACTTGATAATATACCTGCCCATTGGTTATAAAATGACATTTGTATTTAGTTCTTCTAATATTTTAATCACACTCATAACTGCTCTTTTGAATATTTGCATCTTTTTTTCACCTTAACTAGTTTGTATTGTATCATTTTGGAAAAATTAGAATCAGTATTTTATTATTCTTTCCTGTTAGATTGAATTGGAATTTATACAATGTATGATGTAATGTTAATGTGTCTTTAGGTGCTGTCTCTCCAACACAATTTTCTCTTAGGGAAGCATTTCTGCTTGTTACAAATTACCATGGGAAAACCCAGGATTCCTAATCTAAGTGCTATTTTATTTAATTTGATGAGAACTCCACTTAAGCTGCCATAAATAATGATGCTTCTAATTCTCCCCAGTAATCAATTCAAATACATACAAAACCATCTGTGATTCAAGCAGCAGAGGAATCTAGAGAATAATCCACCACTATCAGAGTATGACCAAAGTGTTTTGGTAGGGTTGTAGTGGTGGAATCTATTTATTTTTATTTTTATTTTAAAGGTTTTATATAGCGCTGGCTAGACCCGGAGGTATCAGAGCGCTTTACATGAGTATCAGATCATAGTTGCAGGTTACATCATTACAAAGGTTACACAGTTATAAGAGCACGGCAACATAGTTATATGTAAGGTCGAAATAAACAATAAGCACATATACGTAAGGGAAAAAGCAGGCAAGGGGAGAGAATCAGGGGAGGGGGGTAGGAGCAGGGGACATAGACAGAAAATGAAGGAGGGAAAGACGAGGGGAGGGTGAGAGACACAGCATGGATAGAGGAGGGAGAGGGCAACAGGGACACAAACTGGTAGACGAGTCAGAGCTGCATCCAAAGTCCTGCAAGCTTTGATCATAGGGGAAGTGGTATCATTTCCCCATCTCTGTTGTGAGAGGCTCCCTTTATGCAGTGGACTCTCTCAGAGGGGTCTCTGAGACTCCAAGGCCTACATACTGGATCCTTCCCCAAAAAGGGGAGAGGGAGTGCTTTGGCAAGGAGTGCCATACCATTCCTCAGCTGTGAGTGGCTCCCTTGGCGCTGTGGGCTCTCTCAGCTGGTTCGCTGAGACTCCAGGTTATAAATATTGGATCTTTCCCCAACAAGAGGAGAAGGAGTGCTTAGTCAAAGGGCACAAATGACAGGGGGCTAGGCTGTGTAGCAGGCAAGGGGAGAGATTCAGGGGAGAGCGGATAGGAGCAAGGGAACTAGACAAAGAGAGAAAGTGTACTAAATGGGAACAAACAGCATCCGTTTAGGGAACAGACTGGCCATGAGTTTGCCCCATCTGAAGGTAAAAACCTAGCACAGGCCATTCCAGAAGCCTTGCCATCCAGGACAAGAAGCACACAGTTTGTAATTCTTCTATTTCAAGTGGTGGTAGAAGAATCCCAAAATGGATGTTAGCCACCGTGAAATTCAAAATGGGTGCCAGTCCAAAGTCAATATTTAAAAGTTCAGAAAAACGGAGAACCCACAAAGGCAATTAGGAGCGTACCACAGTGTCAAGATCAGCCATAAGAGACTTCTGTCTATCGTCTCCCGCACCCAAAATCCTTTGTTGTCCTGCCCCTCGCTGCTATCTTGGTCGTGTGAGGGCGGGCTCTGGTAGGATACGCACTTACTCGCACAGACTGTGCGCGGACGTGACTCTGAATACAGCATCGGCAAGGCCACTGGAAAGGGACTCCGGCTGAGCGCAATTTAGTTCAATGTATGGTGGTTCCTGCTGTCTGGTGTGATGTACCATGAGGAGTGAGTTGAACCACATGCATTTTTCTTCTAGGAATACGTTTAGGATGGTGCAGTGTGGTACTTTTATGATTCAGCAGGAGGCCTGCAGTATTTGGAAATGACAGTGGGTGAGTAAAAAACAGTACTAGGTAAATAATATTCCCAAAGTTGACACGTGTGGCGAAGCAAACCTTCCATCAAAACAACCACTTTATGAGGGATAATCCTTAGGGCACTAACATGGACAGACTAGTGCATTGACTTGAAAGGTTGATGTCCAATATTAAGAATTCCAATGATATAAGATGAAGTTTTGCAATGGGGGTAGTTTGTGATAATATAAGATTGTGTGCACTTAGAGTCACTGAAACAAGAATAACAAAGGGGATTAAGAAACTGCAATGGGGTGGCTGAGTGGACACTGATAGATGTTGAAGGCAGAAAAAAGAGAGATATTTACTATTCTGCATTTTCATTTGTATGATTTATATATACATTGAAAATAGGCATCAAGTGATGGACTTATACACAATTTTCTTGTAGATTGGTAGAGGGCAGGAAAACATTAATGAATTTCATAAAAATTATGGTATGGTGTTGAATAAAAAACATTGAAACTTTCAGTACAAAAGCATGACATAGGCAACATTGTACTCCTATGCACAATGACAATTCACTAAGGGTCCACAATGCATTTTTAGAAATAAAACAAATAATGGTAAAGGTTTTGGCAAGACACAATCAATTTCCTTTCTTTGATGTAAAACAGAGATAGTTGAGAATCACCAAAGAAAACAGAAGATGAAGTTTTTGTAAAATACAATTATACTGCTCTGCACAATCTGGTGTAATTGATAAAAAACAGTTTAACAAATGTCTAAAAATTAACAACTTTAATTGTAGGAAGTTGAATGAGCAAAACCGGATTGATTTTTTACATGAACAGAAACATCCGGCAAGCTTGTGTAGCAATGTTGGAATTTTTAAATGATTTGAAATTTGTATTTGATTATTTGGTATTATAATTTAGCGTATGGTTTGCAATAAGTGCTGTCACCTATCATAAATTTTTAATGTAGTCATTCAGTTAGGAAATTGCAAGCCCTGTCATCAGGCATGTTTGTCATAAGTTGATTGTGGTCTTCACATAGCATCAATTCTGAAAGGGTGGCACATTCTCTGAATAAACCATATAAGTAACACAGATGTAAATCTAAGTGGGGGCTTTGTCAGGCAGTATGTTGTCACCAAGAAAAATGTAACTTGAGTGATGGAAAATATCTCACTCAGAATACTAAGAGAATCTCTTGAGCGGACCTAAAACTATTAATGATCAATAGCATCAAAACATATGCAGATAAGTGGTCAAAAATTGAAACATAGACTTGAAGGTCTTAATTTTTATAATTAGGGCTCCAGGTTTGCTGGAATTTATTTTTGACACTTCCGTCTGGGTTTATCCATATTTATTCTTTTCTTATTTTATTTGAATGTATCTGTAAATGTTTTGTGTTTAGTGTAAACATGAAACTACAATGGGGATATCTTTCGGTATATTTAACCAATAAAAATATACTCCTGTTTTAATGTTCAGCGAGTTCCTACAAATGTCAAGTATAGTGTAGCCATCTGAAAAATGTATATTGTAGAATAGCTCAAACATCTGTATATTCACAGTTATTTTAACTTAATTAATATACCTTTTTCCAAACTTTTCTACCTGTCAGTCTGACCAATTACTGGCCTGCCACTCATGATTGAAAAATGTAGAATTTTCCAAAGGAAGACATAATTTCCGTATTTTACTATATTTAAAAATAAATACCGATAGGAAAATGTAGTTTGTCAGTCTCTTTAGATCTGAGACAATCAGTACAAACAGAAAACTGTGAGCCTTAATTATATTTATAATTTTAGATCCTTGCCAATGGTGAACAACAATAGAGATTCGCAGCTAAATGATGATGCAATACGTAATACAACGGCCATGGTAGGTATTGTGACAACAGATACATGTTTTGTCAATGTGACTGATACAAGGCTGTAAAATATGCACAACTGCTGTGAATGAAATATGGAAAGAGTAGGAAATAGGAGGCAGAACATAGAATGTAGAAGAGTAAACGAAGGCGGCTAACTAGAAGGGTCAGAACTAGATTTGAGGAAGTGCACCCAGTGAGTAAAGAAATTGAGATTCATTATAAGACCTCTATATGTGGAAAGATAGTCCAACCCACACCTGAGAGCAGAAAAAGAAGAGACCCAAACAGGTGCACCCAAGAATGAGTAATTAAAGATAGGTAAGAAATAATATATGTACCTATTATGTCCATTTTGCAGCATGTGAGATATGCTCATACTGAGATCTGAGCTCATACTGAGACCAACCCGTGCAACCGCTTACACACCAACAGATGGACTGATATAGGAATTCACACAGTTTTGTCACTAACCCATGCATTCATTCACTCACTTATACAGTCAGTCACACACCTACTAAATCATCCATTCAGACAGTCATACACCCACTCATTCTTCAATACATCTTGGCCTATATACATAAAAAACATATTTAAACTTTTTAGAAACACACAGTCACTGGACGATATAATCAGTGATGTCATTTGAGATGCCATCAGTGATGTCACTGACCATGTCATGAGTGATATAATATGTGATGTCATCAGCAGTGCATTGCAGGGGTGTGAGTTATAATTAGCTCAATTAACTATAACGGCTGAATTTCTCTAATTTTGTATGGCTGAAATGTCCAACTAAGTATAACGTCCCTGAAACCTATGGTTTTTTCAGTGAATTTCTAAGGTTTTTTAAATGATAATTTCTAACTATAACATCCCTGAAACCTATGATTTTTTTCAGTGAATTTCAAAGGTTTTTTAAATGCTAATTTCCAACTATAACGTACCTAAAACCTATAGTTTTTTCAGTGAAAATATATAAAAAGGCATACCCTCGCTGAAACGCGTCATGCCATTGCTGCAATAAATGTCTTTCCTGGCATTCCCCATGTGTCCCTCTGATTCCTTCGAAATGAAGAGATCGTGTTTTCATGTTATGCGCGTTTGCCCCTGACGCGCTAGGGGGACCCGCCCAACTAAGTGTACGGAGTCAAAAGGGCAACAACGGTGTGAAGGATCCAAGGGATTGGAAGTACTCCATGACCGCCGGATCCTGTGAAGGCACATCATCGCTGCAGAAGCAGTCCATGACTACACAGAGGGACAAGAGCACTGTATCTTAGTCCCAGAGGCACGCTGAATTAGGACATATGCGGCTTGGTCATTGGGGAGCCAGGGAAGGAAAGTTATTTCAGCCGCAACATTGGACTTTCACCATAACTGCAAGGTATGACGTTCCTGTAAATTTAAAATCCAGCACTCACCATGAGATGCCTTGGGATCAATGCCAAGCACTTACCTATCAGGCCAGGACTGATGCCTGCTGGGAACTGTAGTCTACCAATGTGGGCTGCAGTATTGATTGGACTTCCAACTCGGCTCACCAGGATTGCCACCAATGAGAGAACGACCTGAGCAATATCAAAGCAGAATGGGGACTAGACATTGCTGCAATAAACGTCTTTCCTGGCATTCCCCATGTGTCCCTCTGATTCCTTCCAAATGAAGAGATCGTGTTTTCATGTTATGTTCGTTTGCCCCTGACGTGATATGGGGAGCCAACCAACGAAGTTTCCAGAGTCAGAAGGGCAACAACGGTGTGAAGGATACAAGGGATTATAAGTACTCCGTGACCGCCGCATCTTGTAAAGGCACAGCATCGCTGCAGAAGCAGTCCGTGACTACACAGAGGGACAAGAGCACTGTATCTTAGTCCCAGAGGCACGCTGAATTAGGACATATGCGGCTTGGGCGTCGGGGAGCCAGGGAAGGAAAGTTGTTTCAGCTGCAAGATTGGACATTCACCATAACTGCAAGGTATGACGTTCCTGTAAATTTTAAATCCAGCACTCAGCTTGAGAAAACGTGGGATCGATGCCAAACACTTACCCAGCAGGCCAGGACTGATGCCTGCTGGGAACTGTAGTTTTCTGATGTGGGCTGCAGTGTTGGTTGGACTTCCAACTCGGCACACCAGGATTGCCACCAATGAGAGAACGACCTGAGCAATATCAAAGCTCAATAGACTGTGTTTGCACAACGGCATTTGAAAAAGGCATTCCCTTGCCGAAACATGTCATGCCATCGCTGCAAAAAACATCTTTCCTGGCATTCCCCATGTGTCCCTCTGATTCCTTCCAAATGAAGAGAGTGTGTCTACATATATATATTATCTACTGGCGGTTGCCAGTAGATAGTTATAGTTTGGACCTAGTTTCCATAGGAAAAGCGTTTTTTGTTTTCCCAATAACTTTGGTGCCGGTTGAGGAATCTTCACAAAATTTTCAAAACTTATGGCCCGCTCCGGTCAGCTCCTATCCTGACAGTTTCGATTTGATTTGCCAAGCAGGGGCCGAGAAAAAAGGGGTGTCCCAAAACATGTTATTTCCATGTTATTTTCCATAAGAAACATTAGACCCGGCTACAGCTCAAACTGCTGAATGGAATTACACCACATTTGGCAAAAAGGTAGTGCTTGGTTCAGAAAGCGTCCTGTTTTTTTAAATGGTGTAAATCCGTTCAGTAGCTTTTGAGATATTAAAGGAAAAAAATCTTTATATATCTAGGCGGGACCTAACTACACAAGCACAAGCGTCGCTTTAATTGGCTGCCAACACTTCAATCCAGGAAGTGTTGGCAGCCATCTTTCTGCAATGCTTTTTAGGTCTCGCCTTGCGATGCAGGGCATGCGCTGCACACTACACAAACACCACTGCACTACCCTAAACACTAAAACAATAACCCAGCATGACCCCTACACTACCCAAACACTACTGTACTACCCTAAACCCTAAAACACCACCCCAGCACGACCCCCTACACTAACCAAACATAACTGCACTACCCTAAACCCTACAACACTAACTCCAGCACGACGATCCCCTACACTACCCAAACACTACTACACTACCCTAAAACCAAAGACACGAACCCCTATACTACAGAAACACCACTGCACTATACTAAGCCCTAAAACACTACCCCTAGCATGACCCCCTACACTATACAAACCCCACTGCACTACACTAAACCCGAAAACACTATCCCCACACTACACAAACACCACTGCACTACCCTAAACCCTAAAACACTACCACCAGCACGACCCCCTACAATACCCAAACACCACTGCACTACCCTAAACCCTAAATCGTGACCCCCTGCACTACAAAAACACCAATGCACTACCCTAAAATCTAAAACGCTACCCCCAGCATGACCACTTACACTACACAAACACCACTGCACTACCTTAAACCCTAAAACACAACCCTCTACACTCAACAAACACCACTGCACTACCCTTAACCATAAAACACTACAGCCAACTTGACCCCCTACACTACACAAACAACACTGCACTATCCTAAACCCTAAAACACTACCCCCTAAACTACACTGACACCACTGCACTACCCTAAACCCTAAACCACTACCCTCAGCATGACCCCATACACTACACAAACACAACTGCCCTACCCTCAACCCTAAAACACTATCCCCAGCACGAACCCCCAAACACTACCCAAATACCTCTGTACTACCCAAACCCTAAATCAACCCCCAGCCCAACCCCCTACACTACACAAACACCACTGCACTACCCTAAACCCTAAATCTACCCCAGCACGCCCCTACACTACCCAAATTCAAATGCACAACGCTAAACCCTGTAACACTATCCCCAGGATGACCCCTTACACTACACAAACACCACTGCGCTACCCTAAACCCTAAAACACTATCCCCAGCACTACCCCAACACTACACAAACACCACTGCGGTACCCTAAACCCTAAAACACTATCCGCAGAACGACCCCCTACACTACCCACACACCACTGCGCTACCCTGAACCCTAAAACACTATCCACAGCACGACCCCATGCACTACACAAAAACCACTGTGCTACCCTAAACCCTAAAACACTACCCCAGCACGACCCCCTATACTAACCAAACACCACTGCGCTACCCTAAATCCCAAAACACTACCCTAGGATGACCCCCTATACTACCCAAACACCACTGCACTACCCTTAACCCTAAAACACTACCGCAGCACGACCCCCTACACTACCCAAACACCACTGCACCAACCTAAACCCTAAATCTACCCCCAGCATGACCCCCTACACTACCCAAACACCACTGCAGTACCCTAAACCCTAAATGTATCCCCTGCATGACCCCTTACACTAAAAAAACACCACTGCACAGCCCTGAACCCTAAAACACTACCCCAGCACGACCCCCTACACTACACAAACACCACTGTACTGCCCTAAACCCTAAAAAACTAACCCCAGCACGACCCCCTACACTACACAAACACAACTGCACTGCCCTAAACTCTAAAACACTACGCCCAACTCGACCCCCTACACTACACAAACACCACTGCACTGCCCTAAAGCCTAAAACACTACCCCAGCACAACCCCCTACACTACACAAACACCACTGCACTGCCCTAAACCCTAAAGCACTACCCCCAGCACAACCCCCTACACTACACAAACACCACTGTACTGCCCTAAACCCCAAACCACTACCCCCAGCACGACCCCTGCACTACACAAACACCACTGCGCTACCCTAAACCCTAAATCTACCCTCAGCATGACCCCCTACACTACCCAAACACCACTGTGCTACCCTAAACCCTAAAACACTACCTCAGCACGAACCCCCAAAAACTACCCAAACACCACGGCACTACCCTAAACCCTAAATCTACTCCCAGCATGTCCCCCTACACTACCCAAACAGCACTGACGTACCCTAAACCCTAAATCTACCCCAGCAAAACCCTCTACACTACCCAAACACCACTGCACTACCCTTAACCCTAAAACACTGCCACCAGCACAAACACCTACACTACACAAACACCACTACACTGCCCTAAACCCTAAAACACTACCCCCAGCACGACTCCCTACACTACACAAACACCACTGCACTGCCCTAAAGCCTAAAACACTAACCCAGCACAAACCCCTACACTACACAAACACCACTGCACTGCCCTAAACCCTAAAACACTACCCCCAGCACGACCCCCTACACTACACAAACACCACTGCACTGCCCTAAACCCCAAAACACTACCCCCATCATGACCCCTGCACTACACAAACACCACTGCGCTACCCTAAACCCTAAACCTACCCCCAGCACGACCCCCTACACTAGGCAAACACCACTGCACTACCCTCAACCCTAAAACACAACCTTCTACACTACCTAAACATCACTGCACTACCCTAAACCCTAAAACACTACCCCCAGCACTAACCCCTACATCACACAAACATCACTGCACTACCCTAAACCCAAAATCTACCCCCAGCACGACCGCTACACTACCAAACACTACTGCACTACCCTAAACCCTAAAACACGAACCCCTACGTACACAAACACCACTAGACTACCCTCCACCCTAAAACATTACCACCAGCACTACCCCCTACACTCCACAAACACCACTGCACTACCCTAAACCCTAAACACCACCCCCAGCACTACCACCTACACTACCCAAAAACCACTGCGCTACCCAAAACCCTAAAACACCACCCCCAGCACACACCCCTACACTACCCAGACACCACTGCTCTATCCTAAACCCTAAAACACTATCCCAGCATGACCCCCTACATTACCCAAACACTACTGTGCTACCCTAAACCCTAAAACACAACCCCCAGCACAACCCCCTACGCTACCCAAACACCAATGCGCTACCCTAAACCCTAAAACATTACCACCAGCATAACACCGTATACTACCCAAACACCACTGTGCTACCCAAAGCCCTAAAATACCACCCCCAGAACTACCCTTACACTACCCAAACACCACTGCACTATCCTAAACCCAAAAACACTACCCCAGCACAAACCCCTACATTACCCAAACACAACTGCACTACCCTAACCCCAAACACACTACCACAGCACGACCCCCTACACTACCAAAATACCACTGCACTACCCTTATCCGTAAAACACTACCCCAGCACGGACCCCTATACTACCTGAACACCACTGCACTACCCTAAACAATAAATCTACCCAAGCACGACCCCTTACACTACCCAAACACCACTGCACTACCCTAAACCCTAAAACACGACCCCCTATACTACACAAACACCACTGCACTACCCTTAACCCTAAAACACTACCCCCAGCATGACCCCTTAACTAAACAAACACCACTGCACTACCCTAAAACCTAAAACTCTACCCCCTACACTACACAGACATCACTACACTACCCTAAACCCTAAAAAATTATCCTCAGCACAACCCCCTACACTACACAAACACCACTGCACTACTCTAAACTGTAAAACACTACCCCCAGCACGACCCCCCAAAAACTACCCAAACACCACGGCACTACCCTAAACCCTAAATCTACTCCCAGCATGACCCTCTACACTACCCAAACAGCACTGACGTACCCTAAACCCTGAATCTACCCAAGCACAACACTCTACACTACACAAACATCACTGCAGTACCCTAAACCCTAAAACACTATCCCCAGCATGCTCCCCTACACTACCCAAACACCACTGCGGTACCCTAAACCCTAAACACTATCCCCAGCATGGCCCCATACACTACTCAAACACCACTGCGCTACCCTAAACCCTAAAACACTACCCCACCACGACACCCTACACTACCCAAACATCACTGCGGTACCCCAAACCCTAAAACACTACCCCAGCATGACCCCCTACACTACGCAAACATCAGTGCGGTCCCCCAAACCCTAAAATACTACCCCCAGCATGACCCCCTACACTACCCAAACACCACTGCGCTACCCCAAACCCTAAAACACTACCCCCAGCATGACACCCTACACTATCCAAACACCACTGAGCTACCCTAATCCCTAAAACTCTATCTCCACCACGACCCCATACACTACACAAAAACCACTGCGCTACCCTAAACCCTAAAACACTACCCCAGAACGAACCCTATACTACCCAAACACCACTGCACTACCCTAAACCCTAAAACACTACCCCAGCACGGCCCCCTACACTGCAGAAACAACACTGCACTACCCTAACCCTAAACCCTAAACCACTACCCCTAGCACGACCCCCTACACTACACAAACATCACTGCACTACCCTAATCCCTTAAACACTACACTAGCATGACCCTCTACACTACCCAAACACCACTGCAATACCCTAAACCCTAAATTACTATCCCAAGCACAAACTCCTACACTACCCAAACACCCCCGCACTACCCTAAACCCTAAAACACTACCCCCAGCACGAACTCCTACACTACCAAAACACCACTGCATTACCCTAAACCCTAAAACACTACCCCAGCACAAACTACTACACTACCCATACACCACTGCACTACCCTAAACCCTAAAACAGGACCCCTACACTACACATGTACCACTGCACTACCATAAACCCTAAAACACTACCCCCAGCTTGACCCCCTTCACTACCCAAAGACCACTGCACTACCCTAAACCCTAAAATACTACCCTCAGCACGACCCCCTTCACTATCCAAATACCACTGCGCTACCATGAACCCTAAAACACTACCCCCAGCATGACCCCCTACACTACCCAAACACCACTGCGCTACACTAAACCCTTAAACACTACCCCCAGCATGACCCCTACACTACACAAACACCACTGCTCTACCCTCAACCATAAAACACAAACCCCAGTATGACCTCCTACACAACACAAAAAACACTTCACTAAACTAAACCCTAAAACACTTCCCCCAGCAAGACCCCCTAGACTACAAAAACACAACTGCACTACCCTAAACCCTAAAACACTACCCCCATCATGACCCCACACTACAAAAAACACCACTGCACTAACCTAAACCCTAAATAACTACCCACACAACGACCCCCTTCACTACCCAAACACTACTGCTCTACCCTAAGCCCTAAAACACTACCACAGCACAACCCCGTACACTACACAAACACCACGGCACTAACCTAAACCCTAAAACACTGCCCACAGCATGACCCCCTAAACTACACAAACACCACCGCACTACTCTAAACCCTAAAACACTTCCCCAGCATGAACCCCTACACTACCCAAACACCACCGCACAGCCCTAAACCCTAAAACACTACCCCCAGCATGACCCCTTATGCTACCCAAACACCACAGCACTACCCTAAACCCTAAAACACTTCCCCAGCATGACCCCCTACACTACCCAAACACCACCGCACTGCCCTAAACCCTAAAACACTACCCCCAGCATGACCCCTTATGCTACCCAAACACCACCGCACTACCCTAAACCCTAAAACACTGCCCCAGCATGACCCCCTACACTACACAAACACCACTGCACTACCCTAAACCCTAAAAAACTACCCACAGCACGACCTCCTACACTACCCAAACACCACTGCACTAGCCTAAACCTTAAATCTACCCCCAGCACGACCCCCTACACTACTAAAACACCACTTCACTACCCTAAATCCTAAATCTACCCCCAGCACGACCCCCTACACTATCGAAACACCACTGCACTACCCTAAACCCTAAAACACTACCCCCTGGACAACCTGATACGCTACCCAAACCCCACTGCACTACCATAAACCCTAAAACACTACCCCCAGCACAACCCCCTACACTACACAAACACTACTGAACTGCCCTAAAACCTAAAACACTACCCCCAGCACGACCCCCTACACTACACAAACACCGCTGCGCTGCCCTAAAGCCTAAAACACTACCCCAGCAAAACCCCCAACACTACACAAACACCACTGCACTGCCCTAAACCCTAAAACACTACCCCAGCACGGCCCCCTACACTACACAAACAACACTGCACTGCCCTAAACCCCAAAACACTACCTCCAGCATGACCCCTGCACTACACAAACACCACTGCGCTACCCTAAACCCTAAATCTACCCCAGCACGACCCCCTACACTACCCAAACACCACTGCACTACCCTAAACCCTATAACACTACTCCCAGCACGACCCCCTACACTACGCAAACACCACTGCACTACCACTACCCTCAACCCTAAAACACAACCTTCTACACTACCTAAACACCACTGCACTACCCTAAACCCTAAAACATTACCCCCAGCACTAACCCCTACATTACACAAACACCTCTGCACTACCCTAAACACTAAAACACTACCCCAGCACAACCCCCTACACTACCCAAACACCAATGCGCTACCCTAAACCCTAAATCATTACCCCCAGCACAACACCGTGTACTACCCAAACACCACTGTGCCACCCAAAACACCACCCCAGCATGACCCCCTACTCTACCCAAACACCATTGCGCTACCCAAAGCCCTAAAACACCACCCCAGAACTACGCCTACACTACCCAAACACCACTGCACTATCCTAAAACCCTAAAACACGACCCCCTACACTACACAAACACCACTAGACTACCATCCACCCTAAAACATTACCACCAGCACTACCCCCTACACTACACAAACACCACTGCACTACCCTAAACCCTAAACACCACCCCCAGCACTACCCCTACACTACCCACACACCACTGTGCTACCCAAAACCCTAAAACACCACCCCCAGCACTCCCCCTACACTACCCAGACACCACTGCGCTACCCTAAACCCTAAAACACTACCCCAGCATGACCCCCTACATTACCCAAACACCACTGTGCTACCCTAAACCCCAAAAAACAACACCCAGCCAAACCCCCTACACTACCCAAACACCAATGCGCTACCCTAAACCCTAAAACATTACCACCAGCACAACACCGTATACTAACCAAACACCACTGTGGCACCCAAAACACCACCCCAGCACGACCCCCTACTCTACCCAAACACCATTGCGCTACCCAAAGCCCTAAAACCCACCCCCAGAACTCCCCTACACTACCCAAACACCACTGTGCTACCCTAACCCCAAAAACACTACCAGAGCACGACCCCCTACACTACCAAAACACCACTGCACTACCCTTATCCTTGACACAATACCCCAGCATGGCCCCCTATACTACCTGAACACCACTGCACTACCCTAAACAATAAATGTACGCCAGCACGACCCCCTACACTACCGAAACACCACTGCACTACCCTAAACCCTAAAACACGACCCCCTACACTACACAGACATCACTACATTACCCTAAACCCTAAAATATCATCCTCAACACAACCCCCTACACTATACAAACACCACTACACTACCCTAAACTGTAAAACACTACCCCAGCACGAACCCCCAAAAACTACCCAAACCCTAAATCTACTCCCAGCATGACCCCCACCACTACCCAAACAGCACTGACGTACCCTAAACCCTAAATCTACCCCAGCACGACCCTCTACACTACTCAAACACCACTGCACTACCCTTAACCCTAAAACACTACCCCCAGCACGACCCCTTAACTAAACAAACACCACTGCACTACCCTAAAACCTAAAACACTACCCCCTACACTACACAGATATCACTACAGTACCCTAAACCCTAAAACATTATCCTCAGCACAACCCCCTACACTACACAAACACCACTGCACTACCCTAAACTGTAAAACACTACCCCCAGCACGAACCCCCAAAAACTACCCAAACACCACGGCACTACCCTAAACCTTAAATCTACTCCCAGCATGACCCCTTACACTACCCAAACAGCACTGATGTACCCTAAACCCTGAATCTACCCAAGCACACCACCCTACACTACACAAACATCACTGCAGTACCCTAAACCCTAAAACACTAACCCCAGCATGCTCCCCTACACTACCCAAACACCACTGCGGTACCCTAAACCCTAAACACTATCCCCAGCATGACCCCATACACTACCCAAACACCACTGCGCTACCCTAAACCCTAAAACACTACCCCACCACGACACCCTACACTACCCAAACATCACTGTGGTACCCCAAACCCTAAAACACTACCCCAGCATGACCCCCTACACTACACAAACATCACTGCGGTCCCCCAAACCCTAAAATACTACCCCCAGCACGACCCCCTACACTACCCAAACACCACTGTGCTACCCTAAACCCTAAAACACTACCCCCAGCATGACACCCTACACTATCAAAACACCACTGAGCTCCCCAAATCCCTAAAACTCTATCTCCACCACGACCCCATACACTACACAAAAACCACTGCGCTACCCTAAACCCTAAAACACTACCCCAGAACGACCCCTATACTACCCAAACAGCACTGCGCTACCCTAAACCCTAAAACACTACCCCAGAACGACCCCTATACTACCCAAACAGCACTGCGCTACCCTAAACCCTAAAACACTACCCCAGCATGACCCCCTATACTACCCAAACACCACTGCACTACCCTAAACCCTAAAACACTACCCCAACACGGCCCCCTACACTGCACAAACACCACTGCACTACCCTAACCCTAAACCCTAAAACACTACCCTATCACAACCCCCTACACTACACAAACATCACTGCACTACCCTAATCCCTTAAACACTACCCTAGCATGATCCTCTACACTACCCAAACACCACTGCAATACCCTAAACCCTAAATTACTATCGCCAGCACAAACTCCTACACTACCCAAACACCCCTGTACTACCCTAAACCCTAAAACACTACCCCAGCACTCCTACACTACCCAAACACCACTGCATTACCCTAAACCCTAAAACACTACCCCAGCACAAACTACTACACTACCCACACACCACTGCACTACCCTAAACCCTAAAACAGGACCCCTACACTACACATGCACCACTGCACTACCATAAACCCTAAAACACTACCCCAGCTTGACCCCCTTCACTACCCAAAGACCACTGCACTACCCTAAACCCTAAAATACTACCCTCAGCACGACTCCCTTCACTATCCAAATACCACTGCGCTACCCTGAACCCTAACACACTACCCCCAACATGACCCCCAACACTACCCAAACACCACTGCGCTACCCTAAACCCTTAAACACTACCCCCAGTATGACCCCTACACTACCCAAACACCACTGATCTACCCGCAACCATAAAACACCAACCCCAGTATGACCCCTACACTACACAAAAAACACTTAACTAAACTAAACCCTAAAACACTTCCCCCAGCAAGACCCCCTAGACTACGAAAACACAACTGCACTACCCTAAACCCTAAAACACTACCCCCCTCATGACCCGACACTACAAAAACACCACTGCACTAACCTAAACCCTAAAAACCTACCCACACAATGACCCCCTTCACTACCCAAACACTACTGCTCTACCCTTAACCCTAAAACACTACCACAGCACAATCCCTACACTACACAAACACCACTGCACAAACCTAAACCCTAAAACACTGCCCCCAGCATGACCCCCTAAACTACACAAACACCACCGCACTACCCTGAACCCTAAAACACTTCCCCAGCATGACCCCCTACACTACCCAAACACCACCGCACTACCCTAAACCCTAAAACACTACCCCCAGCATGACCCCTTATGCTACCCAAACACCACCGCACTACCCTAAACCCCAAAAAACACTGCCCCAGCATGACCCCCTACACTACACAAACACCACTGCACTACCCTAAACCCTAAAAAACTACCCACAGCACGACCTCCTACACTACCCAAACACCACTGCGCTAGCCTAACCCCTAAATCTACCCCCAGCACGACCCGTTACACTACTAAAACACCACTTCACTACCCTAAACCCTAAATCTACCCCAGCACAACCTCCTACGCTACCCAAACCCCACTGCACTACCCTAAACCCTAAAACACTACCCCCAGCACAACCCCCTACAATACACAAACACAACTGCACTGCCCTAAAACCTAAAACACTACCCCCAGCACGACCCCCTACACTACACAAACACCACTGCACTGCCCTAAAGCCTAAAACACTACCCCAGCACAACACCCTACACTACACAAACACCACTGCACTGCCCTAAACCCTAAACCACTACCCCCAGCACGACCCACTACACTACACAAACACCACTGCACTGCCCTAAACCCCAAAACACTACCTCCAGCACGACCCCTGCACTACACAAACACAACTGCACTACCCTAAACCCTACATCTACCCCCAGCATGACCCCCTACACTACCCAAACACCACTGCGCTACCCTAAACCCTATAACACTACTCCCAGCACGACCCCCTACACTACGCAAACACCACTGCACTACCACTACCCTCAACCCTAAAACACAACCTTCTACACTACCTAAACACCACTGCACTACCCTAAACCCTAAAACACTACCCCCAGCACTAACCCCTACATTACACAAACACCACTGCACTACCCTAAACACTACCCCAGCACGACCCCCTACATTACCCAAACACCACTGTGCTACCTTAAACCCTAAAACACAACCCCCAGCACAACCCCCTACACTACCCAAACACCAATGTGTTTCCCTAAACCCTAAAACATTACCACCAGCACTACCCCCTACACTACACAAACACCACTGCACTACCCTAAACCCTAAACACCACCCCCAGCACTACCCCTACACTACCCACACACCACTGTGCTGTCCAAAACCCTAAAACACCACCCCAGCACTACCCCCTACACTACCCAGACACCACTGTGCTACCCTAAATGCTAAAACACTACCCCAGCATGACCCCCTACATTACCCAAACACCACTGCGCTACCCTAACCCCAAAAACACTACCAGAGCATGACCCCCTACACTACCAAAACACCACTGCACTACCCTTATCCGTAACACACTACCCTAGCACTGCCCCCTATACTACCTGAACACCACTGCACTACCCCAAACAATAAATCTACGCCAGCACGACCCCCTATACTACACAAACACTACTGCACTACCCTTAACCCTAAAACACTACCCCCAGCATGACCCCTTAACTAAACAAACACCACTGCACTACCCTAAAACCTAAAACACTACCCCTACACTACACAGACATTACTACACGACCCTAAACCCTAAAAAATTATCCTCAACACAACCCCCTACACTACACAAACACCACTACACTACCCTAAACTGTAAAACACTACCCCCAGCACGAACCCCCCAAAACTACCCAAACACCACGGCACTACCCTAAACCCTAAATCTACTCCCAGCATGACCCCCTACACTACCCAAACAGCACTGACGTACCCTAAACCCTAAATCTACCCCAGCACGACCCTCTTCCATACCCAAACACCACTACACTACCCTTAACCCTAAAACACTACCCCCAGCACGACACCTTAACTAAACAAACACCACTGCACTACCCTAAAACCTAAAACACTACCCCCTACACTACACAGACATCACTACACTACCCTAAACCCTAAAAAATGATCCTCAGCACAACCCCCTACACTACACAAATACCACTGCACTACCCTAAACTGTAAAACACTACCCCCAGCACGAACCCCCAAAAACGACCCAAACACCACGGCACTACCCTAAACCCTAAATCTACTCCCAGCATGACCCCCTACACTACCCAAACAGCACTGACGTACCATAAACCCTAAATCTACCCAAGCACAACACCCTACACTACACACTGCAGTACCCTAAACCCTAAAACACTACCCCCAGCATGCTCCCCTACAATACCCAAACACTACTGCGGTACCCTAATCCCTAAACACTATCCCCAGCATGGCGCCATACACTGCACAAACACCACTGCACTACCCTAACCCTAAACCCTAAAACACTACCCTAGCATGACCCTCTACACTACCCAAACACCACTGCACTACCCTAAACCCTAAATTACTATCCCTAGCACAAACTCCTACACTACCCAAACACCACTGCACTACCCTAGACCCTAAAACACTACCCCCAGCACGAACTCCTACACTACCCAAACCCCACTGCACTACCCTAAACCCTAAAACACTACCCCAGCACGAACTACTACACTACCCATACAACACTGCACTCCCCTAAACCCTAAAACAGGACCCACTACACTACACATGCACCACTGTTCTACCCTAAACCCTGAAACACTACCCCCAGCTTGACCCCCTTCACTACCCAAAGACCACTGCACTACCCTAAACCCTAAACCCTAAAATACTACCCTCAGCACAACCCCTTTCACTATCCAAATACCACTGCTCTACCCTGAACCCTAAAACACTTCCCCAGCATGACCACCTACACTACCCAAGCACCACTGCGCTACCCTAAACCCTTAAACACTACCCCCAGCATGACCCCTACACTACCCAAACACCACTGCTCTACCCTCAACCATAAAACACCAACCCCAGTATGACCCCCTACACTACACAAAAACCACTTCTCTAAACTAAACCCTAAAACACTTCCCCCAGCAAGACCCCTACACTACAAAAACACAACTGCACTACCCTAAACCCTAAAACACTACCCCCATCACGACCCCCACACTACAAAAACACCACTGCACTAACCTAAACCCTAAATAACTACCCACCGCACGACCCCCTTCACTACCCAAACACTACTGCTCTACCCTAAGCCCTAAAATACTACCACAGCACAACCCCCTACACTACACAAACACCACTGCACTAACCTAAACCCCAAAACACTGCCCCCAGCACGACCCCCTAAACTACACAAACACCACCGCACTACACTAAACCCTAAAACACTTCCCCAGCATGACCCCCTACACTACCCAAACACCACCGCACAACCGTAAACCCTAAAACACTACCCCCAGCATGACCCCTTATGCTACCCAAACATCACTGCACTACCCTAAACCCTAAAACACTACCCCCAGCATGACCCCTTATGCTACCCAAACACCACTGCACTACCCTAAACCCTAAAAAACTACCCACAGCACGACCTCCTACACTACCCAAACACCACTGCACTAGCCTTAACCCTAAATCTACCCCAGCACGATCCCCTACACTACTATAACACCACTTCACTACCCTAAACCCTACATCTACCCCAGCATGACCCCCTACACTATCAAAACACCACTGCACTACCCTAAACCCTAAAACACTACCCCCTGGACAACCTCCTACGCTACCCAAACCCCACTGCACTACCCTAAACCCTAAAACACTACCCCCAGCACAACCCCCTACACTACCCAAACACCACTGTATATCCTAAAACCCTAAAACGCGACCCCCTACACTACACAAACACCACTAGACTACCATCCACCCTAAACCATTACCACCAGCACTACCCCCTACACTACACAAACACCACTGCACTACCCTAAACCCTAAACACCACCCCAGCACTCCCCCCTACACTACCCAGACACCACTGCGCTACCCTAAATGCTAAAACACTACCCAAGCATGACCCCCTACATTACCCAAACACCACTGCGCTACCCTAACCCCAAAAACACTACCAGAGCATGACCCCCTACACTACCAAAACAACACTGCACTACCCTTATCCGTAACACACTACCCCAGCACTGCCCCCTATACTACCTGAACACCACTGCACTACCCCAAACAATAAATCTACGCCAGCACGACCCCCTACACTACCCAAACACCACTGCACTACCCTAAACCCTAAAACACGACCCCCGATACTACACAAACACTACTGTACTACCCTTAACCCTAAAACACTACCCCTACACTACACAGACATTACTACACGACCCTAAACCCTAAAAAATTATCCTCAACACAACCCCCTACACTACACAAACACCACTACACTACCCTAAACTGTAAAACACTACCCCTAGCACGAACCCCCAAAAACTACCCAAACACCACAGCACTGCCCTAAACCCTAAATCTACTCCCAGCATGACCCCCTACACTACCCAAACAGCACTGACGTACCCTAAACCCTAAATCTACCCCAGCACAACCCTCTACACTACCCAAACACCACTGCACTACCCTTAACCCTAAAACACTACCCCCAGCACGACGCCTCAACTAAACAAACACCACTGCACTACCCTAAAACCTAAAACACTACCCCCTACACTACACAGACATCACTACACTACCCTAAACCCTAAAAAATGATCCTCAGCACAACCCCCTACACTACACAAATACCACTGCACTATCCTAAACTGTAAAACACTACCCCCAGCACGAACCCCCAAAAACTACCCAAACACCACGGCACTACCCTAAACCCTAAATCTACTCCCAGCATGACCCCCTACACTACCCAAACAGCACTGACGTACCATAAACCCTAAATCTACCCAAGCACAACACCCTACACTACACATTGCAGTACCCTAAACCCTAAAACACTACCCCCAGCATGCTCCCCTACAATACCCAAACACCACTGCGGTACCCTAATCCCTAAACACTATCCCCAGCATGGCGCCATGCACTGCACAAACACCACTGCACTACCCTAACCCTAAACCCTAAAACACTACCCCTAGCACGACACCCTACACTTCACAAATATCACTGCACTACCCTAAACCCTTAAACACTACCCTAGCATGACCCTCTACACTACCCAAACACCACTGCACTACCCTAAACCCTAAATTACTATCTCTAGCACAAACTCCTACACTACCCAAACCCCACTGCACTACCCTAAAACACTACCCCAGCACGAACTACTACACTACCCATACAACACTGCACTCCCCTAAACCCTAAAACAGGACCCACTACACTACACATGAACCACTGCACTACCCTAAACCCTAAAACACTACCCCCAGCTTGACCCCCTTCACTACCCAAAGACCACTGCACTACCCTAAACCCTAAACCCTAAATTACTACCCTCAGCACGACCCCCTTCACTATCCAAATACCACTGCTCTACCCTGAACCCTAAAACACTTCCCCAGCATGACCACCTACACTACCCAAACACCACTACGCTACCCTAAACCCTTAAACACTACCCCCAGCATGACCCCTACACTACCCAAACACCACTGCTCTACCCTCAACCATAAAACACCAACCCCAGTATGACCCCCTACACTACGCAAAAACCACTTCTCTAAACTAAACCCTAAAACACTTCCCCCAGCAAGACCCCTACACTACAAAAACACAACTGCACTACCCTAAACCCTAAAACACTACCCCCATCATGACCCCCACACTACAAAAACACCACTGCACTAACCTAAACCCTAAATAACTACCCACAGCACGACCCCCTTCACTACCCAAACTCTACTGCTCTACCCTAAGCCCTAAAACACTACCACAGCACAACCCCCTACACTACACAAACACCACTGCACTAACCTAAACCCCAAAACACTGCCCCCAGCACGACCCCCTAAACTACACAAACACCACCGCACTACACTAAACCCTAAAACACTTCCCCAGCATGACCCCCTACACTACCCAAACACCACCGCACAACCGTAAACCCTAAAACACTACCCCCAGCATGACCCCTTATGCTACCCAAACACCACTGCACTACCCTAAACCCTAAAACACTACCCCCCGCATGACCCCTTATGCTACCCAAACACCACTGCACTACCCTAAACCCTAAAAAACTACCCACAGCACGACCTCCTACACTACCCAAACACCACTGCACTAGCCTTAACCCTAAATCTACCCCAGCACGATCCCCTACACTACTAAAACACCACTTCACTACCCTAAACCCTACATCTACCCCCAGCATGACCCCCTACACTATCAAAACACCACTGCACTACCCTAAACCCTAAAACACTACCCCCTGGACAACCTCCTACGCTACCCAAACCCCACTGCACTAACCTAAACCCTAAAACACTACCCCCAGCACAACCCCCTACACTTCACAAACACTACTGCACTACCCTAAAACCCTAGAAAAGTAACCCCCACCCCATGCCCAATCCCCCTTACCTGTCACTCCTCATGGTTCCTGCTTCACGTCGTCTCTGAGGGGCGGTGCATGTCGTTGTGACGAAACAGAACAGCCTATGTTTCCTTACAATGACGTGGCTCATCTACATTTTTGTAGAACGCATGGTCATTTACCATACATACATATACAACGAAATTTGTTGTAAAGGCATGCATGGTAAATGACCATCCGTTTAAAAAAAATGCATAGTAATGACTTTGCGATGTACAACGTATGCATGGTAATGCATGCGTTGTAATGGTATTGTGAAGTAAAAGTCGTTGTAACAAGTGTTTACCGATCAAAGCTGGACCCTGTTCTTCAGTGAGTCTTATATTTGATTAGGAGGAAGGAATGTGATTTTTACTGAAAAGTGCATTCCCGGCTGTTGTATTGTGAAAGTATCGCATCACCTGTTTTCACTTCCGGTGAGAGAGTGGAATAGGGGTGGGCGGAATTTGCGGAATTAACTTCCGCAAATTATCCCGAGAATGCAGAAAATCTCCGCAAACACGCCGGAAATATCGCGAAGACGCAGAAGTTTTTTTGCCGCCTGTTCGCGGTATTTTTTGCGTGATCGCGGGTCGCCAACTTACCCATGCGGTTGCTCACGGGCGCGGCCATCTTGTTTTCACTTGTCCCGCCCTCTGGCGATGTTTACTTCCTTTTCCGGGTCGCGCAATGCATGTTCGCGGTCGATATTTCCTGTTCGCGACCGCTTTAACTTGATCGCGTTGCTTTTTGGTTGCTCAGGGAGAAAATATCGCGCGAACTTGCGCACGTGGTCGCAATGGGCGCGGCCATCTTGTTTTCCACTCTATTGCATGGTTCTGGGGCCTGATTTTCAATCCTCCCTAAATCTTTTCAATCCTTTGTTTATAGCCACTTTTTTGGGATAATTATTACTTATTATTTCTCTAACTATTTTCCTGCCTCTATATTTTTGGTTTTTGTCTACTTTTTTTTTGTTTTTTAGCTACTTTTTCTCTTTGTATTGCCCGCTATTTATTTCCTTTACTCCTTTATTTATTTTACCTTTTCTTTCCCGCCCCGTCCCCAGAACCATGTCCAAGGGCAGGGCTGTTCGCCGGCGCAGCCAGAGCTGCGACCGCCTTCCTTGCGGAAGGCGGCGCCCACAAGGGGTGCATGCACGGGCCTTATTTGGGGAGGCGGAGTTGGCTGCACTAATTTTCTTTGTGCAGCGCCACCTCCCCTCAACCCTGGCAGCAGGTGGCAGGCCTGGGTCCGGGTACGGCCTCCGGGAGCGTCGGCAGCGGTGGGGGAAGGTGCGCCGGGCAGTGTCGCGCATCTCTGGGGTCCGGCGCACCCAGGCACAGCTGACGCACCGGTGGTCCGACATACTGGACCGTGAGCAGGACCTGCTGGACCTGCTAGGAGTGGAGGTCCCGGGGCTTGGTGAGTACCTATTTAATTATTACAACTTTGTGTCTGTTCTTCTGCTCTATGTTATATATTGCGAATATCTTTTTTTCCTTCCAACCAGCTAGAATGTTGCTGCTTACAATACATTCCAGGTTAATAACGTTTAAAAGTCTTCTGTGATTATGACACAGGTGCTCTTCTGCGCTACTACTAATCTTACTTGTTTGCAGCTTTGCGTTTGCGCTTGCTTAGCGTGATTCTTTACGAGTTTATTTTAGAGAAATTAAGTTACGTAATGCTACAGTGACTCACGTCCACTCCTTACTTTGTCCTGTCACTAATAGATAGGGGCGGATTGATACTTAGGTTTAGGTACTTTGTATGAGCTTCTAATTGGTTAGTGGTATGCGTGATGCCCCCCCTCACTCAGTTACGTGACGTGCTGCTAGTACGGCAGTCTTTAGAACCTTTTCTAGTTTGTTCAATGAGTGGAGGTAGGCTTTGCAGTTACTTAGCAGTAGCAGATCAGCATCAATCAAACCAAAATTTGGTGTATACAAAAAATGTAGTCATGTTCATGTGTCCTCCATGATTGGATCATACACATTGTTGAGGAATACAGTGGAAATGCATACTTAATGTACAATTGGCATGCCTGGAATAGGTGGGCTAGGTTGGGTGGTACGTTGTACTAATACTTAGGCTTACTTGTAACTTAGTTTTCTGGAATCAGAATGGAAGAATGGATTTCTGTTGATAGATAGTAACTTAAGTAGTCGAACTGCGAATCCCACGATATTACATGTTGACCAGATGAGATCGGTCAATGTAGTTATTGCAATTGTTGTTTACATAAGTGTTTTTTGACCGTTGTTGAAAAATATTGTATTTGTTTGACACCATCCATCAATGTTTGTCTCTTTCTTAATTCTTATATCTCTCCTGTCCATCAGCACCCAGGGGCAGACCGACAGGGACTGGACAGTCGGCGGGACAGGAACACCACCAGGAGGACACCGCTGAGGGCTCCTCTGCTGGCCCCAGTAAGTCTTCTTGTTTTTAATAATATTTCTTATTCCATAACTTTTACTGCCCCATTTCTCCCGAACTATAGTGTGTTTCCAAATGCTATTTTTTTACCACCAACGATCTGTACGGTTTCAAAATGTTTATCCCTGCCTCCGCTATGATGACTGAGTACTACTACATACTATCAGTCTGTCTGTCTGTACTGTAGTAGCTAGTCTTGCCCAGTTGGCCAGTGCCACTCTTTGTGAAAGGTTGTAATATAAAACTCATATTCACCAGTAGCTCGTACAATCCGTTGGGTCGTTGTCTTGTACTACTTTTTACTCTTATTGATGTTGAGGCTTTGAAAATTCACAGCAACAACAGCCCTACCAGATTTCTTAATATTTTGATATGATACCCTATAGGACATACCACTGTTGTAGGGATCTTGCACATACATTTGCACCAGAAAATAGGATGTTGGTGATGGTAGGTTGGACCTTCCTTGCACACCTCAATCAGAAATTCCGCACCCACCACAATTCCACTGCTTGACTATAGTACTGTCTTGTCATACCTATTAGGTCTCGGAACCCTCCCGACAAGATAACCAACAAGTAGACAACCCAGAACATAACACACCCAACCTCTGTCGTGGAAGCAATTCACATGCACACCCTTACTTTAATTTGCTCACTCGTGTAAGTTAGTCCACTCCACACCAAATACCACGAAGTCTATGTAAGTTTAAAATGTTTATTTCAATTTGAGAAGGTCTGTACACTGTTTTCTTAGCAGCACCAACCGGCAAATCAATAACATTAAAACAATATACATTGTTACACTTATACAGTTGGGAATTAAATCATGATAACTGAACAGTGGTGGAAGGCAGCACCACCATCCCATAGCAATTTAGTTTATATACATTTATAAATGAAGATGTGAGTGAAGGGACCCCTCACCTCAGAAGAACCTAGTACTGGTAGTTGGTTCATCGTTCAGAAGCTCTGGTTCGTAGAAGGGAATCTTGCGTCTGTAATGCGAAAAAAGAAATGGTGTGCGTTAGTATATTGCAACTTGCAAGCATTTCTCAGCCGTGCCAAAAAGTGTAGCATCTATGGATAAGCAATATGGACTAACAGTAACAGTAGTACACCAGTTCTTCCTAAAAAAGTGGCTTGTTAATGTTTGTTGACCGCTTGTACGCAGCGCGTAGACTAGACAGTAGCAGTGTGAGGCAGGTCATGTGGGCTCAAAGGTGTCTTAAGAAGCTGCAAGGTAAAGGTAACGTCACATGTGCATGGCTAGGGCTAATCAAGCAAATGCTACAATGATCATATAACTTAGTGTCTACTCTACTACTACCTGATTTGTACTAGTGATGTATGTTAGTATTAACTCATTTTTCAACCTTGCTACTGATCAATAGGGGGGAGGTGTATATGTCGCCTAATAAATGTGTAATGTTTTCTAGGCGCACTACCGACCACCATTGCTGGGGCCAGCGAAGGCGACGCCGAGGGCGAGGATGCGGCAGTTGCAGATAGCAACGGAGGGGGAGTGGCAGCACCAGTGGCAGGCGGTGGTAAGTTAGATTCATAATCTTTAATCTTGTTGAACTTGACAGCACACTCACTGCAAAGGTGTACTGTATGTATATGTATACTGTACAGTTGTGAATTAGGGCCCCATTAGGTTGGTGGGCGTATTGCCCCCGGCGGGCCGGCTGGAATTCACTGCCGTCACCGCAGGGGCAAACCTCCCGCCATCCCTGTAGAAAATATTCAGACATGTCCAGGCGGAAAATGGTTCAATATGGCGGTGGTGTCTCTCTCACCACACCGGCAGCCATATAATCTGCGTTTTGGAATGCCTTTGCGTGGCGGCATTGCCGTCCGCCACGGAAAGGCATGCACACATTGCAGAGTATGCTTGGGGGCCCCCATGGAGGGTACCTACCGATGCTATGGTACCCCCGACTTTCAAAGCAAAACGTGACAGGTTCCGTGCGAGGCCCGTCATGTTGTGCTTGGAAAAGCAGCACAACATTTTAGCATTGCTTTCAGCAAAGCCAACCAGAATTTAAATTTAAAAAAACAGGGTGCGCCCGCCACTGTGCCGGGCGCATCATCCTAATTAATTGTCCCCACGGGACCCCCACCCTTTTTAGCAGTCGGATGGCGGGCGGACAAAGTCCGCCCGCTATCCGATGTCGTAAGCAAGTATGAGTTCTTGGGGACGTTTGAAGAGTGAACTAGAAGACTAGAATTCCCTTTAATTGGTATAGGACTAGGAGCCGGAGTATTGAGTAACCAATGTCCTCATCTATCTGATTTCAACTCCGCTTTGAAAGTTTTATGGAGAAGAGCACCTGGTGCACTGTTCAACTAAAAAGTGTAAGACAGGTGGAAGGAAGAAGGACGGGCGACATTTAAAATGTTATGTACTACTGTGCTTTATTTTATAGTGCTACTCTACCATGCCACTATGTGTATAAATATTTACCTTGTCCTACTGTTTTATTAAGACTATATTTTACAATTGTCTTGTTTTTTTCTTTTTGATACACAGCAACTCCGAAACTCAACCGTAAGGAGTTGGCCGCCAAGTCACGGCGCCGGAAGCTGGAGGCAATCCAGCAGGAATACCGGCGGCTGGTGGTCCTAGCCGAGGAGGAGGAGGAGGCTGCTGCAGCTATTGAAGCCTCCTCCAGTGCCCCGGGCCCCAGCCACCGCCCTCCAGCGGTACGGCGCCACCGCCGGACGGCTGCCGCCGCCACCGTGTCATCTCCGGTGCCCCCCCCCACTGTGGCAGACTGCCGCGGCCTTAGACGCCGCGTCGCCCATTTAGAGGACCAGATGCGTGTCCTCCTCCAGTCCCGCCCCACCAGTTAGGCCCTGTCACTGCCCCTTTTTTAATTCCTGTTCGTTCTTCACTCGTTTGGGCGTTCTCTACTTCTATGGACAGTCGTTGGGGTTAGGGAGGTGGGTGGGTCAGCTTTTGTGGGTTTAGTTTATTTGTTAGGGTCAATTAAATATATTTTTCTATGTTACATGCAATGTTGTTAATGTTTTGTAGGTGGGGTAACTGTTTTACATCACACTGTTTCCTTGCTGGTGCATGGCCGCCCATAGCGTGTGTTTGATTTCAATAATTTGCTGACTGTATAAGACACAAACAGATAGATGCGACACACCTCACTCATTGACTGGTCCTATTATGCATTCTTTGGAGTGGTGTTTGAAACTGAAATCATTGACAACATGTCCATTATTAATTCTGCCTCCCCCAAACTTCTCTCTTACCGGTGCTTGATGTTTATGTCCAACTGTGGCACAGCACTGGCTGCATGGTGAAGATGGTTTCCTTTTTCATACATTCCATGATTGGGGTGGTGGTGGTAGTATAGTAGTAGTAGTATACACTGGCAGGGTGGCAGCATTTCCAAAAAAAGAAAAGGAGATAGTCAATCGCCTTTGAGAGACTGTTAGAGGAGTAGTTGAATGAAGTACATCACAGAATTTACCGAGCAACAATTATATGCTCAAATATTTGACAAAAAAACTGAATGCTGGTTATTATGAGGATAGCCTACTAGACAGAGTTACAAACTATAGTTTTGTCGACTTGACTATGCCTACAGTCTAACAGTTAGTGCTGTATATGAGGAATGACAACAAACAAATCCAATCAATGCCGGCAATTCATGCTGAGGTATATGTTCCTTTGTTAAATAAAATAACCTCTGAAATATCCTACTCATGGGTGGGCAAGCAGAAGAAGATCATCGCTCTGCATTGAAATTGAAGTAGTGTTGCTTTCACCACATCCGCCCCAGCAAGTGTGTGATTAAGTATTGGTGTACATTTAATTTAGTTACACCTCGACAATAAGTCACACAGCCCGGGGGAAGAGGGTTAGGGTCCGTTGATTGGATGGGAAGGGGGATTTTGGGAAAGGTTTGACATAGAAAAACAGCATGCATACATAGACAAACAAACAACAATCATTGAAGACTACCATACCATATCCATTCCATATGTTAAGGTAGAAAAAGGAAATGCATGCATGATGATGAGACCCGGATTACATACACTTCTATTTCTTGGTCTGTTCCGGCCTTAATACTTTAACAGATAGCAAATAGAAATTTTAAATATTGGTAGTGAAGAATCGTAAACACAGAGCAAACGTAATGATGATTGATAATAACAACTCCAAGAACACACTGTTGTAAAGAATGTATACAAGATATTAATCAAATTATTTAAAAGAAGTGAAAAGTGGATACTGTTACTGTCTTATCCTGGTCAAAAATGTGGACTGGTTTTTTGCATCTCGGCATTCCTCTTGCTCCTCTCGTCCATCAATCTTGGGTTTGTCGCCTCACCACTCGCCACTGCCCGGCTGGAATAAAAAGGTGATTGATTGGTAAGGTAATTAATATGCATTGTAATGTTTTACAAAGTTTTGGACAAGGCCCGGCCTGTAATTTTAGATTGAAAACCAAAGGGGATATTCAGAAAGAAAGTGAAAACAAATGCACAAGTGATGGTGTAGTGCAACAAGAACACTTTCCGAGGTGGCATGTATGCATATGCATCATCTCTACTGTAGTCTGTTTCCAGCATAGACCTTCAACAGTAACAGGAGAGATCAGGCCCACAGTGCTTACCATTAGCACATCCTACGTTAACACTTTAGAGTCCTTTTTTTTTCTCTCAAAGAGTTGGACAAACGCAAAGCACATTATCCATTCCAAACATAGCATTTTACAGTTAAAGTTAGTAAAATCAATGCACTGCAGTCATCCCACCGCTACACTCTATTCAACTTCTACACAGACATTTGGTTGTGCTGTGGTTGTTGTTGACGTGTTTACCTTTAGGCTTTTCCGTTTTATGCCACTCATGAAACATCCTCCTGACTTCATCATCAGCTCTGATACTTCTACTGACTAACTGGAGATCGGCCTGCAGTACAAGTGTAATTTTTATAACATAACAAGAGTAGAAATATAAATATTACTGACTTGAGTCATTCTTTATTGTGTACAGAAAGATAGATTACCACTAGTACACTTTGACATCACTTTGTGCACAACAAACAATGCAAACACAAAGACCAATAGCTCAGAGTCAGGTGTCCAATGCATGCCATTAATTGTCATCATTCATTACCTGTTCCTTCTCATCTTAAGTTAACGGGCCGTCTCTTTCGCCATCATCATGATGGACGGTGCTGTTAAGTCACAGTCATTTGCATTGCGCAGATTGAGTGAGTCCCCTTCCTGTATTGAATTAAAAGCAATGTATCACCAAGATGCAGGAGAAGTACACATTTCTTGTTTGCCAGAAGGGGATAATTAGTAATTACTAGTGTGTTCTGTAGAAAGTTGATTAGTGGCAGTGCACAATTACATCAATTCATGCGCAACACACACCACAAAATCTACATCATTCAGTCTGCCATTCTGCGGCCAATGCATGGCATCAATCATTACCTGTTGCATCTCATCTCGTTAACGCTGCAGGCCGTCTCTTTCGCCATCATCATGATGGACGGTGCTGTTAAGTCACAGTCATTTGCATTGCGCAGATTGAGTGAGTCCCCTTCCTGTATTGAATTAAAAGCAATGTATCACCAAGATGCAGGAGAAGTACACATTTCTTGTTTGCCAGAAGGGGAAAATTAGTAATTACTAGTGTGTTCTGTAGAAAGTTGATTAGTGGCAGTGCACAATTACATCAATTCATGCGCAACACACACCACAAAATCTACATCATTCAGTCTGCCATTCTGCGGCCAATGCATGGCATCAATCATTACCTGTTGCATCTCATCTCGTTAACGCTGCAGGCCGTCTCTTTCGCCATCATCATGATGGACGGTGCTGTTAAGTCACAGTCATTTGCATTGCGCAGATTGAGTGAGTCCCCTTCCTGTATTGAATTAAAAGCAATGTATCACCAAGATGCAGGAGAAGTACACATTTCTTGTTTGCCAGAAGGGGAAAATTAGTAATTACTAGTGTGTTCTGTAGAAAGTTGATTAGTGGCAGTGCACAATTACATCAATTCATGCGCAACACACACCACAAAATCTACATCATTCAGTCTGCCATTCTGCGGCCAATGCATGGCATCAATCATTACCTGTTGCATCTCATCTCGTTAACGCTGCAGGCCGTCTCTTTCGCCATCATCATGATGGACGGTGCTGTTAAGTCACAGTCATTTGCATTGCGCAGATTGAGTGAGTCCCCTTCCTGTATTGAATTAAAAGCAATGTATCACCAAGATGCAGGAGAAGTACACATTTCTTGTTTGCAAGAAGGGGAAAATTAGTGTGTTCTGTAGAATGTTGATTAGTGGCAGTGCACAATTACATCAATTCATTCATGCGCAACACACACAACAAAATCTACATCATTCAGTCTGCTATTCTGCGGCCAATGCATGGCATCAATCATTACCTGTTGCATCTTATTTTCAGTTAATGGCCAGTCTCTCTCGGCTCTGAAGGAGGATAGCTATAGAAGTCATCAGATTCATGGTCCACTTGTTTTGGAAGGACGAGGAAAGTTTGAATTTGTTGTTACCATCATCCAATCATCATTCATGAGGGAAATGGAATTGACCAGGAGATGCAGTATGATCGAGCGGAGGAGCTGGATTCTGAGGACTGTAGTGTCAAATGGCAGACACCTGAAACTTGTATCTTAAATTAGAAGAGTAGAAGACGGTGATAATGCATTGGTTGCGATTCACAAGTTTATAACCGGAACGACAGACACAAACAAAGGGGGGAAAAAGGGAGGAAGACAGTAAGTGCGAGCCTAATTGTCAGGGAAGTATAGCTCGTCCTCAAACTCTGGGGGATCTTCCGGTAGTAGGTAATCATCTGACACAATACTTCCGTCACCTGAGCCGCTGTCCTCATCTTCCTCTGTTGATTCATGCATTGTGTAATTCGGTGGTATGAAGTGCTGATTCATTTTGATCATTGTTAACCTCTCCACGTTTTTGGGAGATAGACTGGTCCTTCTCAAGGTTACAATGGAACCAGCAGCACTGAAAACACGTTCGGAAGAGACACTTGCGACAGGGCAAGCCAGATAGCTTATCGCCAGCCTGCTGAGCTGTGGCCATTCAGACCTTTTCCTATACCAATACTGCAACGTACACCTCTGTTGGGTCGTCCAGATAGGCCTGAACCATCCGCTCAATGTTCAGGGTTGCTGCTGGTAAGCTTTTGTGCTGTTTTTTCTGTGCATCAGCACTGTGCTTACGGCCCATCTTTACATACCAATCTGATAATGATTGTACTCGGCCGAATGATCCAGTTATTGTTTTTGTAGTCGATGGTGATGGTGATTGTTGCGATTGTGAGCCAACCGCACTGCCCTCAGCCGACGAAGTTGCACTTGATTCTGCATGGCCTGCTTCAGTATCAGTACTTGTTGTGGGTTGATGTGGTGGGCTTTTAATTAGCAGCCCTTCGTTTTCAAACTTGATGGCTGCTTCAGCTATACAGCTTTTGTAGCGGGCAACATCATTGTCGGAAAAAGAAAGGAATAGTCCTAATTTTGCACGTGGATCCAGAATTGTGGCACAAATGTAATGTTCTTGTGACAAAATTTTATTTTGTATCCTTACATTTTCTGATATGCGCCTGGATAAGCTCTCCACCAAGTCATGGGCTTGCCTTCTGTCCTCTACACCTTTGTAGGATTCAGAGACATTATTCAGCTCATGCTCTAGCATTTTCAACAATGGGATAGCTTGGCCCATTGTACAGTCCTCCTTGCTGACTTCACGTGTGAAGACCTCAAAAGGAGACAGCATCTCAGTCAGGCATTGAATTAGGGTCCATTGCTCCCTCTGAAGGGTCATGCCTTTAACACTAGCATCACTGCTTCTGTACCAGACATATTCATTGAGTGACCTCTGCTGTTCGTACAGACGATCAAGCATGTAATAATACTGGATTTTATACAGCGCGAACAGCTACCTCGCGAGGAGGTGTCCCGGCGCTAGTAGATCACTGATAACCTTAGGCATAAAAATAGGAGAGCTAGCGTGGCTGGGAGAAAAGCCAGGTCTTTAGCAATTTCCTAAAGCAGGGTTCGGAGGGGGCCTGTTGGATAACTTGTGGCAGGGATGTAATACGTTGAGTTCCAACGTGTTGCCACCTCCTGGATGAGTGCCTTGACTGGCATCCTACGCTCACGTTGGAGGATCCTCAGCTGCTTCCGAGCTTTAAAAGAATGGCTGAAATGAGTGCATATTCTTCAGCAGATGGCCAGTAAATTGCTTACTATGGGTTCTTTTTTCAGAAAGTCTTGCACTATAATGTTTATGCAGTGTGCCAAACACGGAACCCTGAAATAGGAACCAAGTTCCATGGCCTTAAGTACATTACTGCCATTGTCTGTGGCAACAAAACCAATACCAAGCCCTCTGGGCCGCAGCCATTCCAAAACCTTGGTGCGAAACTCTTCTAAAATGTTTTCAGCCGTATGAGATTTCTCCATGGCGAACATGGCTACAGTTGCATGTTTCCGAGTACCTTCAAAAATCGCAGCTGTGTCAACAACACCTCGTGCAGATAGTTGATCTCTAACCCCCACAAAAGAGATCCAGTGTGCAGTGATGCACATGTAATCTGTGGCTTGGCAACTGGTCCACATGTCTGTTGTCAGGTGGATATTGTGCACAGCACTCTGCTGCAAACCGTGACCAACCAATTCCAGCACATCATGATGTAGTGCCGGAACAGCAATTCTTGCGAAATAGGACCGGCTGGGAACTTTCCATTTCGGGCAGATGGCAGACACAAATTCAAGGAAACCACCCCTTCCACAAATGAAAAAGGAAGAAGGTCCAGCGCTAACATTTTAGCCAGCTTCGCATTGTACAATCGTGCCGTTGGGTGGTTGCGTTGGAACTGCCCCTCCAACCTAAACATGCTGTCAATGGTAGGCTGGCTTACTTTCCTTAGTGGTGCTGTTTTCATTAAGCCACTAAGGCTCAACGACACAGATTGTCTCATTGAGGTACTCGCCGGTCGCCTTGGTGTCTCACCCACACTCTGAGTATGGCTCTTACTGCGGTGCCACTCTGATGTTACTGAGGAGGATGTGGGCGTTACCACTGCAGTGACTGCACTACTGGAGACAGGGCTAGAAATGCCTCCCTGTTCTTCACCTGCCACCACAATAATATCGCTCCCTGATTCCTGACCAACTTCAAAGGGTTTAGTTTTCCTACTTTCTTTTAACTTACGTAGGTGATCCTCCCACACGATATTGTGGTGTATTTTTAGATGACTTGCTTGTCCTCCGGTACCATAGTTTGTACCAAGCTTACCACGCCGAACACCTTGCCGACAAATTGCGCATATAGCAACGTTCTCCTCCTTGGCGCTAACAGAAAAGAAGTCCCAAACTGGGGAGGAGAACTTTCTGGCACTGCTGGATGTGCCACTTTCAACACCAGATGAACTTGAGGGGGTGCTTGAAAATATGTGACCCTGTCCACCTACACTGTGACTTTTACTACCACTTCCTACTGAGATGGTTGAGCTGGATGTAGGTCCCTGCCGGGCCTTGCAAAATATGGCAGCTGGAGGTAGTGGTGGTGTAACCTGTGTTGGTGAGATCCGTGCTACATCCCGCTCAGTAGCAGCCTTTCTGGATAGGGTGAGAATGTAGGTCTCCAATCCCTTTGGGGCGGGAGTAATGTGCGTGATGACTGGCTCGTCTTCATCAACATCATCACCCCCCTCTTCTACATCTACCTCCATAACTCTAAGTTTTTCTGGGACCTTCCTTTTCAGAAGCAATGTCTTGTGGCGTACTTCACTCTCAGACCGAGCTGGTGGGACCCAAGTGTCATCACGATCATCAGAAGCGGGGCTTGAAGAAGAAGATGATGGACTAAGCCTCCTTTTCCTTGCTGGTGGTCTGGAAGACAATTGATCTTCTGAAACAGTGGTTTGACTTCGCTCCACTTTGTCTGCAGGAAGCTCGATTTCCTGAAATGCCCCTACGTCAGGAGCAACAACTACTATGGTTGGCTGTTGCGGCGGCTGCTGATGTTCTTGTTGCGGTGGCTGCTGCTGCTGTTCTTGTTGCGGTGGCTGCTGCTGCTGTTCTTGTTGCGGTGGCTGCTGATGCTGTTCTTGTTGCGGCGGCTGCTGCTGCTGCTGCTGTTCTTGTTGCGGTGGCTGCTGCTGTTCTTGTTGCGGCGGCTGCTGCTGCTGTTCTTGTTGCGGCGGCTGCTGCTGCTGTTCTTGTTGCGGCGGCTGCTGCTGCTGTTCTTGTTGCGGCGGCTGCTGCTGCTGTTCTTGTTGCGGCGGCTGCTGCTGCTGTTCTTGTTGCTGCAGCTGCTGATGTTCTTGTTGCGGCTGCACACTGATCTGCTGAGTTTGCGCCTGCGTTGAACTTGATTGTGTACTACTTTGCGGTAATGACATTTCTTCAACATCGCTGCCCGTTAGTAGACTGGCTACCTCTGCGACAGTAAAGCCCTTGGGCCTAGGTTGGTGGGGTTGCTGGACCGCTGTGCTGCTCCCAGCTTGGTTCCCGGACAACGCTTTGGTGCCAAAAAAAACCTTGGCCGGCACACCACCAGTCGTGGTTAATGGCACTTCCTTTTTCTGTTCCTTCTTCTCACCAGCAACTTTCTTGGTACTGGACCTGGTACCTTTCTTTGGGGCCAACTTCTTCCGATGTCAGGCAGGAGGCAGATGCACAACAAGTTCTGGTCACACAAGGGCGTGATGCGCAGCAGGACTTCTGTCTGGCTGGCAGTACAACGGGTAGCCAGGTGATGCCGATGGCACCTCCTACTCTGTCTTTTGTGCACCTAAAAGCAAAGAAGACAGGAGAAGAACATCAGTGAAATGTTGCATTTGTTTTTGTGGTTCAGTTACTTAGTACTGTACTAGTGCAAACAAAAGATAGTCTAGCCATTTATGACTTTTTTTTAACTAGAGCTATGTTATACTACTAGTACTGTGTACAGCCACACACTACACTCTCAGGAAGGTGATGTCTAAAAATTCAACAGATCACATAGAAAACACTTGATCAATAAAGCTGTGGCTGCCTGCTCTGATCCTAGTGGATGAAAAAGCAGGCCTGTTGGCAGACAAGGCCAGGCAAGCTTGTAGGCCTAGGCCTCAAAATGGCCACCAGCCACATGGCCAGGCCCAACAACATCAGCAAGGCCACCCCAAAAAACACACTTCCCCAACTCAATCCAATGCCATCCATGCCCTAAATGATGTCTAAATTCACCAGAGCACACAGAAAACAGTAGATTACTAAAGCTGTGGCTACCTGCTCTGGTAGCAGTGGATGAAAGCAGGCCTGTTGGCAGACAAGGCCAGGCAAGCTTGCAGGCCTAGGCCTCAAAATGGCCACCAGCCTCATGGCCAGGCTCAACAACATCAGCAAGGCCACCCCAAAAAACACACTTCCCCAACTCAATCCAATGCCATCCATGCCCTAAATGATGTCTAAATTCACCAGAGCACCCAGACAACAGTAGATTACTAAAGCTGTGGCTACCTGCTCTGGTAGCAGTGGATGAAAGCAGGCCTGTTGGCAGACAAGGCCAGGCAAGCTTGCAGGTCTAGGCCTCAAAATGGCCACCAGCCTCATGGCCAGGCCCAACAACATCAGCAAGGCCACCCCAAAAAACACACTTCCCCAACTCAATCCAATGCCATCCATGCCCTAAATGATGTCTAAATTCACCAGAGCACACAGAAAACAGTAGATTACTAAAGCTGTGGCTACCTGCTCTGGTAGCAGTGGATGAAATCAGGCCTGTTGGCAGACAAGGCCAGGCAAGCTTGCAGGCCTAGGCCTCAAAATGGCCACCAGCCACATGGCCAGGCCCAACAACATCAGCAAGGCCACCCCAAAAAACACACTTCCCCAACTCAATCCAATGCCATCCATGCCCTAAATGATGTCTAAATTCACCAGAGCACACAGAAAACAGTAGATTACTAAAGCTGTGGCTACCTGCTCTGGTAGTAGTGGATGAAAGCAGGCCTGTTGGCAGACAAGGCCAGGCAAGCTTGCAGGCCTAGGCCTCAAAATGGCCACCAGCCTCATGGCCAGGCCCAACAACATCAGCAAGGCCACCCAAAAAAACACACTTCCCCAACTCAATCCAATGCCATCCATGCCCTAAATGATGTCTAAATTCACCAGAGCACACAGAAAACAGTAGATTACTAAAGCTGTGGCTACCTGCTCTGGTAGTAGTGGATGAAAGCAGGCCTGTTGGCAGACAAGGCCAGGCAAGCTTGCAGGCCTAGGCCTCAAAATGGCCACCAGCCACATGGCCAGGCCCAACAACATCAGCAAGGCCACCCCAAAAAACACACTTCCCCAACTCAATCCAATGCCATCCATGCCCTAAGTGATGTCTAAATTCAACAGAGCAAACAGAAAACAGTAGATTACTAAAGCTGTGGCTACCTGCTCTGGTAGCAGTGGATGAAAGCAGGCCTGTTGGCAGACAAGGCCAGGCAAGCTTGCAGGCCTAGGCCTCAAAATGGCCACCAGCCACATGGCCAGGCCCAACAACATCAGCAAGGCCACCCCAAAAAACACACTTCCCCAACTCAATCAAATGCCATCCATGCCCTAAATGATGTCTAAATTCACCAGAGCACACAGAAAACAGTAGATTACTAACGCTGTGGCTACCTGCTCTGGTAGCAGTGGATGAAAGCAGGCCTGTTGGCAGACAAGGCCAGGCAAGCTTGCAGGCCTAGGCCTCAAAATGGCCACCAGCCACATGGCCAGGCCCAACAACATCAGCAAGGCCACCCCAAAAACACACTTCCCCAACTCAATCCAATGCCATCCATGCCCTAAATGATGTCTAAATTCACCAGAGCACACAGAAAACAGTAGATTACTAAAGCTGTGGCTACCTGCTCTGGTAGCAGTGGATGAAAGCAGGCCTGTTGGCAGACAAGGCCAGGCAAGCTTGCAGGCCTAGGCCTCAAAATGGCCACCAGCCACATGGCCAGGCCCAACAACATCAGCAAGGCCACCCCAAAAAACACACTTCCCCAACTCAATCCAATGCCATCCATGCCCTAAATGTGCTTGAAAATGAAATATATTCAAAAAACAAAAGGAACAGTTGCTCCATCATGCACACACACACCCATGAGGCCATGCCCATGGCTAGCTCGGGCCTACTACTACAACCCACAAAATTAAAAAAAAAATTTAAAAAAAGGAATGATGATAATTAATTAATTATCAAAAATAAATTGTAGTTACACAACAACTGCAATGCCCACAATCAAACACAACAACCACTTACTTGTAAAATATCCTATTCCAAAAATCCTGAAATCCAATTGCAATGATGCAGCAGACAAAAAGAGTGATCTTTCCAGCTCCAAATCCAAAGGCAGAATGAGCAGGAGATGGACAAAGCACTGGGAGGAGCCTGCTGGACAGGAACAGGAAGTTGGAGATTCTGTGTCACTTCCTCCCTCTCTCCACCTTGTAAAAAAATGACTCCTTGCACAAAAAAGGAAAGCCAAATGTGAATGTAAGGAGTTCTTTTCATCCAAAATCAGTATTTGCAGATGGTTTCATGCTGCTAGAGCCGATATTCCTTCACATTACTTCCGCCGGCGTGTCGAAAACGATATGATCGCGTTCTCTTCTTTGTCCCTGTCGCGTTGGATATGACGTGTTCGTGGTCTCTTTCTCCTGTTCGCGTTCGATTTCACGTGCCCGCATCCTCATCCTCTGGCTCGCGATGTAGAATGACATGTTCGAGATCTCAATCTTCTCATACTCGCGCGGTGCATGATCGCGAGAAGAAAGACGTGATCGCGCGACAAATGACGTGATCGCGTGAAAAATGACTTTAATGCGGCCGCGAACTCTCGCGAGACAGCGCAAAATGGCTACCAAAATCCAACATCTCGTGGAGAACGCGACCGGGTCAAGAAAACTTGTCGGAGAACGCAGGGATTCAGGTAAGGCGATCGCGCGCGCGCGAGAATGTATTGTTTTACAGCGCGAGCAAGAAAAAAATTATCGCTAAGCTGCGGAATGCGGAAATTTTGACATTTTCGCGCTTTCCGCGGAACGCGAAAATGCCAAAATATCGCAATTTCCGCGAACGGAACAGAATTTTGGCCCAGGCCTAGAGTGGAAGAGTTGGTTTCGATCTAAAGGAGTTCTGTTGTTGGACAGGGCCAGCGCGACATGTCATTAAAAAACACAGCTAATGGAAAGCGTCCTCCCTGAAGTGTGGACCAGTGCAATGAGAGATCAACGAGTGTGCGTCCCACCGCAGTTTGACTGTACTGCGCTGTTCTAGGTTATGGGAGGCATAAGCGGCATCCATCGCAGGTCCTCTTGTACACTTAAAAAGGACCAAACGATGCTTTCCTTTCTTTTCTTCTTCTGCTGCACCATCTGTTCTTCCTCCTCTACTGCAAGTGGATCAACTGTGGCAAAGCTAGAAGCCATAGTTGTATTAAAAATAAACAAACACACAAAAAAGGTATATCAATATAAAGAGAAGCAAGACACAGGTCTTCCCTCTATCAAGGACAAAATAAAGGGAGATATCAGAAGGATGGTTCCTCCCTCCTTCACAATGAAATTTATTTCAACCAATCAGATTCCTTTTTTCTTTTGCTGACATGAAGTCGCGTAGGGTACATGCACTCATCACGCACCCTTCACGCACCCGCGAAACAAATATATATCATTATACACCATAAATAAAAATTTCTATAAACGTTTAATAAGTATATTAGCAAAACTGTCTAATATCATATTCAAACTTTCTATAGTCATTTTTTCAACTTTAAAAGTATGCCGAAGTCTCGACCCCGGAAATACGTCGAAATTGAATTGAAAATAATACTTTAAAAATACTTTAAAGATATTTCATACTTTACAAATTATGCCAAAGTCGCAACCCCAGCGAGACTTTTCAAAATGGCTACCGGAATGCGTGCAGCCATCGTGTAGGATACGCGAAGTGTACGCGACTTCTGTATAATATTACAAAAAAAAAATGAATAAAGTTTTCCTAACTAAAAATTATTCACAATTTAAAAAAAAAATATATATATATATCTATATATGTATAGAAAATAAAAAAAAACATAGGATTGAGGTACATTAGACTTACAAATTTTCATTTAAAAAACCTTTGAAATTTACTGAAAAAAACATAGGTTTCAGGCACGTCATAGTTAGAAATTAGCATTTAAAAAACCATAGAAATTCACTAAAAAAAACATAGGTTTCAGGAACTTTATAGTTAATTGGACATTTAACTCGCACAAAACCATAGAAATTCCCATGTTATAGTTAGTTCAGCTAACTTTAACTCGCACCCCCGCAATGCGCTGCTGATGATTTCACATATTACATCATTCATGACATGGTCAGCGACATCACTGATGACAGTGAGTGATGTCATTTGAGATGTCATCAGTGATGTCACTGACCATGTCATGAATGATGTGATATGTGACATTATCAGCAGTGCATGGCGGGGGCGCGAGTTATAGTTAGTTCAACTAACAATAACGGGGTAATTTCTATGGTTTTGTATGAGTGAAATGTCCAACTAACTATAACGTCCCTGAAACCTATGGTTTTTTCAGTGAATTTCTAAGGTTGTAAATGCTAATTTCTAACGATAATGGGCCTTAAACCCATGGTTCTTTCAGTGAATTTCAAAGGTTTTTTAAAATGCTAATTCTTAACTATGACGTCTCTGAAACCTATGGATTTTTCAGTGAATTTCAAAGGTTTTTAAATGCAAATTTTTTAGTATAATGATCCTTATACGTATGTTTTGTTTACTGAATTTTGAGTTTTTTAATTATTAATATCTACATTTAATATTTATTAAATAATATATCATTTTCTGAAAATTGCAATTTAAAAAAAAAATTGAAACTGTGTTATTCTATAATTTTTTTGTTTTGTTTTTTATTTTAATATAATTATGTAATGTCCTTTGTCTTTTAAAATATATATATTTTTTTTAAACATTTTTGGGGAGTCGCGCACCCAACGCGCACCTAACTCGGCGGTTACGCATATTCTAGTCGCCATTTTGGAAAAGTCGTGAAGGATCCACATATGGTCTGCGATGGTTACGTGGCTTCGTGTTACATCATATACGTATAACATCACGTGATATGCACGATAGGTATGCAACACGTGCACAGCTCCTGCTCCTGCATATGCACGTAATGTGCGCATGAGAGTATGCGACGTCTGCGTGGTGGCAGGACACGCGTGATGTCATATACGTACTGGGACACGCTGGGTGCTCGACTCCCGTAAAACTTTTTATATTGTAAAACTATATGTATGTAACTTTAATGTACATATCAGGGCAAGAGATTATCTAAATTATTCATAAAACTAATATATTTCTACTTGTAGTAAACTATTATTCTTAAATATATTTTCATGGAGTCGCGTCGGGTGCATTCGTGCGTGCTGGGTGCGCGACTCCCATGTGACCATAAAAATAGAGATTTGATTGGTTCCTAATATTACCCACTGTAACAGTTGAAGGACCCCACCCATTTTAATAATTCGTGTTGGAGCACCTTAAGAGAAACATCTCTTCTCCTGCCATAACTTATTTGATGTTTTTTGGCATTGGTTTAAAACTAAACAGTTGCAATGGCTTCTCAGCAGCAGGAAGTTCACCTTTCTTCAGATGAAGAAGTGTTGGAGGAGGCACCACCAAAGAAGAGACCGGAGTCAGTTGTATGGAAGTTTTTTACTTTTCCTGCAGGAGAAAAGAAAGTAAACGCAAGAAAACTGACATGCAAGCTGTATGACAGGGTGCTGTCAAGAGGCAGCGATAAGAAATATTCATGCGGCACAGCTAGTATATACAAGCATCTGTGCACTATACATCCCAGCAATCTTGCTCGGGAAGAACTTAGACGAGCAGCAGAAAATCCAGCACCAGGTGTTTCAAGCACCTTAGGAGCATCGTCATCTGTGACTCCTTTGAACATTAGGCCTGAATTTGCGTTCCTCGAACATCACTGCATTAAGTGCAAAAAGTTCATCTGTTTTGGAGAGCAGTCGGTGGATGCTGTTTGTGCTGCCCAGAGAAACCACCACTGTTCATTTTTTTTTTTTTGTTGGAATGATAATTAATTCCAAAAGTTGACTGTTTACTTCATTCCTTTTTTTGTTCAGTTTTTAAAAAAACACCAAAAAAACTCACAATTGTTCAAAAAGGACAAACATTTTCTTTTTAAAGTTCTTCTCAGAACAACCTTATCTGGTTAAAAAAAGAAAAATAATTGCATGTTAATGTTTGAAAGTTTGCATGAGTATATCTGTAGAGCATGATTGAGTGAAAGACTGCATTAGTAGTGAATGGTGATTATATGAATGCATCACTAGTGCCTGCATGATTGCACATGAGTATTTCTAACGTATGAGGAGGATATTAAAGTGCTTAGTGACTGCATACATGGTGCACATTTGATTGTAGCTCTGCATGTCTTAGTGTTTGAGTGACTGTACAAATACATGGATAGTGACTGGATACTTACAGTGCGGCAAGTTGAGAGCATGGTGAGTTTATAAGTGTTTGTGTTTTGGCACAGTAATTGGATAAGGACATGGTTCTGTCAAGATGATTGAAGGAATGGACAGAGAGTGACAGTGCGATTTTTGAACTGCATGGCTAGTACTTGGGTAATTGCAGAAGCAAATCAGTAGTGTGGAGGGGGTTAGGCGACAGCATAGATTGTGGACCTTTGAATGTAGTACTGAATGTGTTAATGCTTGAGTCACTGTTCAAGTACATAGATAGTGAGTGGATACTTAGAGTGCTGCAAGTTCAGAGCAGGTTGAGTCTGAAGTGCTAAGGTATTGGTGGAGTAATTAGCTAAGTAGATAGTGCTGGACTGGTGATAGGAGAAGTACATGGGACAGACAACAGGATTCCTAGACTGCATGAGTACTAACTGGGTACTTACAAAGTGTATTAATAGAATGTAACTGGCTAGAGGTCTATATGCACTGTGCACAGAATATTGTAGGTGTACTTGTATTAGTGGCTAGGCCATTCTATACGTACATGACTAGTAATTAGAATGCTTACAGTGCTGCAAACAGAGTGCATGTTGAATTTATAAGTGATTTGGTATTGATGGAGTGATTGGATAAGTAGATAGTGCTGAATGGGTGATTAGAGAAGTGCATGGGACTGACAGGAGGATTCCTAGGTTGAATGGGTACTAACAGGGTATTTATTGAAGGGTACCAATAGTATGTTTCTGGTTAGAGATCTGTATGCCCGCTGCACAGAATATTGTAGGTGTACTTGTGTTAGTGGCTAGGCCATTGCATAAGTACATGACTAGTAACTATAATGATTACGGTTCTGCAAACAGAGTGCCTGGTGAAATTATAAATGCTTAGAAATTGATGGAGTGATAGGATAAGTAGATAGTGGTGGATAAGTGATTGGAGAAGTGCATGGTACTGACAGGATGATTCCTAGGCTGCATAGGTACTACCTGGGTATTTATAGGAATGTAACAATAGTATGTAGCTTGTTAGAGGTATGCATGCATTGTGCACAGAATATTGTAGGTATACTTCTGTTAATAGTTAGGCCATTCCATAAGTACATGACTAGTAACTAGAATGATTACAGTGCTGCAAACAGAGTGCCTGGTGAAATTTTAAGTGCTTAGAAATTGGTGGAATTATATGATAGGTCGATAGTCGTGGATAAGGGATTGAAGAAGAGCATGAGACGGACAGGAGGATTCCTAGGCTACTTGGGTACTACCTGGATATTTACAGGAGTGTACCAATAGTATGTATCTGGTTAGATCTCTGCATGCATTGTGCACAGAATATTGTAGGTGTACTTGTGTTAGTGGCTAAGCCATCCTATAAGAACATGACTAGTAACTGCAATAATTACAGTGCTGCAAACAGAGTGCATGTTGAATTTATAAGTGCTTTGGTATTGGCGGAGTGATTGGATAAGTAGATAGTGTTGGATGGTTGATTGGAGAAGCGCATGGAACTGACAGGAGAATTCCTAGGTTGCATGGGTACTAACAGTGTATTTATAGGAGTGCACCAATAGTATGTTTCTGGTTAGAGATCTGTATGCATACTGCACAGAATATTTTAGGCGTACTTGTGTTAGTGGCTAGGCCATTGCATAAGTACATGACTAGTAACTATAATGATTATAGTGCTGCAAACAGAGTGCCTGGTGAAATTATAAATGCTTAGAAATTGGTGGAGTGATAGGATGAGTAGATAGTGGTGGATACGTGAGTGGAGAAGTGCATAGTACTGACACGAGTATTCCTAGGCTGCATGGGTATTTACTGGAGTGTACCAATAGTATGTAGCTGGTTAGAGCTCTGAATGCATACTGAACAGACAGAATATTGTAGGTGTACTTGTGTTAGTGGCTAGGCCGTCCTATAAAACATGAGTAGTAACTGCAATAATACAGTGATGCAAACAGAGTGCATCTTGAATTTATGAGTGCTTTGGTATTGACAGAGTGATTGGATAAGTATATAGTGCTGGATGGGTGATTGGAGAAGTGCATGGGACTGACAGGGGAATTGCTAGGTTGCATGGATACTAGCAGGTTATTTATAGGAGTATATCAATTGTATGTTTCTGGTTAGAGATCTGTATGCATACTGCACAGAATATTGTAGGTGTACTTGTGTTAGTGGCTAGGCCATTGCATAAGTACATGACTTGTAACTATAATGATTACAGTGCTGCAAACAGAGTGCCTGGTGAAATTTGAAATGAATAGAAATTGGTGGAGTGATAGGATAAGTAGATAGTGGTGGATATGTGATTGGAGAAGTACATGGTACTGACAGGATGATTCCTAGGCTGCATGGGTACTACCTGGGTATTTACAGGAGTGAACCAATAGAATGTAGCTGGTTAGAGGTCTGCATGCATTGTGCACGGGATATTGTAGGTGTATTTGTGTTAGTGGCTAGGCCATCCTATAAGTACATGACTAGTAATTAGAATGCTTACAGTGCTGCAAACATAGTGCACGGTGAGTTTATAAGTGCTTGTGTTTTGTCACAGTGTTTAGATAAGAACATGGTTCTGTCAGGATGATTGAAGGAGTGGACAGAGAGTGACAGTGTGATTGGGGCACTGCATAGCTACTACCTGGGTTTTTGCAGGAATTAATCATTAGTCTGCAGGGGGTTAAGGGACTGCATAGATTGTGCACATTTGACTGTAGCACTGTGTGTCTTAATGCCTAAGTCATTGTACAAGTGCATGGATAGTGACTGGATACTTAGAGTGCTGGTAGTTGACAGCAGGGTGAGTTTATTAGTGCATGTGTTTCAGCACAGCGATTAGGTAAGGACATGGCACTGGCTTAATAATTAGACTATTGCAAGGAGACTACCTGAGGAAATTTATAAATGCTTGGGTATTGACAGAGGTATTGAATTAGTACATGCTACTAATAGATGACTGAAAAACTGCATTATGAGTAAGAGAGTGATTGGTGGACTGTATTGTTAGTACCTGAGGTATTTAAGACATTAATGAGCACTGAGTACGTGGTTAAAGGTGTGTATGGATTGTGCACAGGTGAATGTAGTAGAGGATGGATAGTGTTTGGATTACTTAATCTTACCTTCACAGTAGTAAGATGCTGATCCATCATCTTCCTGGTCTTCCTCGAAGTTGTGCTTTGAGCTCCGAGTAGCCCCAGCCTTGAGCACCTCCTGCACTGAAGATTTCTGGCCTCCACTCCACGAGTGACCCGTGGGCCGGTTTCAAGTGCTACCACTCAAGGCTCCTTTGCGATCGCTAGCCCATTGGCTAGTGGTTCCCCACGAAGGCAACTCCTCTTCTGATTGGGCTTTCCTGGTTGCTTCAGACGTGCCCCAACTTACCCCTGCTGGGTGAGCCCCCCAGACCTTGCTGGTCTGCACCGATGTCCTTTCTCTGTTTCCAAGGGACTTGCCGTTGCCAAGGCTTGTTGGATCCAATCTGGTCGCTGACACCGCAGCACTCGGCAGACTTTGTGGGACAGCTCGAATCCAGCTCCTGGTTGTCATTGACGCCTCCTGGACCTTGTGGCTGAAGAGTCAAGACACCCGTCAACTCACCTGAAGCACCCGACATCTGTGGGCATTGTACTATCGTGCCCTTGGTCACTGGAAAGTGACCCAAACTCTATCCCCTCTGCTTTCAGGTTCCTTCCATCCTAGATCCAGGCTAGGATCTCTCCGAACACTTCTCCTCTTCCCGGCAGCAGCACTTCCTGAGCAGCTTCCATTGAAAACAGCGACGCGACCCGACACCATTTGACACCTATGCACCTGGCTTCCCTGGGTGAGGTAACTCGAGTACTCCAGTGCTCCCATGGGTGTTGGCCCTAGACACCTCTAAGTCCAAAAGGGTCCACTCGTAGTCATCCTCTAAGTGTCCTTAAACTCTTAATTTCCAACCGTGACTTTCCACATAGAAGTTAACGTCGATTCACGGCTGTGTTCTCACACTGCACGCATCCTCCGTGGGTCCCCTGTGTCACTACCTTGGGTGGTTCCTTGTGGTCCAAGCGCTTCTACAGGCTCAAGGCCTTGTGTCTAGCTCAGTTGTGGTTCTTATACCACTTTATTGGTATATGGTTTGGTACGTCCCTAGGGCCCAAATGTGTATTTGTGCTTTTACTGTTGAATACTGACTTGTAACTTAAGTACTTCGAACTCCAGCCTCATAAAGAGACTAGAGTGGTGTGTTTTATCTTAAATACATATATTTTAAATATATACCTGGTGTGGTTGTCCTTTCATTTGGTCATTCAAGACATTATAGACTGGTAAAACAAGCTGCTTTACATTCATTCAAGACTTAGCCTGAAGGCTGCTCTACATAGCTATCATTAGGATAGCTTTCAGTAAAGGTTGTCTTTAACCGATAACCATAAGGGGTTGTTTGGACTGATACAAGGTGCCCACTATAACTAGTGGACAGCATATATCAGGCCAACTTCTCACAGATATCCTAAAATCTCTTCAATAGTGTCCATTTTCTTTTTGTTTGGAATCTCAACATTATCTTGATTTTTTTTTTCTTATTTTCAACTTCACTACAGATATTCTCATATCTTCGTTTTTGACCCACTACACGCTTTTCATATACAGGATATTCACCTAAATTGGGAGCATACAGTCTTTGTAACCCATTATTTTATTTATTTATTTATGTGTTTTATAGAGTGCGAACTTGACCCGTTAGGGTATCAGAGCGCTTTACAGGAGAGCAAAGCAATATATAGAAGCCTTAAAGATACATAAGGGAAAGAAGAGCGCGTATTTACAGTTTACATAATCAATTTCTCAAGACGAGATACAATATTTACAGATTACATTTACAATTATTCAAGCCAGGCCCCAAGGTTCTGAAGGGATGACAAGATAGTCTGAAGGGAGGTAGTGGATGGTCATAGGTCGGGCAATAGAGGTGGTTAACGCAATAATTGGCCGAGAAATGTGCCCATAAGGAAGGTTTTGGCATCCTTTTTTAAGCGAGTCAGAGATGGGATTCTTCTGATGTCTGGTGGGAGAGAGTTCCAGATTCTTGGAGCCGCCCCTGAGAAGGCCCGATTGTAAGTTTCTGAAAGCATGCAGGTTGGAGCAAGAGGTATCTAGAAGATCGGGAACTTCAGATTCCTCCGGAGATCAGAAGTTTCTGAGTCAGATAAGCAGGGGAGTTAGAGTATAAATCTTTGTCCGTTATGCATGCTAGTTTGAGTTATATTCTTGCCTCCAGGGGAAGCCAGTTGAGAGCTTTCAGGTGTGGAGAAATATGATTGTATTACCTTGTGCCGGTAAGTAGTCTGGCGGCCGCATTGAGGCAGGCTTTAAGGGGTGCCAGGGAGATCTTAGGTAAACCCGAGAGGGTTGAGCAACCGTATTCCAGTCTAGAGATGACGAATGCTTGGACTGCCATTTTTAGGTCGGGAGCATCGAGGAAGGGTTTCAATTTCCTAAGGTAGCTCTGGTGGAATCTGGCTGTTTTGGCCATCGAGTTGATGTGGTCCCGCATGTTCAGATTGCTGTCACGGGTAATTCCCAGGGATTTAGCTGAGTTCACAATGGTCGGTGGGCAATTTAAGGCTGTGATAGCCTTAATCCATGAATGCATCTCGAGGTTGGTGTTGGGAGGGGAGATTAGGAGAAAATCTGTTTTCTTTGCATTAAGTTTAAGTTGATTGGATGCGAGACATTGGACAGTGAGTTTCAGGGCTTCGTTCAGGGAGAGAATCTCTTTGAGAGAAGAGGTTTTGATGTAGATCTGGGTGTCATCTGCATACATGTGATAGGAGATGGCTGCGCATAATACTTCGGTAAGTGGTTCTAGGTAAAGGTTGAAAAGGGTGGGGGACAGAGTTGATCCTTGCGGGACTCCAACCGTGACCGGGGAAGGTGAAGATAGGTTGCTGTTGATTAGGAATCTCTGTGACCGGTTGTGGAGGAAGGACCTAAACCAATCTAGAACAGTGCCATCCAGTCCCATCCTGAATTCCGTTCAGAAGAAGTCTTTTTTCGAATTGAGTATGTTCCTGTTGTAGACATTTCTGGCCTGGCGGAGGAGTTTTAGATGTGCAGTAGAGGGGTGCTGCCTGCAGGATCTTTCAGCTTGCCGGAGGGCTATCCTCTCATTATTGAGGGAATCCCGTGAACCATGGGTTTCTGTCTTTGATTTGGGTTTGTTTCAGTTTAAGTGGGGCTAAATCGTCTAGGATGTTTGAGATAGTCGCAGAGTAGTGATCATTGAGGCCACTGACTGTTGTGATATGCGAAGGGGGGAGGTCGGATTTGCATTGAGCCTCAAGTTCATTGTGGTCCAAGTTCATGGTGTCTCTGATCCAACGTTTAGGAATCGTCAGTTGTGGTGCTTTTGTCTTGTGGGTGCCAGGTAGAGTGAAGGTGATGGCATGATGGTCAGACCAGTCACATGGGTCAATGAGGATGAGCTTGACAGTTGATTCTTTGGAAATGATCCAGTCAAGGGTGGCCCCTTTTGAGTGAGTTGGCAGTGAGCAGGCTTGGGTCAAGGTTTGATCTGCCAGGAGGTCTTTGATGGCGTTGACATTTGGATCCTTGGGATCGTTCCAGTGTAAGTTAAAGTCACCAATAAAATATCATTAGCATTGGTGGGAATCTTAGCTGTGATGATTTTCATGAGGTGGTCCGTGGAGGAGTCGTTCATGCCAGGGGGGTGGTAAAAGATGTGTAAGTTGCACAGTAGGGTGCAGTTGCTGCAAACAGTGAGGGTGAGGTATTCGCAGGATTCAGTGGTATCCGCCTAGAGTTCCATGACAAGAAGGTTAAAGCGGTAGATGCAGGTGATCCCTCCTCCCTTTTTGTTTGATTGTCTGTTCAGCTTTGCGATGTTGTAGTTAGGAGGGACTAGGAGGTCCAGGCATGGGGAAGAGGATTCATTGAGCCATGATTCTGTTAGGATTGCTAAGTCGAGGTTTTTGCAGAGGATGAGATCAGCAATGTCTGCAGTGTGCTTAGCTGCTGATCGGCAATCGATTAGCAGACCAGACTGAGAAGACATGGACAGAGTTTCGGGAGTCTGAGCGGACAGGAGAACAGTTGCTAGATTACTCTTGACCACTGTTCTGTTGCGAAGGGTGGCTGGCCTGTTGGGGTTCATAGTGACTGTGCGTATGACATGTTCGGCATTACCGTCGAAAGCTGGGGTGGAGTTGTGGTCAGAATTTCCATTTCAGTGAGGTCTGTTGGACTTGGAGCGGCATGGGAAGAGGTGTAGGATAGGACCAGAGCGAGGGTTTCTTCCTCTGAGAGGTGACAAGGTTGCTTACGGGGGCAAAGCTGTCTCAAGGCTAACGGAAGAGGCTGTTTGGGGTGCTCAATTGAATATGGGGGGGTCGAGTTTGGCTGGGGCATGAGGTTGGCGATGGAGAGTTCAGCGAGGTGATGGAGGTTCATTAATTCCAAGATGGATATATGAATTCTCTGGGTTTATGTGGTAGTTATGGAGAGCAGAGAAACCATGTCCCTGTCAGGTGGAGGCGTTAGAGGTCGGGGGGACAGTGGTTCGGGAACCGTTCAGTCAGCATGTATATGTGATGGGGGAGGACTAGTATGACCTGTATTATAGGTCGTTGGGTCTATGATGGGGCCACTTTGGGGTTGAGTTGAGGGCTGGGAGGGCGAGGACGACCTGTATCATTGGTCATTGGGAACGTCCTCATGGCATAGGCTACTTGGGGGACTAGGAGGGAGGGGGCCAAAGGTCTAGGGGTGGTGCTGATGGCAAGGCCGGGCACCGTGCTGGAGTGGATAAGGGCGTCTGCGTTGGAAGACCTTTGAGGGGTTTGTGAATGGCTAACTAGTGGTTGCCCTACCAGAGTCATGCACTTGGTTTCTGAGGAGGGTGAATAAGTCTGCAAATGTATCCAAGCTTTTGGTTGAGGCTTGGATCAAGACAATGCCATTTTTGTAAAGAGTGATGGTGAAGTCAGCTCGCAGGGTTGGAGAGGGTGTTATTGTTAGCTTAGTGCTGTATGGAATGTTCTTTGTTGTACGTACATTAAGGAGATGGGCAAAGGTTTTGGGTCAGGCGGAGGGTCTTCTAGAGTAGAAGATGAGGTCGTTAATGACTGTGCCGTTGTCCCCACAGTAGTGAAGGTCAGAGATCAGTGACTCAGGGTTCCTTTTCAGGATGGAGTGCTTGAAGGATTTAGTGGTGGTTTTGGAGAGGTCGGGGGTAGACCAGAGTGTAAGAATTAGCGCCCGTAGCGGATAGGCCAGGACTTGCCATGCTGGTTTGGGTAAGGCTACTCAAGGACTACTAGGGACAGCTATGCAGCGGGGTGGGCTGCTCACCATAGGGGAACTGAAATTCAAAAGTGACAGTACCAAGGGAGAGCATACAAATGAGGTAAGAGCCTGGTTGATAGCTCTCGAACAATATCTAGCGAGGATGAAGTTGTCTTGAGGATTTTCACCAATTCGAGGTCAGGCACCGAAAGGTGAATGTATTGTCTTCAAACTGACGCCGTTTTAGGGTTAGGCGATGAGTAGTCTGCCAGATTAAAGAAAACGTGGAGATACCGACCATAAGCCATAAGTCACGGTTGGTGATAGAAGGTATAAGCTTCCATAATGCTAACTGCTAATTTTTGTTGATGTTTGCATGATCCAATCAGGGAAGCACAAAGGATAATTACGAAGGTACAATGATCCTGTGTTTATCGGGGCCCCACCATTTTCGGTCCAGGCAGCCGTCGGTGCATTTATTATTAATTAATTAGAGGGGGTGATGCAGGCAATATTCTGGCACCGCTGTGCTGCATTGCGAACTTACATTTGAATCGGCTCATACAGCTTGCGGGCTCAGGCATCAAGCGATGACATCAGCGAGCCGCAACGTGGAGGAAGGCAGGCATGCACGCAATGCTCGGACAACACCGCAGGGGCCAATCTCGGGCCAGGTGCATGTCGCAGGGCTCAGGCCACTCCCGGGATCCAGAATAGCAGTCCCAGTACAGGAGAAGGCAGGCACACACACTGCCTGGACAACACCATAGGAGCCGGTCTCGTGCACAGTACCCTTTGCAGGGCTCAGGCTGTTACCAGGATCCAGACCAATGGGGCAGTCGCGGCAGGACCGGAGACCCAATGCCTTCGTTCAGGGTCATGCCACCTAAGAACAGTCCTTTCAGTGAGCTGGGCATCAGCCAGGCAGTGCGCAGATCGCTCCAGTAGTGCTGGGGTCGGGGCAGCGAGGGTGTCGATCTGGGCTGCGGTGGTCGACCATGCGGGTAAGTTAGCTGCCAAACTCTGTTTTTGTGGTATTGTTGGGAGGGCTTTGCAGTCCAGTCCAGGGGCGGGCAAGTGGCGGGCTTGTGAGGTGGTTTTTCCAGGGATATTCACCAGATGGCGATCCCCAAACCAGAAGCTCTCCGGGGGCTCCTCCTCAGGCGGCCATCTTGAGCCAGCACTCTCTTTCACAATTTGCATCTGTACTAATCTTTCCCTCATCAAAATCAATCAAATGCAATCCAGATAAAGTTCTGACTCAGGACAAAGCAACATATGCCATACCCTCTTTAAATACGGTACTTCCAATGTTTACCAAAGCACTGTCTACACTTAAGCTTTGAGATTTATGAATAGTCACCGCATATGCCAAAGAAAGAGGAAACTGTTTTCTACGAACATAAAAATCTTTAACAAGCAAAAAACAAACAGAACAACGAGGAATTTATTTTACTTCATCAATCTGATCTAATTTGATTTTCAAAAATTCAATTCCATCTCTTTTTTGATAAGAAACAAAATCAACAATTTTTCCCATTTCTCCATTTACTAAACCTTTCCACATCCAAATTACGCCGTAAAATAACCCGACAGCGTACACATAAATATGAATTATTTTCTAAACCAGCAGTTTTAGATATAGATTTTTGCAAAGAATCCAATTGTGTTCTTAATTTTTCCATCAAAATAATAGCACTTCCTTCATGCTCTATCTAATCAATGGCTTCCATTTCTATTATTTGTTCATTTTCAAGCTTTAAAAGTTCTTCATTGAATGTAGAACACTCTTGCAGTGTTGGCATTAGGCAGCTTATAGATTTATTTTATGCAATTGTTTTGTATATTTTTTCAGGAACTATATTTTCATTTGGAAACAAGTTTGTAAGTAGCCGACTTTGCAAAGCTTGTTTGCCATGTTCTGTCAATACTCCAATTCTTATATCTTGAAGAATGGTTCCATAATCTTCATCACTTGCCTGTCACATATTTTTAATAAGTTCTTTGTATTCAAAATATGACCAAATGTTAACATTTCCAACTCTTCCCAAAGACTTTCTGGTGTCTTCAAACACAAGCGTTTTAAATACTGGTTGCCCTTTTACAGGAGTAAGTTGCAGTAAATCACCAACAACTATCTCATGTTTTCCTCCAAATCAGAAGTTTCATTTTATTTAGCACTCTTGAAACTTCACAACAAGCCTCTCCAGATAGCTTCTGATATTCCAACATATGTTCATGCTCTACGGGTAGCATTAGTAAACAATGAAATGTAATTCCTTTAATGTTGTGTGCTGCCAACCCAGTTGGAGCAGTTACAACACAAGACAAATGTTAGTCAGTTGTTTTCTGTCGGTAACTGGTCAAAACTTTAATTAAGAAACTTTTTCCTGTACCAGCTTGACCACTGACATACATACAGATAGGTTGAAATGATGTGCATGTGCATTATTTTTTTCATGAAGAAAACCATGGTCGATCTGTTGTTTCACTTGCTTATATATTTCTTTCTGTTCAATATTCAGTTGTTCTTCCAAGTTTCCTAAGTCCATAATGTCTTAGTTTCCACTTCAGTCATAGCAATCGCTGCTTCATTTTCAAGAATTGGTTGTCCTAGTGGATCTTGACTGTCTTGAGAACTGTCTCTAGCAATCTCAGCTGCAATAGTAGCTTCTTGATCAATTTCTTCATTCAACATTTTGAGATAATTTGCAAAAACTGTGCATTCAATGCTATCTTTACATGCATTCAAAGAATCTTCATAGCACTGAAAATCTCCAAGTAATTCCAGTTCCGTACGGCAAGGCTTGAAGAGTTGCAAAAGTGCTAAATAGTAAAATTCTCTTTTATCAGGAGTATCACAACTCAGTTTCCTGTGATTAATCAGATTTCCTTTACTATGTTTCACCTAAGATCCTTCTGAACCAATCACTGCATATTTTTCTTCATTTATGTTCTCTGTAGTATTTCTATTAAAACTTTAATATTGCAGCACTTCATAGAGACATAGGTTCTCAAGATGAGGACTTCTATTTGGAAAGTATGTATCCAACATTATTGTTTTAACAATTTCTCTGCTTTCCGGTTCATTTAATGCTAAATATTCGATTTCTTGTATAGATTTAAATACTCGATTTTGCTTTGCAGCAAGACCTAGACTAACCCAAGTAATTCCTCTTGACTTTTAATATAAACTTACAGAGGACAACCGATCTGAGCATTCGTACACTCCAATCTCTCGATGGGACAGCATCTTCGAAAGCTGTACAATTTCTAACTAAGACTCTTCTCGTGGGAAATTTCTTCCCACATTTCTTTCAACTCTGTCTTTTCTGATTTTGTTATGTATGATGTTACATATCGAGCAACAGCATTGGAATTATCCGCAACATTCTGGATATCCATATTAGCATTCCATATTGAGAGAATAACTGGATTATAATCATTAATATCCTTTGATTCTTCACTTCTTTTCAAATTGTAAGTATTTTTGGGAGATTTTCTAGTGATGGTATGACTCACTGCTGGAATTAAGCTATTTACTCTTCCTTTGGATATTAATGGACGTGGAAATCTAAAATGACATTTGGTATCGACCTTTTCCTTCAACTTGTATTTCCGCCGACAGAATTTGCCACATCGATGAGTTTGAAACTGTAACACTTATTGCCTTAAGGTGTTTTCTTCCCTTGTTTTTGGTATAGTACGTGTAACATAATCTTCAATAAAAGCTAAAAGAGTCTCATCCGAATCAGTTCCAAATTTGGGTGCATCCTTGATCCATAAAAGCATATGTATATGAGGGGCACCTCTAGCTTGATACTCCTTTCTCCAAAAGAAATCAATTACTTCTCCAAGAGGAGGATTCTTTTTATTGCAGAGAAAAGACATCATAGCTTCAAAGCTATGATTGAAATATCTGCATACATTTACAGATTCCAAAGAACACAATTCTCCAGGAGTCTTGAATTCAATGTTTTTAATATTTGAATTTGCTTCTCGAAGAAATTCAAGTAAATCATTCCATGCGTATTCAGCACAGCTTAGGGTAACAAACCACGTAGGAGTTCCTAAGTTCCTTAGCATGCATTTAAGTTCTCCATGATGACAATACCAATACTCATTAGTACCACGCTGACATGCCATCAAATTAATCAGTTGAGATTCTAAATGATCATCTCTCTGATGTACACTATCCATAAATTCCTTTGCAGAAACATTTTGAAGATGTACTCCTGTTTTTAATATGTGGTTGACCGCATATGAATGTCCAGACAAGTCACTCTCAAACAAAAGATGAAATATATATGGGATACATTGTTGAAATCTTGCATCTTCTGCATACAAACATGTTGTCTGATATTCTGATGCAGGAATCTGTACTGAACATTCATCATATCGTCCACCTTTTCCAGTTGGGAACAGCTGGGTAAAACAACGAGCTTTCAAACTTTTTTCCCATACACTGATTGGAGTCCCCTTTGCTTTCTTCATTTGGAATAATTTAATAGTATTCTCCATCACTTCTTTCAAATGTAAAGGATGTACACTAAAATGTTCATAAATTTCTTCAATTTTGGACACTTTCTCAATTTGACCACTTGACATTTCACCATCATCTCCTAAAAGTATTTCTTCTTTTTCCACATACATTTTTGTAGTAATCATTGTTTTTTATAAGATACGATGTTGCATTTTTCACTTTCCTGACATCCACTAATTCCTGCCATATTTTCTTACTCTTAGGGGCCGATTCCGATCTTGCTCGTAAGGGCACCGAACGGAATCCAAACAGAAAAAGTACGAGCCGTGTTTTCCGCCCGACTCGTACACCTGTACGAGCGAGCAAGTACGATGCGAGCAACGTGAAATTCACCGACCAAGTCGTTTCCGGGTTCGAACTGCTCCGTACGTCTCATCTGTAAGTAAACCGTGCCATGCAAGGGATGCGATTTACGACCGAGCCAGTACGATGCACTCGTCGGACAGCCGGTGCGAGCCGTAGTTTCTGGCATGCAAAACGTCTGGGAAGTTGCCTTTGGACCCTCTGTCACCCGCAACCTTATGACTCGGACTTGGGTCTCCCCAATACAGGCATGTACGGTGCAGATGGCACCAACGCGTACCCACTGTAGGGTGTGCCCTTGTGCGAGATCTGCCAATTCAGTCAATGGGAGCCCATGTACGCGTCGTACGACCGGCTCCCATTGACTTCTATAGGAGTCGGACCGAACCGAGTCCGGCAGCATGCAGCCGCATCATACTCGCTCGTTCGGACTGCAGGACTCTGGCTCGGTCGGGAGACACTCCTGATCCGGCTCGGTCAGAGAGCTTTCCGACCCAGAACAGAATCAGCCCTTTAGTAGGAACACCATTAACTAGAATAATTAGTGGTTCACTTTCTTCTTTCTCTACACCAATACTGTCAATATTTTTCTTTAAACCTAGAGGTAAATATACAAGTCTTCCTTTTTATCCTCTCTGTAAATCCGTGTTAGGATCCATACGAACAAGAGCCTTAAACGGGTGCACAGATTGAATCAGAATAGACTCATACGTGTTTAAATCTATCAGTTCTGGAGGAATAATGTAAAAATAAGATCTTCTCACAACGAAAGGGTGTGAAAGATGGTTTATTCAGGAAAGACACAGAGGATCAGCATCAACGGTCCGCTCTCTCCCTTAGCTCAATGCTACAATCCCTTTCCAGCACTGAGCGTTCTATGACATCTTAGAGTTCTATATATAACATTCCTATCTACATTACAACACATCCTCCTTACATGAAAGAAAATAATATTAAAAAAATCTATATAAAACAACAGTTAATAACAATGCAATTTCTACAGCAATAGAATCAGAGTGTAACTTATACTCTACTTCCATTAAAAAAAACTCTACAATGATGTATCAATTAATGTAATATATAATCCTTAAATTTTCCCGGAAGAAGTCTGCGTCTCAGAGGACATCTTCTAGGATATATATCCTCTTGCAAGGTATTTTCATCCTCAAGGTTCCCACTGTGAGGTTGAACACCATCCTCACAATTACCATTGCTAAGATGGACATTAGAAGATTTCCTAAAATACTTCACCAACCTTGACATACTCCACACAGAACCAGAATCAACCCTCACAACATCTTTCCTGATATCAACGATTGTGAAAGGACCAATGAAAGAGGATTTCCCCTTCAAAGCATGTTTTGGATTCCACATCAGGACTTTGTCTCCTATATTCCACTTTTTGTCTTTTACTCTCATCCTAGAGTCATAGACTTTGATACGTCCTGATTCTTTGAAAGGACGCCGAGTTGCCGCTTCATGTGTATGAGACATCAGTACAAGAATCAGGACGTATCAAGGTCCGAAATATCTGAAAGGAGGAGGCTTTTCCGTAACTGTGGGCTGCCTACCTGAAAAGGACGCACCACGTTTTAATAGTTGACATAGTTCAAGATTGGTTCTTTTCCGTCTGTTTTTATCGGGAAACAATAAAGTAAGAGGTCCACTCAATACAACTAGTGCAATAAAAGAACAGCACATATTTCGTCGTAAACAAGCCTTGAAAAAGCACAGGGGGGCAAAACGTGCGTTGGCTGCTGTTGTTCTGCATGTTTTTTATAATAAAACTCTGCAAAAGGACCTGATTGAAGATCTTGTTCCATTGTTTAAAAGGACATTTGAGCAAATGGTCAAATGATATTGTGTTCAGGTTTTAAAGTATACCTGTGGATTATAGATACAATAATTTGGTGTGCTCGGGTGTATTTTGGTTTGAAAAGATAAATCATCTCTGACCGACCAATAGGCCTTCATTTCATGATCCAAAGTTTTATACTCAGGCCAACCATGAGTGATCCATGCTTTCAGTGACTTCAAGACTTTATCCTTGTTAACTCCTTCGACCCAGGATTCGAAAGACAAGGAAGGCTCAGCCACCCAACATACATTATCCTCTTCATTGTCACCACTCACCACACTAACCGGCAACCTAGAAAGACAATCTGCAGTCTTATTGCTGGATCCTGGTATATACTGCACTACAAAATTATATTCTTGTAGCCCTTCACTCCAACACTTAATTCTGGGAGTAATGTGCTCATTATGCCTGCAAGAGAAAATTTGCACAAGCGGACGATGATCTGTCCTAACTAAGAAAGGTATTCCCCACAAATAAAACTTAAAATGTTGCACAGCCCAAAAGACACTCAAAGCTTCTCTTTCTATACACGAATAGTTAATCTCAGCGTCTCTAAGAGCTCTAGAAGCAAAGGCCACAGTCTTCTGTTCACCATCCACTACTTGGGAGAGAACGGCCCCCTATCCCTTAAGACTGGCATCAGTAGTCAGCACAGTTTTTTTGTTAACATCAAAATGTCCAAGAGTTGGCATCCTTCCAATCTCCATTTTTAATAATTTCGAAAGCTTTCTGGCACTCTCCAGACCACACAAAAGTTGAGCCTTTTTTCAACAGGGCTCTGATAGGTTCCGTTACACAGGCAAATCCTTTAACAAATTTAGAATAAAATTCAGCAAGACCTAGGAACGACCTTACTTGTTCCTTGTCCTTCCGCATAGGGGCCTTGACAACACATTGTGCAAGTTCAAATTTAGGCTGAATTCCCTCACCTGAAATCACATGGCCCAAATATGAAACAGTCTCAACACCAATACGATATTTTTCCTTTTTTACAGTTAATCCCTTTTCTCTTAATCTCTCTAGAACTTCAACCAAAGTTTTGTTATGATCCGCCTTACTTTTGCCATAAATTAAAATATTGTCTTGGAAGAACATTATATTGTTTATGCCATCCAATACTCTTTTCATGACCCTCTGGAAACACGCCGCAGCAGAGGATAACCCAAACGGCATCCTTAGGAACCGATAGGCTCCAAGCGGTGTCACAAATGAAGTAAGATGCCTCGAGTCCTTATGCAAGGGAATCTGGTGATAAGCAGATGACAAATCTAGTACACTGAAAATACGCGCCCCCTTGAGCATACTTAATGACTCTGAGATGTTGGGTAATGGCTGTCGGTCCACCCGAACCAACTCATTCAGACTCCTCAAGTCAACACACATCCTGACCCCAGCACCACCGTCCTTTGGGGCTAAAACAATGGTCGCCAACCACTCTGAGGCTTCTATTTCCTCAATGATACCCAATTTCAACAATCTGTCAAGTTCAGATTTGAGAGGCTCCACCATCATGTTCGGTACCTTCCTCATCTTATGCACACAAGGCGTTGCTCTGTCTTTCAGAATGATTTGATGTTCAAAACCCCTAAGACATCCTAAATCATCAGTAAAAACCTCAGGAAATCTTACAAAATATTCACAATTCTGTTCATTCATCACTCCACATTCATTTCCACTCTCGATCAACATTACTTGGTCCTTGGGATCTTTGGCATTGGGGTTGAGCATGATCGCTAGATCCCTCTGATGTCTCCATCCCAGCAAATTATCTCCTCGTTCAGCCACGTAAACCTTCCCTACCATGTTTCTATCTCTGAACTGGATGCGTGCTTCAGTATATCCTAAAACATTGATTAGAGCACCCCCATAGCTAACAGGACTGATGTCGGGAGAAGGAGTGCAACATTGTCCAACCCTACAACTTCGTCCCATTGTTTGTTCCCAATCATTGTGAAAGGGGAACCAGAATCAGCGAAACTAGAAAATCATAGTTATCTACGGAGATCTTACACTCTGGCATAGATAATTTTCCAGTGTCTACCCCTCCATAATCCTCATCAATGCTCAAGATTATCGTATGCACAACCTCAGTCTTTTTCTCTGCATTGCGGGTTGACTTGCACACACGAGCGTAATGACCTTTAACTCCGCACTTCATGCAGATTGAATCTTTTGCATAGCAATGAGGATAATTTGAAAAATGAGCTGTGCTACCACTCCTATAACACTTTATTTTGGGCAATTCTTTAGTGACTTTCTCTTCTTCGCCCCTACTGGAAGCATGAGAGTTCGAGCAAACTTCACGATCAGATTTGATAGGGAAATTCTTTGAAGACCTACAACCTCTAGAATCCTTGGGAGGAACTCTAAACCTTGAAGAAGAATTGATTTTGGCTACGTTTTGTGAGCTCACTGTACTTTCCTCACAGGTCAGAGCGTGAACTTCGCTTGAATTTTCCTTTTTTTCGTCACCTCCTTTTTTTGAAAGAAATGCTGGAGGTTGGGACATTCTAGTCGCAGAAGCCATTGCTAATTAAAACTTCAACAGAGTAAGTTAATTTGTCCAATGTAAAATCAGTCTGTAAATAAAAGTATTACTGTTTTAGTATTCATACAAGATGCAAAAAATAAATGAAAAAATAAATAAAAGTAGTCACCGTTGTCTAGGAGTAAAAGGCGGGAGTGTCACTTAATAGTAGAACAACAAGGGAAGGTTAACACAACAAACTAAAATAAATAAAGTAGTCACCGTAGTCTTGGAAGAATCAAAGTCAGTATCTAAAAAAAATAAAATGCAGAGTAAATAAATACCGGTACAAGTTGCTTCTAGAAACTGTGCTGTGGAACGTTTCAAATGTTTGCTGAAGATCATGTTATCCACCGGAATGCTTTTTTCCTCGAAATAAAAGAAAATGGCAGTCAAGGAAGGTCACGCTGCGTGGCCCCGAGCGTGATGACAGATTAGGAAAACTCTTCGCGTAAGCAGAAGAGCGTGTTGGGTTACTTCACGCTGCGTGCCTCCGGGCATGATGACATCCTAAGGAAATCCTTTGTAAACAGAAGAGCGTGCTGGGGTACCGCGAGTCAGTTCCAAGGAAGGTAGAACGATGCCACGTTCAAATGATGCAGAGCGCGGTTACTGTCTGAACAACTGTAAGTAAATACGCAGTAAGCCATCAGCACAACCGCATATCCCTTCAACGGGACAATCTGCAGAACTTTTCAATTGAGGCAATCCGCAATGTGCAAAAGCATTCAGGGGTCGCATTCGCAGTACTTACAGCATTTACAACAAATACACGACCACAGCATGTCCTCCGATCTTGCAATAATCAGTTGTTCAACGAGAGCGCGAGTCCAGAAATACTAGTATAAATCATACATACAGTCAGGTGGTCTTGAAGGGAAAAAAAAATATGCGGTTTCAAGGCTCGTGGGTTAGTCCAATTTTCTTCAGGGGAGTTGATGCTGAAATTCGCTTGTCCCCAATCAAGCTAGTTAGTCCATCGTCGCCAGTGTAAAAATAAGATCTTCTCACAATGAAAGGGTGTGAAAGATGGTTTATTCAGGAAAGAAGGATAACAGCACAATCATACTTGAATGCGTCCCCCTGGGCACACTGGTAGATCTCCTTTTAGGGACGTCAAATTTTGAAAACAGATTCAATTACACGTTGTGTATAGTTTTAGCAATTTTATTCACTGCGTTTCTCAATAATTATTTGTTCATTTGTACTTTAGTTCAATCACTACTTCAAATTGTGTAAGACATCTCGTGACTCAGATGTTTGTTTCTTGTCCAATGTATTTCGGGTTCCTTGAACCCTTCGTCAGGGACACATCTACAAAGCAATCATAATGAGGAGGCTAGTAAATCTCTAATACATGATGAATGGTTATCAATGTACCAACAAATGTTTTATCGATATAAACAAGGCTTTAGTTGTTATACATTTAAGTTTGGGGGGAAAAAACTAAGTATTCTCGATCTGTCGATGTTTCAATCATTACGAATGGAGGAAGGACATGAGTTATCATATGTGTGAATTTTAGAGAAGTGTTAAGGTTAAGAAAATAGTATGCGTTGTTTTTGTGAGCACGATATTCACGATGTGTGCCAAATTACGTGAGAACTTCTAAGATGTCAACAAGTGTTCGCGCGTTTGTTTAAACACGATATTCACAATGTATGTCAAATTTCGTGAAGAGCTTCTAAGATGTCAAAGGATGTTCGCGCGTTTATTTGATAACTAAACGAGCTATAACTCACTTACTTCAAGTTTGTGATGAACTGGTGTGTGTTTCTTCTTGTCTTGATGTGGTTGAATGGCGTTTGTTTAGGACTAGCCATAAATAACGGACTAATCTGTTGGTGCGTATAATCGAAACAAAAGATAGAGCGTTACTTGAATATGTAAAGGGGTGTATTGGCGGCCATGTTGGATTTAAACGTGGAAAGTGTTTGTATAATGAACTAAATTGTGAATACACTTAAAAATATAGAGTGTTATTCCCATATGGTAACTTAATCTGTTGGTGGTTAAACTAAGTTAATGCGCTTAGAAAAAGCCAATGTATGTAGCGTAACTCCCGTATAACAAAATCTGTTGGTGGCCATGTTGTGTTAAGAACGTGAGCGAAGGGAATTAATCTACGTTCATGTTTTAATTCCGAACAATGTTGCATTGTATGGCATTATTGGCTCATTGGGTTACGGCTATGTTTATGATGTTTGTGATCTATATAAATATATTTATGAATACCTGCTACTATTGGTCAAGTGCTATCTGTCTATCTTATCCCACATGGTTTATACATAATTTCCTTAATAGCACTTGACCAATAGTAGCAGGTATTCATAAATATACCTTTTTTACATACATTGGTAAGTGAGTAAGTGTCTTCTGTGAATACCAAAATGAGTCAGTGCCTTCTGTGAATACGAAAATGGTAGTAAGTTTAGGATTTTGTCTTAAGTTAGTTCTGTGAATCGGGCCCTTCATACCTGAACGTTTAAAATGTACTGCTTTTCTATTGAGCTACATATTGTCCATTAAATCTAGAAATATGCAACATCATCAAACTGTACCTCTCATCAGTCTTAATGAAGAAGAGAAATAAACAACACTTTTTTTATGAGGATTTGCGAAACTGCACAAACTGCACAAACTAATAACAGAATCGTAATTATTAACACCTTTTATGATCATCTTGGAAACAGCACATTTGTACCTCATTTTACCAAACTTTCTATAATAATGTAATGCAATTAAACTATACCTTTTTACAGAGAAGAAATAATCATGCCTATTAAACTACCTTTCATGAATATTTTACAAAATACATATTCTTAGTAGGGGTGGGCGGAATTTGCGAAATTCACTTTAGCAAATTATCGCGAAAATGTTAAAAATCTCCGCAAACACGCGTAAATATCGCGAAGATGCGTAAGTTTTTTTCCCGCCCGTTCGCGGTATTTTCTGCGTGGTCGCGGCTCGCCAACTTACCCATGCGGTTGCTCGCGGGCGCGGCCATCTTGTTTTCACTTGTCTCGCGGTGCATGATCGTGAGAAGAAAGACGTGATCACGCGATGCATGACGTTACTGCGGGCGCGAACTGTCGCGAGACAGCGCAAATGGCTACCAACAATCCAACATCTCGTGGAGAACGCGACCAGACCGGGAAAACTTGTCGGCGAACGCGGGGATTCAGGTAAGGCGATTGTGAGCACACGAGAATGTATTATTTTACAGCACGAGCAAGAAACAAATTATCGCTAAGCTGCGGAGTGCGGAAATTTTGACATTTTCGCGCTTTCCGCGGAACGCGAAAATGCCAAATTATCCCAATTTCCGCGAACGCAACAGAATTTTGACCCAGGCCTAATTCTTAGTGCATACTTAACGAATTAATAATACATTTCAACACACTTAAAAATATATATATTAATGTACATACTGTTTGTTAATCAAACTCAAAATACAAAATAAATTATCCCAATATACATCTGTATATTTAATAAATTAATTCAAACAACACAGTTTCATAAAAATTTCAATTCTATTTTAAATAAACCTCAAAAATATATAACTCACCTTTGAAATAAATCTGTTGATTGAAAAATTTCACACACTCAGACAGGATTCTGTTTAACACACAGTCAATATAGAACACCACTCTTTCCAAAGTCACAATCAGTATTGGCAAATGTTCCCTCTAATTTTCCATACATATACACGTACACCACAAATGGCATTGCTTCCTAGTGTTTTTAAAATTGAAAAACAAATTTCCATTGGTCATAGAGACATCTTTACCCATTGTCCTTAATGTCAGTTTCCATAGCAACAGGTCATGCAACATTTCAACTTAGCTGCCAGGTCACAAGTTCACCACACAATGTTGCAACTGACAACAGCAGGTGTGGTTGGCATTGCAAAGCATGCCCTTATCCTTTCTGCTGTACCTTTCTAACATGTGTTAATAACAAATAAGAAAGATGCTTTCTAAACAAAGTAAAATGCACCCTATATTTGAATGTAGTGTGTTCTTAAACAGCCAATCAAATCACTACTTAAAAACAGCATGTTGTCCACCATTTTAGATAGATTTCATTCTACCACCTGCCTACCTCAGCTACAGACATCTTTTGATTACCTATAGAGATCCCTTCAAGATGCTTTCAGTGTGGATTTTTGGGCACAGCTATGTTTTTCTGGTGCAAATGGTATGCTGAAAGCAGAGGTATTGACAAAGACCTAGCTTTGCAAAATGTAGACATTAAATGGATTGGACAGAGAGGATTAAAGTGGCACCAATTGATGCCATTGGTTAAAACCTTTATGCATCTGTAACCCCCTGACCTCATGATTGTGCAGTGTGGTGGCAATGACCTAGGCACATTGACTGGCGTAGGTCTGGAAATGCTAATGAAAGACACCTTTGCAGAATTGATGTTGCTTTTCCCCCAAACTGCCTTTGTCTACTCTAACATATGCCAAAGACAGAAATGGAAGTGGTCCAATCAATTTTGGCCACAGATTGAAAAAGCTAGAAAAATGTCAATAAAGTTTTTTCTGCTTATCTCAGAGACCATAGAGCTCCATATACAACAACAATCTGCGTTTTGATATGGATGGTATTCACAGGAGTGATGGTGTACATTTCACAGATAAGGGAAACAGACTCCTTCTCAACAACTTAAGACTCTGCATCGGCACATACAAGTAGCTACAAAAATCAACACAAGGGCTCTTTTTAGAGCCATCCAATATGTTAACATATAACCTAAGTTAAAAATAAAAAAATCTTAAATATTTTTGATGGGAGTCACGCACCCAGTGCGACTAAGAGTCACGTACCCATCGCGTTCACACCAGGGGGCTGTGCTGGGAGCCGCACACCCCTCATGTTCATACCAGGGATTATGCTGAGAGCCGCGCACCCCTCGCGTTCATAACAGGGGGCCATGCTGGGAGCCACGCACCCCATGCGTTCACACCAGGGGGCCACGCTGGGAACCACGCACCTTTCGTGTTCACACCAGGGGGCCGCACTGAGTACCGAGCAAGGGTTGCGACTCCAAAATTTATGGAAAAAAACGGCCCCTACCATTAATTTAGATTCACCCCGGGGACCCTATCCCCCAGGGCATAACCACTTGGTTGGGGACTGTGGGGGGGAGACCCAATGCCCCCATGGTCCCACCAGCTCCCCACATCCTGCAGGAGTCGGCATTGCTTTTCCACATGGGGAGCTACTGACATGCAGCTTCGCGTGTGGAAAAGCAATTCTTCTTTGCTTCATTGAAGCGAGAGCAGGTTTCCCTGGACTTTTCCCACCCAGGGGCTAAATAATAACGAAGCGCTGGAGCCCGCACTTCATTTTTTAAAATTTTCAGTATAACTTCACGCTGGGTGCGTGAATCTTGCTGTTTTAAAAAAAATATGCTTTTTTTGGTCCTGGGGGGAGGCCTAGGGGGTCGTGGTGTTTCTACCCTGCCCAATTTTCTTCTGTCTTGGAGTGTTGACAGCCAATTACAATAAAGCTCGTGGACAGGAGGGTACACGGTGGTCCTTTTTCTATGTTTTGTAAATACACTTCAAATTGGTGCAAAATTGGCTTGTGAAGGAGAGCATGTGCTCGAAACGCGTTGCCAATAACAAAACCACTTTAAAACACGAACAATGGTGTGCGAGTTTTTCTCTGTGTGCTAAACTGCTTGTGTAATTTCTGAATATTTAATACCGGGACCCGACAGCCGGAACTCGCACCGACCCCGAGAGGAGTGGAGCTGGTCAAGTCGGGAAAACTTTCTTTATATATATATATATATATATACCAAACAAATCTCCTCCCTTTCCGAGTAGATCAAGAGACGCAGCGGGGCTTCAAGGACTTTTATTAAAAGAATTAGGCATAACGCGTTTCGGCGGTCTGCCTTCATCAGATGCCATCATCTTTTCACCAAAGTTCCCATATTGGTATCTTTATATAGGCGCCTCCTCCCTTGGTGGTGGGGCGCTCACCTGAGCCAAGTTTCATTGCAGCAGTCAAACGGCAGTTCAAATGTGTGGACTGCCGATACCACAATGCAGCACGCTGGCAACCAAATGCTCCGGTAAGTGCAGGGAGAAATCTTGGAAGATAATATAAAACAAAAGTCTCTTTGTCCCCTACTTCCAGCACACTGTTCCCTTTTGAAACAAGACTCGGGACGCATGTACAATGACCGCGACCCTCCATGCAGTCATGGACCCGCAAATGCCGGTAGCTTCTCCGTTCCAAGGGGTCGGGTGGCGGGTCACGGCAAACCGATCCCTCGGTAAACTGTCCATTCTTTTGCCAATGTACGTCGTGACCTCTTGAGCGGAAGGGTTCCTTGTGCGTGTCACTGGCAAACACGCTGAAATGTGCCAAACAAATCTCCTCCCTTTCCGAGTAGATCAAGGGACGCAGCGGGGCTTCAAGGACTTATATATATATTTATCCAAAACAACAAGGTGCCTGCTGAGGAAGAGCCCACAACAGGTGAGATTTGCTGAAAATACTTTAATGGAGGTTGCTGTACATGTAGAGAAAGCCGTGGTGACACATTCAATAGAAGTCCTGCTCCCCGACGCGTTTCAAAGTCATCCCAGCATTTTGACGACTGGTACTGGTGGTAACTGACTCTGACTAACCAGGCCCTCAGCCAGTGCAATGCTAAAAGACACTTAGAATACAGTGAAAACACCTAAATACACTAGGGTACACTATGGGTTGGGGTACCCCTGTGTTTGGCATGACCTCCCCTGTAAGGCCCTAGTACATAATAGGGCGGGGGGATTAAAACTAACTCTAACTCTAACTCAGAGGGGCAGAAAGAGGCAAGAGAAGTGCCGAAAGAAGCAACAGAGGTACTGAAAGAGGCAGGAGTGGTGCAGAAAGAGGGAAGAGAGGTGTAGAAAGAGACACGAGAGTTGCACAAAGAGGGAACAGGGGTGCAGAAAGGGGCAGAAGGGGTTCAGAAAGAAGCAAGAGAAGTGCAGAAAGAGGCAAGAGAATTGCTTAAAGAAGCAACAGAGGGTTAGAAAGAAACAAGAGAAGTCAAAAAAGAGACAAGAGAGGTGCAGAAAGAAGCAAGTTAAATGCAAAAAGAGGCAACAGAGGTGCAGCAAGATGCAAGAGAGGTGCAGAAAGAAGCAAGAGAAGTGCAGAAAGAGGCAAGATAATTGCTTAAAGAAGCAACAGAGGGTTAGAAAGAAACAAGAGAAGTGAAAAAAGAGACAAGTGAGGTGCAGAAAGAAGCAAGAGCAGTACAGAAAGAACCAACAGAGCTGCAAAAAGAGGCAAGAGGGGTGCAGAAAGAGGTAGGAGAAGTGCAAAAAGAGGCAAGAGAGGTACATAAAGAGGCAGGAGGGGTGGAGAATGAAGCAAGTGAGGTGCAGAAAGAGGCAAGAGAGGTGCAGATAGATGGAAGAGAGGTGCAGATACAGGCAAGAAAGGAACAGAAAGAGGGAAAAAGAGTGCAGAAAGAGACAACAGGCGTGCAGAAAGAAGCAAGACAGGTACAGAAAGAAGCATGGAAAGTGTGGAATAAAGCAACAGGGGTGCAGAACGAAGCAACAGAGGTGCAGAAGGAGGCAAGAGAACTGCTGAAAGAGGCAAGAGAGTTGATGAAAGAGGCAAAAGAGGTGCAGAAAGGGGGAACAGAGGTGCAGACAAAGGCATGGGAGGTACAGAAACAGGTAAATGGAATGCAGAAAGAGGCAAGAGGGCTGCAGAAATTTGCAAGAGAGGTGCAGAAAGAAGCAAGAGCAGTGCAAAACAATCAACAGTGGTGCAAAAAGAGGCAAGTGAGGTGCACAAGCAGGCAAGAGAACTGCAGAAAGAGGCAACAGAACTGCAGAAAGAGGCAAGAGAGTTCAGAAACAGGCAAAAGGGGTGTAGAAAGAGGGAACAGGTGGGCAGACTGAGGCAAGAGTGGTGCCAAAAGAAAAAATAGGGGTCCAGAAAGAAGTAAGAGATCTGCAGAGGAGCTGAAAAGGCAAGTGAGGTATAGACAGAGACAAGAGAGGTACAGAAACAGGTAAAAGGGGTACAGAAAGAGGCAAGAGGGGTGCATAAATTTACAGGAGAGGTGCAAAAAGAAGCAAGAGCAGTGCAACAGAACCAACAAAGGTACAGAAAGAAGCAAGTGAGGCGTAGAAGGAGGCAAGGGAACTGCAAAAAGAGGCAAGACAGTTGCAGAAACAGGTAAAAGGGTGCAGAAAGAGGGAACAGGTGGGCAGGCTGAGGGAAGAGAGGTACAGAAAGAGGGGTGCAGAAAAAGGTAACAGGGATGCAGCAATTTGAAACAGATGTGCAGAAAGAAGTCAGAGCAGTGCAGAAAGAACCATAGAGGTGCAGAAAGTGGCAATAGGAGTACAGAAAGATTCAACAGAGGTAGAAAAAGAGGCAAGAGGGTTCAGAAAGGGGTAGGAGATGTGCACAAAGAGGCAAGAGGGGTACTGAAAGAGGCAGGAGCGGTGCAGAAAGAGGAAGAGAAATGTGGAAAGAAGCAACAGAGGTCCTGAAAGAAGGAACAGAAGTACAGAAAGAGGCAAGAGTGGTGCAGAAAGAGGAAAGAGAGGTATAGAAAGAAGAAAGAGGGTTGCACAAAGAGGAAAGAGGGGTGCATAAACAGGCAAAAGGTGTGCTGAAAGAAGTAAGTGAGTTACAGCAGGAGGCAAGAGAACTGCAGAAAGAGGCAATTGAGGTGTAGAAAGAGGCAAGTGAGGTGCAGAAAGAAGCAAGATAAGTGCAGAAAGAAGCAACAGAAGTGCAGAAAGACGGAACAGGTGGGGAGAGAGGCAAGAGGGGTGCAGAAAGAAGCAAGTCAGGAACAGAGGAGCAGAAAGAGGCAAAAAGGGTGCAGATAAACATAGGCGGGGTATAGAAAAAGGCAAGAGAGGTGCAGAAAGAGGGAAGCAAATGAGGTGCAGAAAGAATCAACAGACATGCAGATAGAGGGAAGATAGGTGCAGAAAGTAGAAGAGATTTGCAGAAAGAGGCAAGAGAAGTGCTGAAAAAGAAAGAAATATGCAGAAAGAAGCAACAGAAATGCAGAAAGAGGCAAGAGAGGCACAGAAGGAAGCAAGAGTGGCTTGCACACCATTAGTACCAATTTAACACCCACATTTAGCAGTAAATAACAGGGGACCATTCTAGGTTTGCAAAGGCCCTTCCACCACGCTGTAACACTTGTCGCTGCATTTTTGGTAACGTTTGAGCCGTATAAGCTAGAAATTTGCAGATTAGGGAGCAGATGATGAATCATGTGGCTAATGCAGAAAATGTATAATTGTCCGAAAGTCAGTGCAGCCAAACAGTCTCATGATTACAGTGTCCCTGCTCATACCTCTGACTATGTCCACAAGTCCTCCTCAGTGATTCCTTCTTTTTTGCCTCCACTAAGTTCATAGTTGAACTTCTTTGTAAACGAGGAAGACTAAACCTGACGTTACCACTCCACAACATGGACTACAATACCACATAATGTCTCTCCATGATGTTTGTAGCTGAGGTAGTCAGTTGGTAGAATTAGAGATATCTAAAATGGTGGAGAAGATGTTGTTTTTTAAAAAGTAGAGAATTGATTGGTTGTTTAAGATCTTTGTACAATGAAAAGTAGGGTGCATGCTATGTTCTTTAAAAAGCATGTTTGTTATTGGTCAGTTAGAAATGTTTGAAAGGTGCAGTAGATAGGATAAGGTCATATCTTTCAATCATCAACCACACCTTCTGTTTGCATTTGCAACCTTGTGTGCTGAACTTGAAAATATGATGAACTTGTGACCTGTCAGTTCAGTTGATTGTTCCATGAACTGTTGCTATGGAAACTGGCATTAAGCAGAATGGAGGAGGGGTTGAAACTTTACTGTGGACTTAAAATGTGAAATTGTAATTTATATATAGGAGCGACCCTTGGCCTTGCCAGGCAGGTCGCTCCCCACCACCGCAGCTCCACCTGCGCTCTCCAGTGTCCTGTGCCTTTTTGCTCCTCTGTGCCCTGCTGCCCATCTCGCTTCTGTTTCCCCGCTCCTGTGTGCCCCACTGCCCATCTCGCTTCTGTTTTTCCTGCTCTCGTGTGCCCCGCTGCCCAAGTTGCTCTTGCTTCCCCGCTCTTGTGTGCCCCACTGCCCATTTTTTCTTTTTGTGTACCCGCTCATGTGCCTTTGTTCCGCTGTGCCCCGCAGCCCATTTTTGCCCATCTCGCTTCTGTTTCCCCACTCCTGTGTGCCCCACTGCACATTTTTTCTTTTTGTTTCACCGCTCGTGTGCCTTAATTCTCCTGTGCCCCGCTGCCCATTTTGCCTTCTGTGCATTCCCGCCGCTGCATCCCCCATGGCACCACCCCCCCGCGCCCATTCGCTGCCCCCTGCCACCCGCCTCCCACCACCCAGCTGCTCCTTCCTCCCACCTCCCCTTAAAATGGCGGCCGCTGAGCGGCTGCGCCACACAGCGCCGAAGGCACGCCTAAGGAAAGCCCGTCTGCGCCTGTACGCGCCTGGACCGCGCCCGGTGCCAGAACGCCTGGCCCCCACACCAGCCATGGAGACCGCCTCCGATTCGACGCCAGAACCCTCATCACTCTTAACCCAGGACGGACCACCACCTGCTGCAGGTCCACCCGAGGCACACCCACAGTCCCTTCGCCTGCCAGAACTGCAGCTTCTCCTGCATCGAAGACGCAGAACCACCCGCCACGACAGAACACAACCAGCTCCGATGCATCCTGATCAACACCCGCTCCGCATGCAAACACGCCGTCGAGCTCTGGGACCTACTCGACACCGCAGCACCAGACGTCGCCTTCCTGACCGAGACCTGTATGAACGAAGCCTCCTCTCCAGACATCGCCATGGCCATCCCTGGCGGATACAAGACCGCCCGCAGAGACCGCACCAACGGAGTCAGAGGAGGAATCACAATCATCCACAAGAAGACCATCAGGGTCTCAACAAACACCGACGACACTCTCAGCATCGCCGAACACATGCACTTCCAGATCCACACACCCTCATATACGGACCACCTGGACCCCGACCACAATTCTGCGACGCCATCGCCGACTTCATCAGCACGCACGCACTGACCTCCACCGACTACATCCTCCTCGGAGACCTGAACTTCCATCTGGAGAACAACAAAGACAGCAACTCCTCCACCCTGATAGACAACCTCGCCAACCTCGAACTGGAACAGCTCGTCACGACGTTGACCCACATCACCGAACACACTCTCAATGCCATCTTCTCCTCAAGCCCGCATGTCACCTTCAGCCACGTCTCTGAACCCACCTGGACTGACCACCACTGCATCCACTTCACCTTTCGGAAACCCCTCGCACATCACCGCACCCTAGAGATCCCCCGTCGCTGCTGGGGCAAAATCACCAAAGTACAACTACAGCCAAACCTCACACTCAACCCACTGACCAACCCCGACAATGGTGCACGCACCCTCAGACGATGGATGGACGACTGCACCAACACCTTAGCCCCGCTGAAAAAACAAACCCTCAAAGACACCAGCAAGAGAGCCAACTGGTTCACCCCGGAACTCCTAGCATCAAATTGCACTTGCCGGAAGTTGGAGAACATATGGCACAGCGAGAAGTTGCCGGGCAGCAGTACAGCCCACAAAGATGCCATCCGCAACCACCACCACCTCATCTGGACAGCCAAGAGGACCTCCTTCAAAGACCACCTCGACAACAACGCACACAACAGCAAGGAGCTCTTCAACATCGTGAAGGAACTCTCCAACCCCAACGACATCCCGCCGTCGCAAGCCCTGTGCAACTCCCTTGCCACCTTCTTCCACCGCAAGATCGGCGACATCCACAATAGCTTCAACCCCCGGACGACCCTAACAAGCCCCAACATGCTGGAACCACCACACCGACCACGACCCCCTGACAACCTGGGCCAACGTGAGCATTGAAGACACAATCAAGACCATGGGCACAATCCACTCCGGCTCGCCGTCTGACCCTTTTCCACACCACATCTTCAACAAAGCCGGCAGCTCCATCGCACCCCACCTGCGCAACATCATCAACCTCTCCTTCGAGACCGCAACCTTCCCTAAAAGCTGGAAACACTCTAAGATCAACGCCCTACTGAAGAAACCCAAGGCGGACCCGAGCGAACTCAAAAAATTCCGGCCCATCTCCCTGCTTCCGTTCCCACCGAAGGTCATCGAAAAGATAGTCAACATCCAGCTCACCCGCTACCTCGAAGACAACAGCATCCTGGACCCCTCCCAGTCAGGATACCGCAGCAACCAGAGCTCCGAGACCGCCCTCATCCCTGCCACAGACGACATCAGGATCCTACTGGACAACAGCGAGACGGTGGCCCTCATCCTTCTGGACCTCTCCGCTGCCTTCGACACCGCCTGCCACCGCACACTACGCACACAAATCCACGATGCAGGGATCCGAGACAAGACCCTCGACTGGACCTCCTCCTTCCTCTCTGGTAGAACCCAGTGAGTCTGCCTCCCCCGTTCTGATCCGAAGCCTTTGAGATCATCTGCGGCATCCCGTAGGGATCTGCCCTCAGCCTGATGCTGTTCAATGTCTACATGGCACCTCTCGTACGCATCGCCCGACACACCGACCTCAACATAATCTCCTATGCCGACGACACTAAACTGATCCTCTCCCTCACCAAGGACCCCCTCACCGCCAAATCCAACCTCCACCAGGGAACGAAGGCCATTGCCGACTGGATGGAGGATAGCCGCCTTAAGCTGAACACAGACAGGCCGGAGATCCTCATCCTCGGGCCCAACCCCTCAGCATGGGATGACTCCTGGTGGCCCGTGTCGCTGGGGACACGCAACCTAGGAGTCATCCTTGACTCGAAACTCACCGTGACCAAACAAGTCAACGCTGTCTCCTCCACCTGCTTCAACACCCTCCGTATGCTCCTCAAGATCTAAAAATGGATCTCGACAGACACAAGGAAAACAGCCACCTAGGCCCTAGTCAGCAGCAGACTCAACTACGGAAATGCTCTCTACGCCAGAGCCCCGACCAAGGTCATCAACAGACTGCAAAGAATCCAGAATGCCTCCGCACGCCTGATCCTCGACGTCCCACGCTGCGACCACATCACCCCCCACCTGAGGAACCTGCACTGGCTCCCTGTCGACAAAAGAATCTCCTTCAAACTCCTGATCCACGCACACAAGGCACTCCACAAGACCAGCCCAGCTTATCTCAACAGTCGACTCTCCTTCTACGTACCCAACAGGAAACTCCGCTCCGCAGACCCCTCCATGGCTACCGTCCCACGCATCCGTAGAACCACAGCCAGAGGCAAATCCTTCTGCCACCACGACGCCAAGACCTGGAACACCCTCCCCCTCATCCTACGACAAACCAAAGACCTTCTAGCCTTCAGGAGACAACTTAAGACCTGGCTGTTCGACCAGTAGCAACAGCACCCCCCTTCTCCCCACCCTCAGTGCCTTGAAACCCTTGCAGGCATGTAGTGCGCTCTGCAAATTATTGATTGATTTATTGATTTATTGATTGAAAGTACTATCTTTAGAAGTGGTGTGTTGATAAAAAATAGTGGTATTTTTATTTGTATATATTTTTGAACTACCGTATGGATTTGCAGCTCCATCGCGTTGGTGCACAGAACCAGATTTGGCACTTTTAGAAGTCAGTTGGTAAGGGTTCATATGTTTGACCAATAGAAATGTATTTAGTAATTTGAAATATTGTAGGAAGCAATGTGATTTGTTACTTATATATGTATTTTTGTAGAGAAAGAGAGGGAAAGTTTGCCATTATTGGTTTTACCTTGCTGAGAGTGGTGCATTACATTGATTGTGTGCATTAGAAAATCTTTTATGAGTTTGTGACATTTTAAATTCTACAAATCGATTTGGAAGGTGATTTATGCATTTGTGAGGTGTATTATGTATTAGGGTTACTTTTAATCTTTACAAATTATTGATAAACTGTGATGTTTGAAATATATTATTGAATGTAGAGATGTGAATTGTAGACTTTGTATAGTAATATGTATATATTGGAAGATGGGTTAGTGATTATGGTAGTTTGTTTTAGTGTGTACCACATAATTTCAGGTGTTGCTTTAAAATTGGAGGTGGAGTGTATCAAGTTTTAAGGTGTGAATGGACTTCTGTCTCAAGTGTATCTCTACTTGTATATTTATTTTCATATGACTTAAACATTTGAAGGTGCATATTGTATGACAAAGATGTGTTGTTGCTTTTTACGTGGTAGCCTCAGGATTGTGAGTAGTAGTGGAATGGTGAAGTTGTAGGAGGATAGTGTGCTTTAAAAGATATTTACATAGGTATTAGTGATTAGGCTTCTTTTTTAAGTTTCTAGAGAGGTACAGTTGAAATATTACACATCATATTGGGTGTTTGTTTAAATTTGGAAGTTTGTTCTGAGAATTTTTAGGGTTTGGATATTGTTTTGCTACAGCCATATTCATTTATGCTTTTAGGAATATGGTGAGACATTTAGTAAAGATATGTGAAGGGTTCATGCTTTTTATGTTGGTAGGTGTAACATTATAAGTAGTTGTAGAATGGCAAATCAGCAGCCCAAAAGAGAGGTTGGAGATGTGATTGTAGAGATTTTATTTTTTAGAGTAATGTGTATGTGCGGAAAGGTATATTTCATATATACCGCACAATTTTCAGTGTATGTTTGAAAATTGAATTGTAGTCTTAGAAGTTTTCAGGTGTGGATGGTGTTGTGACTGAGTTATGTTTCTTAACAATATGGCGAGACATATGGTTAAGTCATGTAATGGTCTGCTGCCTTACATTTGGCAAGGCACAACACTCATGCAGTTATACAAACACCCACAAACTACCCATGCAGTCTTCCAATGATCCAGGCACTACATATGCAGTGATGCAATCTCTCAAGCATTACCCCTGCATTCATTAAAACAACCAGGCACTACCTATACACTCATGCAATCACCAAGGCAGTACCTATGCACTTCTTTATTCACCCAGGCACCATCTCAGTAGTCCTGTAATCATTTAGGAAGTAGCCATGCAGTTATAAAATCACCCAGTTATTTCCTATGTAGTCATGTAAATCCCCAGATATTACTCCTGTGGTCATGCAGGCACCAATGCATTAGCTATACAGAGCTTCAATCACCCATGCACTATCCGTGCTCTCTTTCAATTATGGAGGCAGTATTTTTGTACTTATGTAATCGCACAGGCAATACTCACGTGTTTATAAAATCACAGAAGCACTACCTTTGCATTCCTGTAATCAGTCAGGCAGTAGTTTAGTACTTCTATTATCACCCAGGCAGTACTCATGGACTTTTAAATCACTTACTCATTTCCTATATACTCCAATAATGCCCCAGATAATACCCCTGCAGTTATGCATTCATCCAGGCACTAGTTATGTACTATCTCTGCAGTTATAGAAGCATGCAGTTTCTACCTATGCACTCATGTAATAATCCAAGCACTACTGTTGCAGTCATATAATCACCCAGTCTTTACTGTTGCACTCATCTATTCACCTAGGCACTTTTTAGCAAGTCATGTACGCCTTCGGGTGCTATAAACGTATCGATGCACTAAACCTTTATCTGTTTACTCATGTAATTAGTCAGTCACTCTCCATCTTCTCCTGTAATTACTCAGTGAGTACCTTTGGAGTCATACAATCACCCAAACACTACCCATGGAGTTTTGCAATCACTCAGGCAGATCTATTACATGTCTCCGTTTATAGGTTTCATTATATTTTAGAAATATTGTATATATATTTCTTTGAGATGTGATGATGATTTGAAAAGGTAAACACATATGTATGAACGTTTTTAACGATATAGAGAGACTTATGGCTGAGTTATATAATAGTCTGCTGCTTTATATTTGGCTAGACCCAACACCCCTGCAGTTATAAAAACACCCAAGTACTACCCTTGCAGTTTTCCAATGATTCAGTCACTACATATACACTGTTGTGATCACTCAGGCTTTACTCCTGCACTCATGCAAACATCTAGGCATTTTCTGTACACTCATGCAATGACCAAGGTATTATCCATGCACTCTCTGAATCATGTAGCCACTACTCATGTACTTATATATTCATTCAGGCACTAACCCTGCACTCCTTCTATCACAGAGGCACTACAATTGTACTTATGTAATCACTCGGCTAGTAGTCATACTGTTATAAAATCACCCAGGCAGTAACTTTGCACTCCTTTTTTTCACTCAGACTCTACCTCACTACTCCTGCAATCACTGAAGCAGTACTCATGCACTTATAAAATCACTCACCTACTTCCTATGTACACCAATAATCCCCAGATATTAATCCTTTAGTCATAGACTCACCCAGGCCCTACTTATGTATTTCATTTGCAGTCATATAATCATGCAGTCAGTGTCTACCTATGCAGTCATATAATGACCAACGCACTTCCCTTGCAGTCACCCAGGTCCTACTATTGCAGTTATCTATTCACTTAGGTACTACTCCATGACTTATCTATGTCTTCAGGTGCTATTAATACACTTATACATACATTTGACCTTTATTTGTGCACTCATGTAATTAGCCAGTCACGCTCCATCTTCTCTTGCAATTACCTAGCAACTAAGTTTGGAGTAATACAATTATCGAAGGACTATGCATGGAGTTATGCAATCACTCAGGTGGATCTATTACATGTGTCAGTTTCTAGGTTACACTATATTTCAGAAAAATTGTACACATTTATTTTACATATGATGATGATTTGAAAAGGTAGAGACATATGTGTGCATGTTTTTAACGCTATAGTGAGACTTATGGTTGAGTCATGTAATCATGTGCTGCTTTGTATTTGGCTAGGCCCAACACTGATGCAGTTATAAAAATATCAAAGTACTACATAATCAGTCTTCCAATGATCCAGGCAGTACATATGTACTGATGCAATCACCCAGGTTTTTACCCCTGCGCTCATTAAATCAGCCAAGTATTACCCATGCACTCTTTCAATCCCCTAGCTACTATCTATAAACTTCTAGAATCTCTTAGCTACTATCCTTGCTCTCCTTCTATCATATAGGTATTACCCTTGTACTTATGTAGTCACTCAGTCAGTACTGATGCACTTATAACATCACCAAGGCACTACCTTTGCACTCCTTCAATCACTCAGGCATTCCCTCAGTACTCCTGCAATCACACAAACAGTACTTATGCAGTTATAAAATCACCCACTGTTTTACGATGTACTCCATTAATCCTACAGATATTAACCCTTCAGTCATGCAATCACTCAGGCACTAGTTCTGTGCTACTCTGTCAGTTGTTGAATCATCCATGTTCTACTGTTGCATTTTTCTATACACCTATGCGCTACTAAATGTATTTCTTTATTTATAGATGACAATATATGAATATAATTATTTTAATAATATTAATTATATTTTTGAAAGATAATAAACTTTTCTTTTTTTTAGAAATTCTCCATAATTATTGAGAAATATTCAGTATGAAAAGAAAAGACAACAAATGAAACAGAACTATTTAAAGGAGAGAGAAAAACAGAAAGTAGATGAAGGACAAGATGTGACGTTGTGATTCATACAGGCCAATATCACTTTTAAACTGCGACTATAATTTTTTTGCGAAAATTATAGCAGAAAGGCTAAATGGGGTTATTCCATTGGTTGATTCATGAAGACCAAAAGGGCTTTATTCAGGGCAGAACGCTTAAAGATCTGACGTTCAATCTTTTAGGAGCGATAGATTTGGCTACCACCTACGAGCTCCACCTGGAGGTCATAGCACTTGACGCTGCTAAAGCGTTTGACCGCGTTAACCGGGTCTTTTTAAAAGCGGTATCTAAATTGCTGAATCTTGGCCCTAATATGTGAAGAACTTTGGAAGGTATCTATGCTGCCCCGACTGCTAGAGATTTAGTTAATGGTGCCCTGACAGAACTGATCCAGATTTCAAGGGGAACCAGACAGGGTTGTCCCTTGTCCCCCCTCTTATTCGACTTATATATTGAACCATTGGCTAGAAGATTAAGAGGATCTCAAGAAATCTTTCCCTTTGAATATAAGGGCTGGAGTAAAAAGATTGGCCTGTACGCAGATGATATCGTGGAGATACACAGAGAGCATTTGAGTCTATTTTAAAAATCACTACTGATTTTGGCAAAATCTCAGGTTATAAAGTCAACGAACAGAAAACTGAGATCATGGCCTGGAATTCAAGACTGAGTGCAGTAAGATGTACTAACGGTATGAGATATCTAGGGATAAAATCACACATGATACTATGAATCTCACGAAAGAGAATTTTAATTTGGTTAAAAAAGAAGTGCTCCCCTTGCTGAAAAATTGGGCCCATCTCCCTTTGACGTTGTTTGGCTGGGTCAATCTAATAAAGATGGTAATCCTTCCAAAGTTCACTTTTCTTTTTGAGACTATCCCTCTTCCTTTTTGCAAATCTTGGTTTCTAAAACTCCAGAGTCAGATTAGCTCTTTTATCTGGGCTTCCAAGGGGCCAAGGATCTCTTGGAAGAAACTAAGAAGGAGGCTGGAAAAAGGGGGCTTGGCGCTACCTGATCTGCTCTTCTATTCATGGTCCTTTCTACTGAAAAATGGAAGAATGCTTTTGGCTACACTCTCTAAGACAGAGATGGGTGCACTATTTGAGGTCCAGCTGAGGAGTCAAAATCTGACGGAAGATGGCTTCATGTTCAAATATGCCAACCCAAAATACTTTAAGAAAGTTAGATTGAAGATCTTACAAGGTATGCTTGAGACATGGAATAGGGTGAGGATAGCTGTAAAATTGCCCTACTTTAGCCATCGTTCCCCTATTTGGGACTCACCGGGCTCTCCTGACTGGGCTAAAGATGCCTTGGCTATTCCCTTGAGGGAAGCCGGTATAGTCGCTTGGAAGCATCTCTTACATGAAGATCACTTGATATCTTGGGACTACTGTAATCAGGAATCTGATCAAAGAATATCTAGGTTTAAATACCTTCAGATTCGGATTTTGTTCCAAGCTTCAACCACAGAAATTGGGAAGTGCAACGAATTTGAGGAGAAATTGATCTCTAGACGGATCCCAAAAAAGGAGATTGCACTTTGGTATTTGTAGATGGTGGATATAAAGGACGGAAATTTCCTTCTACCAGTCGATCTATGGGGAAGATGCTTGCCAACGGCTACTCTGGAAGAACAATGGCAAGTATCTATGTTTGCGCTATACAAAATAGTAAAACCTGCATACCTAAGAAGGAACCATCTTTTCACCATCCATAGGGCTTACTAGTCCCATCAAAGGTTATTGAAGTTTGGGAAAGGAGGAGATGTGGCATGTCCAAAGTGTGGCAGTATGAAGGAGGATGATCTTCACATGTTCTTAGGTCCAAGCCTTTTGGTGTGCCGTAAGTAAAGCGCTAACTGACTCTTTGAAGATCCAAATCGAGGTAAGTGCTTTACTAGTTATTTTTGGGCTTTTAGACTCTCAAATAGTAACAAGTAAAAACAATGCAATTTTGGTAATTTACACAATTCTGCTAGCCCGTAGAGAAATCTGTAAACTTTGGGTATCACAGACTTCACCAAGGTATGAGGACTGGAGATTATCAGTGAAGAGAGTGGCTAATTTAGATATGTCAATTAAGGGAGGTCGCAGGCATGAATTTTGGGCACCCCTTTTGTGTTGGTGGAATCACTAACTAATTGGATTAGGAGTCTTAGGATTAAGCCTTTCTTCGCCTCGGCTGAAAGCACCTGTTCAAGGTGGTAGATTTCTTTCCCTCCACCAAAGAAGCAGTGTATATTGAGTTTCCTTTCGTTGATGTGAGCCACTATTCCAGGGCGCTCTTCTAAGTGACTCCACCCCAAGCTACTCATATAAGCATATGAGGTTTTGATCATTTTGGCTGGATAAAAAGAGTAAAAGCGAAATGGTGTGATAGAGGCAAATGATGAAAAAAAAAAAGAAACATGTGACGTTGAAGAAAAAGTCTTCTGGAAAGAGAACAAAAGACTTTGTTTAAAGTCTTTTAAAAAATCTAACAGATTTTCAAAATGACAAAAAGAGAAAGAAAAGTAGTACAAGCAATCAGAAGGAAAAGTAAAAAAGGAGAAATGTATGCAAAATCAGGTCATAGGAAAACAATTCATGTAGAAAAAAGGATGAAGGAATATAAAGACATTAGGAAGAGAATCTATAAAAGTAGAGTACTGCAAAATGTATTGAAAGATTGCAAGAAATATAAAAGAAGATCTGCATTTTACAAGAAGAAAGAACAGATTGAAAGTGTAGACAAAAAGGCTTTTGAATTGAAAAGAAAACTGTTTATATTAGTGTTGAAGAGAATAAAAACATTGAATAAAACAATGCAGTTTATGAAGGAGAATAGTAAAAGAAAAAAGAAATTCGGGTGAATAGAAGCACACTTCTAGTACTGAACTTTTTTTAATGTAAAAAGATATTTTCAACAAATTGCATTAGTTCATGCTGTTGATACCAGTGGTCACTGTTGTGAGGTTAAAAACAGTTATCCAATTGAAAAAGAAAAGATGGATCCTAGAAATGTGGAACAAGTATTAGCTGAAGAAGTTCAAGGGAGACGGACACAAGCTCCAGTGTATAGGTGGGATTGTAGTAGTATTTGTAGTATACAACAGGAATCTATTGACATTTCTTAAGAGATTATGGTAAAAAAAAGTGTTAAACAAAAGATTAAGATGTTGCAATGACTAGATCCTTGTAAAGTGAGAAAATATAGTAACTTGCAGGGTCATTCTCTGACTTATCTTTCAAAAAAAGTGTGTAGAAGTACTTTTCATCATTTAAGAATGTTAGAAGTACATCACTCAGAAATGCAGAAGTTAGTGAGAAGAGTGTACTATATAAAAAGTCCTACATTATGTTTAAGTGAAATAAACACAGTTCTTTTGCCTGGTTCAATATTGGATGTAAAAAGAAGTTTCTGATGATATAAAGTTTTGTTTCTTTGGTCCTCAAGAGGAGTGTAGAGACAGTGAGAGTTTAATAGGTGTAGGTGTTGAAGAAGAGGTGGAAGATAGTACTACTGAGAAGTTTGCAGAAGAAATTACAAAGTTTAAGGTAGTTTCTTGTGAGAAACCAAACTATGTTTGTATTTGTTGTCGACGTACTCACTATAGAAGTCAAACTAGGAATGTTGATGTGCATTTAAAAAGTAAAAAGGAAAACAATGATAAGTGGGAGCAATTTGGTGCTTATTTGTTGGTGGAACGACATTTTGTGTTGAGTAGTGATCAACATATTTGTAAATACTGTTTCAGCAAATTAAAAGAGAACAAAATGCCAGCTAGAGCTATGCATTTTAAGCAAGAGTTGGTACCTATTCCTACGGAACTGGTAGATTTAAATACATATGAGTCCATTCTTAATCAATCTGTGCACCCGTTTCAGGCTATAGTCTTACGGAGCCAAAAAGAGGTAAGCTGCCTCCCACAGATTTAGATCAAAGAGGTTTTAAAGGAATAGTTGTGAATTTACCTTTAGATTTTAAAAACAATATTGAAACTGTTTGTGTAGAGAGAGAGGAAAGTGAACCTGTAGTTATTCTATTTAATGTTGTACAAACAAAGAGTCGGAAAATATAACAAGAGAAGGTAGATGTCACCAAAGTTCAAAAGTCTCCATTATACATCATAGAAAACAATATTTAATATACAAATGTATATCTGGAAGAACAAGAAATATCTTTAGGAGATGATAGAGAAATTTTAACTGGCCAAATTGAAAAAATGGACAATTCCAGTAGTGAAGAAATTTATAAACATTGTAGTATACATCCTTTACATTCAAAAGAAGTGATTGGAAACACTATTGAATTATTCCAAATGAAGAAAGCAAAGGGAACTCCCATGAGTGTTTGGGAAAAAAGTTTAGAAGCACGTTGTTTTCCACAGCTCTTCCCCACTGGAAAAGGTGGACGATATGATGAAGGACAGTACAGATTCCAGCTTCAGAATACCGTTCAACAAGAGTGTTCTCAAAAGATCAAAAATGTTAACAGTGTGTTCCATATTTATTTCAACTTCTGTCATATTAAAACAGGAATTCATCTTACACATCTTTCTGCGGACGAATTTTTGGACAAAGTTGAACATAGAGATGATCATTTTGAATCTCAGATAATTAATTTGATGGAGTGTCAACGTGGTAATAATGAGTATTGGTATCATCGTCAGGGAGAACTTACATTTATGTTAAGGAACTTGGAAACCCCTACATGGTTTGTTACGCTTAACTGTGCTGAGTACGCATGAGATGATTTACATGAATTTCTAAGAGAAGCAAATTCAAATGTAAAAAACATTGAATTGAAAACAACTGGAGAACTGTGTTACTTGGATCGTGTAAATGTGTGCAGATATTTTAATCATAGGTTTCAAGCTATGATGTATTTTATGTGCAATACAAATAATCCACCTCTTGGAGAAGTAATTGATTTATTTTGGCGAAAGGAGTACCAAGCAAGAGGAGCACCTCATATTCACATGCTGTTATGGATCAAGAATGCACCTACATTTGGAACTGATACTGATGAAAGTGTTTTGCTTTCATTGAAAAATATGTTACCTGTGCCATACCAAAAAAAGTAGGAGAAAATAACTTGAGACAACAAGTTTTACGGTTTCAAAGTCATCAATGTGGAAAATATTGTTGATGGAAAACAAGTCAAAGGGAACATTTTATACAAAAAGTCGTTTTGGATTCCTACGTCCAGTAATTTCAAGAGGAGGAGTCAACATTTTTATGTCAGCAGTAAGGCATACTATAACTTGAAAATCTCAGAAGAATACTTACAACATAAAAAGAACTGAAAAATCAAAGTATAATAATGACTTCAATCCAGTGACTTTGACGATGTGGAATGCAAATATGGATATCCAGTATGTTACAGATAATTCAATTGCTGTTGCTCGCTATGTTACGTCATTAATGACCAAATCTGAAAAGAAAGAGTTGAAAGAGATATAGGAAGAAATTTCACAACAGAAGACTCTAAGTAACAAATTAGCTTTAGTTTGAAGATGCTTTCCCATCAAGAGATTGGATCATACGAATGTTCGGATCGGTTGATCTCTGCAAGTTTATATTCAAAGCCTACGGATCAATTGGGGAAGTCTAGGTCTTGCTGCAATATGAAATCAAGTATTGAAATCTGTACAAGAAATTAAATACTTAGCATTGAATGAACCAGAAATTACAGATATTGTTAAAAAGAATATGTTGGATACATACTATCCTAGAAGAAGTCCACATCTTGTAAACATGTCTGTATGAAGTACTGCAACATTCCAGCTTTAAGAAAAATGTTTCATAAAATATAAATGAAGAAAAATATCCAGTAATTGGATGTGAAGAATGTTTGGTAAAACATTCCGAAGGGAATCTTATTAACCACAGGAAACTCTGTTGCAAACCTTCAGATAAAAGGGACTATATCTACTTAGCACTTCTGCAACTTTTCAAGCCTTGGCGTACTGAAGCGGAATTACTTGGAGAGTTCGACTGCTATGAAGATTCTTTTAATGCATAGATAACATTCAATGCACAATTTCTCCTACTTATCTACACATGTTAAATTAGGACTGAACAAGAAACTACTATTACAGCTGAAATAGCTAGATTCAGTTCTCAAGATAGTGAGAGTTCTGCTCAACTAAGTCAAGATCCACTAGAACAACCAATTCTTGAAAATGAAGCAGCAATAGCCATGAGTGAAGTAGAAACAACAATGCAACATGCACAACAGGATGTTATTGATTTGAGAAAGTTGAAAGAACAACTGAATACTGAACACTAAGAAATGTACCAGCAAGTGACACTACAGATTCAGCATGATTTGCTACATGACAAAAGAAAGAATGCCAAAGTACATCTTTTAACCCCTTCGCTGCGGCGCGAATTCCGCCGCAGCGCTGGGGGTGTTTAAAGTGTGCGCGGCGCCGCCATGCTCATGACGGAACCACGCCGTCATGAGTCACAGGCGAGCTGTGCTCATGACGGAGTGTATCAGTGTATCTGTACTGTAATTCAGTTAATGCCGAGTATTATGTTCAGTAATTAAGTTTCCTTAGATCGTATCATCATTGTGCTCACTTAAATGTTAAATGTTAAATGTGTTAATACGTTCTGCATATTGTGGTATGAATGACTGTTCATTATCGTGTTTATTGTATTAAGTTTGTTCAAGATCAAGTATCAGATCAGTTCTCAATATGCCGCTCTTTTCGAAATTAAGACAGATCACAACTAGAAAAGGGGTACTCGAAGAAGCTGTTCCTATTCCTCCTAGGGACACTCCAGGGTACTTCATGTATCATAAACACGGCTTAGACGCTATATTATTTCTTGATTTATGGGTAGACTACACTAAGGAATTACCAGAAAGTCAGAGGTGGCCCGCGGCTGGGACCTGGGATGCAGAGTGCATCGTGAAAGTAGAGGAAGAATTATGGAAAAAGAAAGCTAGACAATCACAGAAAGACGCCATTGAATTGTGGCGTAAAGAATCGTATAGACGTACAGAAAAAGTACGTAGACAGGAAGAGAAGAGTAAAGAGAATTCAAATGAAGTCCGAGAAAATCTATTAATTGAAGAAGGCACACGAGTGAAATCAGAACAAGTAGACAGACAAAGACATGCCCTTATGAAGGGTATGTATCCCCTTCTGGCCGAAGGATTACCTAAGGCTACTCCGGGGATACCAAAAGACTTGCCACCCCCATTATTTCCAATAAAGGTACATCCCAAGGGGCATCCTAGAACCGCAGAAGATGTTTTTCTTTCCTCATATTTAGATGACGCAGCTCCCGAGTACGCTAATTCCGTCCCACATAGACCACCTGCCAGGGAGGTTCAACACCGAGATCCAGTATCTGTATCTCTACAACAACAAATCCTGACGCAAGTTCCGGCAAGCACATCTGGTTCTACATCTGTTCCTACAGCTACTTCTATAGCTGTGTCTACACCTATAGTTGCTGTATCGCGTTCAACGAATCCTTTCACGCCCGATACCCCAGATGGGGCTACGGGAGGTGCTACCAACATTTTTTCTACGCCACCCAGAATAAATAAACTTACCTTTCAAGAATCTGCACATTCACGTACCCCCAAACTCATAAATGCCCGTACGCTTAAGGAACTTCTTATAGATTGTAGATATGACCCTGTGCCCGGAAAAGAGGACGAAATGACCCTGGCATCATTACGTATCAGACGAGCTGCGGTGTATTTAGGGAAGTTACCAGGAATGACTATGCATCTAGATAATATATACCATTTTGTCCAAACAGGGCGAGATTCTGAATGTATTAACAGAGCTATGGAATACCAGAAAGTGGAAATACAGGGGGAACTGTTACGTTTCCTCATAAATTGTGTGATCAGAAATCAAGACCGACCGGGGGTAGACCCGGAAGCAATGCAAATTCTTACCAGATGGAGCCAGAATATATCAGAAGGGAGACATGATAAGCAAAACTGTATAATAGCCATGTGCCGAAAGATTCGTAAAGAAATAGAACGCCTACACGAAGAGAGATTAGCGGTAGACCAGTTTGAACAAGATGAGGAGGAGGAAGGATCAGGACTGCCCACAGGACAGTCAGAAACCATAGCCTATGTAGGTAGAGGAAGATCTTGTAATAGTACTAGATGTCTTACTGACCCGATACGTCCGATATGTCTAGAAAATAACAGGAATTTTCAAACACCTATAATAAATATAAGGTCCCCCGAGCATTCGTTCCAAGCCGCTGACAAATTACTGCGAGAACGAAGGGGTTATCATTTTCTCGATTCTATGGATGAACAAGAATTAGCCAGGTCAGCCGTTCATTGGGTTGACAGTCCCGGAAAGTATGATGATGATACAGTAGCCCACACATTTTTGAATCTCACCCCAGATGAACAGCGTTTAGCTGGGATTTATATGATTCAACAACTTCTTATACTATATAAAAGCCAACATTCAGATCCTGGTCCCTTACCTGATATATTGACTGAATTACTCACGAATAGATGGAGAGGTTCAGGTACTAAGCTAATTAAAGAAATACTAGAATCAAGAAAGCAGTACATTCTTTTCGTATGTCCAGAACATGTCTCACTGCCCATCAAGGAAAGAACGACGTATTACATGGACAGACAGAATCCCTTACGAGAAGTACACCCAATAAAGGGCGAGGACAATGAGTTTGAACGTGTATTTGTATATACGCCCATATCGAAAATAGAATTGTTAGAAATGAAGAAAGTGGTACCCAGTCATGACAAAGACCCAGCGGGTTTTCACCGAGAAATTAAAGACATGTTACTCATGGGAGAGTACACCTATCCCGACATTATGACCATATTAAAGGTATTGATGCCTGCTGGCATTTATGAAAAACTCAAGGAAAAAGAGTGGGAGGTGGGAGACCAAAAGATAGACTGGACAGCATTAGAAAATGAAGAAAAGGCCCGAGGTCCAGGTTCGGGGCTTGGGGACAAAACTAAACCACTACCAGGTTTACTAGTACAGGTACTGCCACGTTTATTAACCACGAAAAAGGAAGACTGGGGTGCAATTTCAGCCTGTAAACAAAAGCAAGATGAAGACACTAGTGATTTCTATGCACGATTTGAAAAATGTTTTGGTATAAATAGTGGCATAAAAGCAAGTAGCGAATCATACCCACATCTGTTTGTGACAAAATTAGTTGAAAATTCCTTGCCCCAAGTGAAGAATAGAGTATTAAAATTCGAGAGTACCTGGCAAGGTAATACCCCATCACAAATGTTACAAATGTTACAGTATCATCACAATAGAATTAGAGAGGAACAAGATCATGAACAAAGACGCATGAAAGACACGAAAATGAAAATGCTAGTCTCCCAGACAGTTCCAGCTGAAGGACATAAAAAGGGTACGACACATTCCGGTGATTCAGCAGGACCTGTAAAAGGGACATGCAACTATTGTAAACAACCAGGTCATTATGTACACGATTGTCCAGTCCTGAAGCGTAATATCACCACAGGTATTACAAAAGAAAGACCACGGCCACTTAGACAGGATCAGAATGAACAAGGAGCCTCGCAGCATGCACAGTCCATGTCAGCTCCACAACAGTCTATACAGTTTGTGCCAGCTGCACCTGCGCTGCCTGTTGCTGCCACACAAACCACGACACGACAGCTGTACCAGACCGCACAGTATGACTATCCTGATTATCAACGATATGCATGAAACAGCCTAGAGAGGGAAGTTGACTTACCCCTTATCGAGGTCCCTGTAGACCAAGAAGGACCTTATGTACATAGTGAATTATTAGGTCAAGATAGAAAATTTTTACTAGATACAGGGGCAAGTCGAACAACGATAAAACGTAGTGAAGTTCCAGGGGCACCCCTCTCAGGCTCACAGAATATTTCCCTTGGTTTTTCAGGAAAACCTATTGTTAATGAAGTATCACAGCCTCTTCCACTTACGATAGGACCCTTGACCAGAACTACAGATTTATTGCTTACTAAATCATGTCCAGAAAACTTGTTAGGTATAAAAACACTGAAAGCTCTAGGAGCTATAATATGTTGTTCTCCGGAAGGAGTAAGATTGTTTTTACGTGATTTTAAAGGTCACTATGTGTCTAGAGACATGGATCCCCGACTACAGACTTTACCTACACATCTATGGGCACAAGGTCCTACTGATGTTGGTTGCATGAATATTACACCATATCGAGTTACACTAAAGGCAGGAGTGGTACTACCACGAATGCGGCAATACAAGTTACCACCAGATGCTGTAGTGGCTTTACTACAAATCATTGACGAGCTCATTGCCCAAGGAGTAGTTGTGGAAACAGACTCCAATGTATGTAATTCACCGGTAATTCCGATTCTTAAACGAACAGATCCTAAGGCCCCGCCAGTATATCGATTGGTTATTGATTTGCGCGAATTGAACAAATGCATTGTGCCACAATTTCCTGTGGTCCCAGATATCTCGTCATTACTGACAGCTATTGATTCCGAAGCAACATTCTTTACTGTAATTGATCTCAAAAATGCCTTTTTCAGCGTCCCAATAGATCCGGAAAGCCAATATTTGTTCGGATTTAGTTTAAATGGACGTAGCTTCAAATTCTCACGCGCACCTCAAGGATTTACAGAAAGCCCCAGCATCTATAGCCAAGCACTGAAACGAGAACTCGACAGTATCCACATGCCAGTTAACACTGCCTTGCTTCAATATGTCGATGATCTACTGATCACCGCTAGAAGCGAACCTGAATGTGAGAAAGCATCGCTGACAGTTTTACAATTTCTAGCCGAAAAGGGGCACAAGGTGTCCCCTTCTAAGCTGCAATTCTGTGTCCAGCGAGTTGTTTATCTTGGACACTCGCTGTCCAAGGAGGGAAGGCAGCTTATACCCGACCGCATTCAGTTAATAGCTAACATGCCAATACCCAAGACACAAAAGGAGGTGCGGGCTTTTATAGGCCTCACTTCATATTGTAGGCAGTGGATCCCTCAGTATGCATTTCTAGCAAAACCACTCATTCAGTTGACAACACAGGAGGCAGCCACATCGACTGTTCTCCCTTGGACTCAAGAACATACACAAGCTTTTGAAAGCTTAAAGAAAGCTTTATGTCAAGCACCGGTTTTAGCAACACCATGTTACACTAAACAGTTTACACTTTTTGTTACAGAACGCGAAGGTACTGCCTTGTCAGTACTCACACAGGAACAAGCAGGAGCACACAAACCATGTGCTTATTTTTCTAGTACATTGGATCCAGTAGCTCAGGCTTTGCCTGCATGCCTAAAATCAGTGGCAGCAACCGCTTTAGCAATCAGACAAAGCGATGCTATAGTGTTAGGACATCCATTGACAGTTCAAGTACCACATGCAGTAGAGGTTCTTGTGAATCGAACGCAAACACAACATTTAACTATAGCGCGACTTACAGGGTATGAATTAACATTGTTTCAGCCACATATAGAAATCAGACGTTGTAACACATTGAATCCTGCCACACTTTTACCTGTAATCGGAACAGACCCACTAGCCCATGACTGTATTGACGTTATTACAATCACGACGAAACCCAGACAAGACTTAACCGATGTCCCATTGTCAGACCCAGACCTGACGTTGTATGTAGATGGTTCATGTATGAGAAAAGGTACAGGAGAACTAGTGGCCGCTTACGCAGTCACAACAGACACTGAAATCATTGAAACAAATTGCATAAATACCTTGTCCGCTCAAGCAGCAGAGCTCGTCGCTCTGACACAAGCCTGTATTCAAGCCACAAATAAAAAAGTCAACATATACACTGATTCACGTTATGCATTCGGAGTTGTACATGACTTCGGCGTGCTGTGGCGAGAGAGAGGTTATTTAACTTCTCACGGTGCCCACATTCAGCACGGACCCCTCATTCATGCTTTATTAGATGCAATACATCTACCCACTGCAATATCAATTATGAAATGTAAAGCTCATACGAAAGTTACTGATATCATTTCTCAAGGCAATGATTTAGCTGACAGAACAGCTAAACAGACTGCTCAAACTCAAACATCCGACATGACAAAGACAATAGTCCCGACGCCAACACATTGTATGACGGTTAAAGATCCTACTCTTGATGTAATTGATATACAGACACATGCTACACCAGAAGAAATAAAGAAATGGACTGAATTAGGAGGGATCCAAACGGATCAAGGATGGTTGATGAAGGAAAAGTCTGTGTGGTTCCTTCCTGATTCAATGGTCCAGGTTATAATTAACACTGTACATAGTCCAGCACATCTAGGAGAAAAAGCTATGCTAGACAGCATTCAACACATTTGGTTCAATAAACATTTACGAGCAGCAGCCAAGCAAAAAGTTCGTACCTGTATGATCTGTTGTCAGTTTAACCCAGGAAAAAGCGTTCCCGTAGAACAGGGTGGATTTCAGCCTCCTGATCACCCTTTTGAAATCCTTCAGATGGATTATATCCAGATGGAACGATGTCGAGGATTCAAATATGTTCTCGTAGTTGTCTGTGCTCTGTCCCGTTGGACAGAGGCATACCCGGTTTCAGATTACACGGCCCCGACTACTGCCAAACAGTTGGTTCGAGAATTCTTCCCACGATACGGTTTACCACGTGCTGTCTACTCAGATAACGGCCAGCCGTTCTCATCCGGATTAATGAAACACGTTTCACTTTTGTTAGGCTATCAGCGGAAATTCCACTGTGTCCGACACCCCGAGGCAGCAGGTCTCGTAGAAAGACATAATCAGATTCTGAAAATCAGATTGTCCAAGATATGCAGAGAAAAAGGTGTCGACTGGGTAGTAGCCTTACCAGTTGCACTCTTTTACATGAGAATGGTAGCACACTCTCGAACAGGGCTATCCCCGTATGAGGTGATCTTTGGCAGACCACCAAATATGTGGGGGACGCCTATACCACGTAAAATAACTGATATTGACTGTAATATGCTGACAGATTATTTGGCTTCCTTGATGTCTGCACTACAATCTTGTCGTTCACAGGTAGCTGCAGCCTTTCCCGACAACACTGAGGTGAAACCCCATGACGTAATTCCGGGGGATCTCGTTTTAGTGAGGAACTTTGATCGAAAGACTCAGCTGGATCCTAGGTGGAAGTCACCGAAATTGGTCTTGCTCACCACAAGGACAGCCGTGAAGATCGAGGGCAGAAAAGGCTGGATTCATTCAAGTCATATCAAGAAATTTCATGGACTACCAGCGGATGTGAATACCACACCTCGTGTGTCTTCACCCATTCACTCAAAACTTCCTTTTGTTGAAAAGAGTAATTCCGAACTTTATAAACTAAAACTCAGGTCCAATCAGTCAAGCAATTTGATTGTTTAAGTCCTCTCCGAGGTGAAGCGGTTGAATTGTCTCTGACATGTATCCCTTGGACCTGAATAGAGAATGCACCCGAAAAATGTTGAAACGACAGGCGTACTGTAAATCACTGCGTAGTCATTGTACAGTGACGTTATTAATTTTTTTTTCCTTAAGTCTTTTAATAATTACTGCAAGTATATTGTTGCATATATATTATCCTATTTTTAGACACGTTTATAATGTTACTGCTGAACATTCTTTTAGTGAATTACCTCCGCTTGAGTTGTCTTATAGATTTGCGCTGCGCAATAACACGTTTATTAGTATGTTACATCATTCCCATCAGGTTAGCAATGCTACAAATTGTTGGATATGTGGCCGACTCCCTCCCTATCAGAATTATAAAGGAATTCTACCTCTCTTTCCATACCCGTTCACACACAACGGCTCCTGTGGAGCATGGTTTAGCTTAATCAATTCCCTAGATTCGAATTCTGCAGTTTATCAAGATAACTGGGTATGGGGAAATTTGAATTTAGTTTTACTTAAGGTCTGCTATCCTAACAAGGAGGGATTTCCCCATAGAACAGGAACTGATCTAGAAAATGAAGTATATGGATTAGGTACTTTTACGCTTAATCTTATGATCCTAAATGTCGAATCCGAAGCTACTCCAATTTTGCCCGCCATGTCAGTATTTCCAGTAAAAGGTGAATTATGTGTAAGAAAGAATGGTTCCATACATATGGGCCATAGTAGATGCACCACTGTAGTAGAATTTAGTGATCAAGGCAAGTCTACATTTAGAGCTTCCCGCCATTCCTATTTCATATGTGGTCAGACGGCCTATGTACGTTTGCCTCTAGATTGGGATGGTACCTGCTACATTGGATTTCTTTTGCCACCTGTTTTCCTAGCTCCTCCTGATTATCATAGAAATACTCATTTAGTACACAATAGACAGCAGAGAGATCTCCCAATTGTCGATTACACTGAAACAGCATGGGAAAAATACACAGATTTCAATAAAGGTCTCTTTCCCTATATAGGTACAGTTACTAATAGTAAGCTGATACGTAGATTAACCAGAACCCTTGAAGCAGTAGTGAACGAAACTATTTCCGCCTTAGGCAATTTAACAGAAGAGCAGTCTGCTATGCGGATTGTTGTGCTTCAAAATCGTCTTGTCCTTGACGTCATCCTGGCCGATAGGGGCGGAGCTTGTAGGGTCATCGGATCAAGTTGTTGCATTTTCATACCAGAAAATTCGCCCTCTGTATATAAAGCCATAACTCGCCTTCATAAGATTGTAAGCCAGATACACCAGAACCCAGGCACCTGGACTTGGTCCGGTTGGTTTTGGAGTGTATTATCTACCTTTGGATGGAAGGTCCTATCCTTCCTAGGTATTGGCTTTCTCATACTATTCAGTTGCTGTCTATGCCTACAATGTGGACCAGCGATTTGTGGTCTGTGTGCCACATCGTGTGTCCCATCACCAAGATTTCATTCGTCCCAGAAGAAAAAAGAAGAACAAATGATGCTATATGAACAGATCAATGGATTGATGAAGATTGATATCTCTTGACGGGCAAGTAGGGGACAAGGAGGGAATGTGGAAATATGGATTTTTCTGATCAGTTATGTCCCCTATCTTGGACCCCAACGGTTTCATGTATGAATCACAAGTACATGTATGCTCCCTCCAGTTCCAGTTATGAAGACGCAAACCCATGTGCGTCCACCGGCAACATGTCCTCTTTCAGATCCGCCATGAATAGGCCGGATATTCCATTCCTAAGTATGAAAGGCCACCGGCTTTATATGGTTCACTTATGCCATTTTACAGTCCAGGCAAGTAGGCCCTGATTCTGTCATCAAGCTTTTCTTGCTTTCTGCCTCTGAAAGCTCCAGTCTGAGCCTGCATCTGTGACCATGAACTTTGTCTCATTCCCTGCGCGGCTCACGAAGCCTGACATCAGCCTGTTGCCTGCCAAGAAACTGTATTTCACCTTCGAAATTATCTGCTCCGTTCCCTGCCCGATGCATTCCTGTCTAGTAGTTTAAGTAAACATTCTTCCAGCTACCAAGCAAAGGCCCGGCTTCTCTGTCTTTATGCAAGTAATTCATAGCCCTATTACTATGGAAGATTTCTACCCACGCATCTAGTGTAGACACTTAGACGCTTGTACACGCACTAACAGTCAGTATAGTCAGTATAGAATAAGATTCTACTCTAAGAGACCTCTCTTTTGGATAACATGGTTCTTTAAACATAGGATGTTAGATATGATTTGGGGATTAGGTTGACTTGACCCTCCAGACTTCTGTCGCCACATGTAGAGCTAAATGTCAAGTCCCCTTCACCCCCTAGTTGCACGTCAATCACACGTCATACTGCTGCGCGCGCATCTCTGCCAAGTATTTCTGCTGACATTGCGAAATTATTTCATAGGTCCACCCATATGTGACATCATAACCAATGACGTTTTCCTTGTTACTCCCAATTACGCCTCCTTCAGCTACGCATGTGAAATGTTATCTTTGCTATCAATTGTTACGCCTCTTGCATTGGCTTCACTGTAATGCCTATTGTATAAAAGTGAATAATTATCAATAATGTATGTACTTCACTTCCTGAACCTTCGTGGTGATGGAACTTGGAGCAACCGATTATAATCGACCATTGGAATAAAGCCCATTCCGAACCTCTAATACCACGGATTCTGCCTCTTATTTACTGAGCTATTTTATTATGTTTCTGTATCAAATTAAGTCCCGGTAATTAAATTATTTACCACACTTTGAACATTTAAGAATGCAACACATTTTAAAAACAGATTATGATGTTCTATTTGGAGGAAAACATGTCATTGTATTTGGTGACCTACTACAACTTACTCCTGTGAAACGGCAACCTGTTTTTAAAACACTTGTAAATGAAAACACTAGGAAATCTTTGGGAAGTATTGGAAATATTAACATTTGGTCTCATTTTGAATATAAAGAATTTATTCGGAATATGCAGCAAGCAAATGATGAATATTATGAAAAAATTCTTCAAGATATAAATATTGGTGTTTTGACAAAACATAGCAAAGAAGCTTTACAAAGTCCGCTACTAACAAACTTGTTTCCAAATGAAAACATTGCACCTGAAATAATGTATAAAGAAATGTAAGAATAGAAGTCTATAGTTTGCCTAATGCCAACACTGCAAGAGTGTTCTACATTTAATCAAGAACTTTTGAAACTGGAAAAACAACCAATAGTGAAAACGGAAGCCATTTATAAAATGGAACCCAAAGGAGTTACTATTTTTCTCTCAGAGAAATTACAGTTAAAATTGGATTCTTTGGAGAAGTCTGTACCTAAGACTGCAGGTTTAGAAAAGACTTTATATGTATGTGTAAACTGTCGGGTAATTTTACACTTTACACTTTAGATGTAGAAAGAGGTTTAGTAAATGGAGCAATGGGAAAAGTTGTTGATTTTGTCAATTATGAGAAGAGAGATGGAATTTAATTTTTTAAAATTAAACTTGATCAGATTGAAGAGGTAAAACAGATTGGACGTTGTGCTGTTCGTTTTTTGTTTGCAAAAGACTTGTATGTTCGTAGAAAACTGTTTCCTCTTTCTTTAGCATATGCAGTAACCATTCATAAATCTCAAGGTTTAAGTGTAGACAGTACTTTGGTAAATATTGGATGTACAGTGTTTAAAGATGGCATGGCATACGTTGCATTGTCTTGAGTATGAACATTATCGGGTTTGTATTTGATTGATTTGGATGAGAAAAAGGTTAGTGCTGATGCAAATTGTGTAAGAGAGTATAATCGGTTAAGAAGACTGTATGCTGCAAATTGAGGTGAATATCCCCTATATGAAAAATGTATAATATGTCCTAAACAAAAATATGACAAACATCCTAGTGAGGTTGGAAAAAAGAAAGCAAATCAAGAGAATGATAAATCTGCAAAGAAAATGAAAATGGACACTATTGACGATATTGTAGGATACCAGTTCGAAAATAGGTCAGCTATCAACTGCTATGCTAATGTAATTGTGAAGATTGTGTTTTATCTAAAAGATCTTCATCATCAAATTATGGAAAATCGAGAAAAAAGATTCTGTTCTTTGTTACATTATAATTTTGAAAAGTTGGAAACTGATAAAACCAAAATCCATACTATTTCTAGCATATGGCATCTTTTGGATATATGTACTGGTTCTTCACAATTTACACTTAATGTACAACAAGACACACAAGAATTTCTTATGGTTATGCTTTCAGTATTGGAAGATGAAGGAATAGAAATTGAAAATTTGTTTGGACTACATAACAGATGGGATCATAAATGTGAAGAGTATTTGTTTTCTTCTACCACTGAAATAGACTCTGAACGATTTATATATTTGACAATACCAGATTGCAAAAAAGTGTCTTTTAACAAATTAGTAAAAAACAGCTAATCAAGATATGAAATGTTCTCATTGCAAATCAGAAATGTTCTCAACATTATTTATAGAAAAATATTGTCAATGTGTCATTTTAATGCTACAACGATGTAGAGCAGATGGAAGAAAATTGGAAACCAAAATTAAAAATTTTGTGGCAAATCAAGTATCTATTTCAGGAATAACTTTTAAAGCAGTGGCTATTATTTTTCATCATGGACCTACTACAACAGCTAGACAACATACTCTGTATTTAAAGTGCAATAAAAGATGGACATATTGCAATGATTCACATTTACAATTCAAATGTAGGTTGCCTTACGAATTACCAAATTTGTATCTGATATTTTTTATACCAACATTTTGAAAATCTCATTTGGGAGATTGGGAAGATGTAAACACGAATTAACAAGTTTATTTTTCAATTTTTTCATTGCCCTTGGAATTGGAAACATTATTCGGCCTATTGGGAAGATGTGAAAAATTTCTGTTTGGATTATTGTTTGTGCTATTTGATATTGCATTTGCAAAAATGTGCTTGAAGGAACCAGTTGATATATTTGATCTGTATATTATACACAATGTATGAGAGTGTATATTTTAGAGAAATACATTATTTAATGTAGTTAAAGAATGTAATTTACAAACTGTAGACAGGTAAACATATAGTTAAATTTGGTGTAAATATTTTCGACGCAGATTTGGTTTTTTTTTTACAATCTCATTGATTGTATTTTTCTTTAATGCATGAATCTGCTAAAAAATAGCAAGGGAAATTCCTGATCAACAACACAATGACCATGAACCCATTCCTGATATGAAGACTTAGGGAGATAGAGAAGTAGATGTTCTGGTGCACTGTCCCAGGCTACTCCATCCAAGCTTGTTTTCTTCTGGAGGGTAACATATCAGGTCTCTTGTACCTCCTTTTTTATGTGTTAATGACCATCACAATTGGAGCCATTTACTGCTTCCAACAATATATTGCCTTTTCAGCATGTTTGTCAGGGCAGTTCCCTGACTTCATTGATCTGGAAAAATCCCTAACTTTGAGAGTTTCTGCTGTAGCCTTCTATTCTTAGTGGTGCTGCTCCATGCTTTTTGCAATAAAGACATGTATTCGTTTGCCTTGTAGTACCCCCGACGTCTGAAATTGTTCATACATTTTCCCTTAACATTTCTCACTTTTGCACTTATTTTTACTTCAACTCTTGCTACTATTAGTTAGTATATCATTTCACTTACTTTTCCTCCTAGGTCCTAGGGGCCACAACACTCAGCTTTATCTCCTGTACACAGACTCCTTATGTTTATGATATGAGCTTACTATCCCATGGAGCAGTAACAATTATTTGTGTTCCTTTTGGGATTTTACTCCAGCCCTGTCCTATTTCCTGATTTCTATTTTAACCACTGCTTGTGTGGTCTTTTCCTAGTAATGTTCATGAAAGGTTATTGCCTTGTTTAACCTCTACGTATTACCTATGTTGTATCAAATGTCTTTTGGTCAGAAGTTGGTGGTTGGATTAACTAATCACTGCTCACTCCACTGAACTCTCTCTATTTGTAATCTCAAGCAATGTACTTGTATGTGCTTTCAGGAAGAAGCTCCAGTTTAATTCTATTCATGATGTGCCACAGTCTTTAGTTTTCTCTTGAATATTGTTTCCTTGTGTGCTCTTTTGATTGAAATTCAGATGGATGCTCCTGCTACCCATTGCCATAATAACTAAAGGACATAGAGTTTAAAAAATAGGCTTTTAATTGGAAAGGATGTAGGTAGTATGGCCCAAATCTTTCTTTTACTGTGAACCTATTATTGCTTTGTAGCCCATGACTCTCTAAGGGTAAGGAGGAGAAGCAGTTCAATGCTTATTCTGGAAAGGTGATATGGGCTGCTGACACAGCTCCCTCAGTCACAACAAACAACTCTGAGAGCGTAATATGGAACTCAGGGAATGGGTGATTCAGTCACAACGGTGACAGATATCCCTCCGTCAAAATATAAATTCCATTACATCCTATGGGATTTATATTACATTTCGGCAAACCGGATATCCGTCACTGTTGTGATGGAGTGAACCATCAGCCGAGTTCTAAATTAGGCTCTTAATAAAACATTGTCCTGCCAATTCTTTTTCTTATACAATTGAAAAGTCAACTCAATGCTATGCATTAATTTGCAAATACATCCATGATGAACGGTGGCAATTCCTATGATGTCACCCTCTAAAGAACCTTACACCATCAGGGAGCACACACTGAGCAGGTAAAAGTTCCTTATACCCTCTGTGCTGAAGGCATCCCCAACAGTTTGCACACCACCAAGCTCTAAACACTAAAACCTTAATATGTTCAAATTATGCTGAACACAATATATTAGGGTGAAGTTATTAAATGTCAGACCTATGGGCTTTATCATGATGTCCCCACAAGAATGAAAGTGGAACTATACAAATAAATCCCAAATGTGGTTACAGATGGTACCACCTTTCAATAAAACTCAATATAATGTTTATTAGTTAATAAAAGTTCAAAATAACACATAATATTCAATGTAACGTTTCTTACTTAACTTTACACTGCAATAAAAGCAGTTCCAGCACCTAAAAGAAAAGACCACTGCATCACATGACCCTAAGGCTGAAAGTTTATTCTCTAAAGATACACAGGAATCCAAGAAACGTCTCTCAGGGTCACCAATGTAATCACCTGGTGACTTAGGGTGACATGTCATTGGAAGACTGATCTCTTTTGGAGGCTGCTGTAGCCCTAGCAACCTCATCTACAAGCGGCAAAATGTGGGTGGTGCCCCTACCCTCAATAGGGCACCACCGATGTAGGTAAGCAAATTTTTGTTTGTATCACAGAGAACTGTGGGATGCTCTTTTGTTCTGAGGGCCTTATTTAATGGCTATGAGCCGTAAAATAAAAAGGCACTCTCCTTTATTTTTTATAATTAAATGTGTTGGTGATTTTTTTTTTTAAACAAACAAAATGGTTATCCCTGCCCCTTTTATAGGGCACCTGTCTTCTCTTCTGTTCATTAACAGGCAGAACCTGAGACACACAGCACAATGGTCTATACCGGCACCATGACTGACATACTCTAAGTGCTTGTGTGCGTGTTTGTCTGGGTGTGTGAGTGGTTGAATGGGTGAGTGAATGGCGCTTGAGATGCTGAGTGGGTGCGTGAGTGACTGTATTGGTGAGTGAGTAACTGTGTGAGCGGCTGTATGTGTCAGTGAGTGGCTGTGTGAGTTTCCATATGGGTGACTGCCCCTACTGTGAGGGTCTGTATGGGTCAGTGACTGCTAGTGTGAGTGGCTGTATGGGTTTGTGGGAGGTTGAGTGAGTTGCTGTATGGGTTAGTGAGTGTTAGTGGCTGTATGAGAGAGTGAATGGGTATGTGAGTACCTGAATGACTGAGTCAGTTGCAGTGTGAATATCTATGAATGTTATCTATGATACCGAATGTTTTAATAATAAAATGGGTATGACACACTAATAGGAAGTCAACACGAAAGTACTTTATATCTAAAAATATTTCTCCATGGTTATGTGTAAGCAATATGTACGCAATAGAAAAATTGTTTTGAGACACCTAATGACCTTCAACTGCAGCCTCTATGGAAAAAGAACATAAAGATATTTTATTATTTGATCTTCACAATTACATAATCATACCAACATACATTAAAATAATGTAATATTGCATTACAATCTAGTGAAAATATAATTTTCCCTTTTTTGGAGATTTTTAAGGAAACACATTATTTGAATAAAACTACATTTTGGCTGCCAAATTGCTGTAACAAATGCTTCCCAAGTCATCAAGTTGGTAGCTTTTTGAAAATCACCTAGTTTCCCTTTGTGGAATCTCCAGGCCCCACAACCCACCATCTTGGAGGGATTTTAAAGGCATGGCATGACAGAACATTATATGCCTTATAGAATCACTGAATGCATCTTACTATAGTCATTATAGCCTTATATCGTGTTTTCTTAGGTAATTTAGTTGAACGGAGAAAAGCTGATAAATTAATTGCACTCTCTTTTAACATGTGATTTAAAATAAAATTATACTATATTGATACAGGAACTGCTAATTGTATTGCCTGACTAACCAAAGAGGCCTGATAATATGTGGGAAAGTGGGGTAGAGCTAGCCCCCCATGCACAGTGTCTAATTGAAGAATTGGCAATTTTACCTGTGCTTGCTTCTTTGGCCACAAAAATTCCCAGATAATTATATCCAGTTCCTCAAAATAAGAAATTGCTACTTTTAGAGGAAGGTTCAGAAATAGGAATACAAACAAGAAGTATTGACATTTTAATTAAGGAAACTTGACCAAATAATGGCAGGCGTAGCAATGTCCATCTTTCTAAAAACCTTTTTGCCTTTATGAGTGTTTTTTTTATAATTTAAATGGAACAATTGAGTAAAATCAGCTATTACATATAGCCCCAGCTATCTTATCGGGTGCTGTGCCAAGGAACATAGGCCTGCTGGCAGCTGGGCTTCTGAAGAGTTAAATAGAAGGACTCTGTTTTTGACTGATTGACTTTATAACTATCTAGGTCTGTAATGGCCTGGATTTCCTCAGTGCTCCCTTGATATTCGCCCTTGCGGCCTTCAAATATAAGATCGGCGAAAAGTTTAATTTTTGCCATCCCTGTTACAGGGCCTAAAATTAATGAGTTGGAGTGAATCTTTACCCCCAGCGCTCAATAAGGAGAAATAATTAAAGTTAGGATAAGGTACATCCCTGTCGGGTGCCATGCCTAATCTCCACTCCTCCCACCTGTTCTGCATTGATAATTATTGACCCTTTATATATTTACTTTAGCATCTCTATCAAGTGGGATGGAAAGCCAAACTTCCCTAAGGTAAAAAACAGGGCCTGCCAGTTAACAAGCTCAAACACTTTTTCCGCGTCCATCATTAAGATTGCAGCCTTCTCCTTATTAACTGAAATATATTCAATCATCTGAATCAAAAATAATTATTAGCTGCCATTGATCTACCTGGAAGAAATCATGTTTGGTCAGCGTGAATCGCTTGTTGTGCAGATACCACAATCTTATTTGCCCAAATTTTCATAAAAAGTATATAATCAGTATTTACTAGGCTTATATGGCGATAAGAATGAGGATCAGCTGGATCTTTGTCTTTTTTAAGAATGCTCATCATAACTGACTCCTTAAACCAATTAGAAATGGGGACCCCTTCCATAATGTGTTTGAAGAGGAATATTAAAATTGAGGAGAGCTCCTCTAAGAATATCTTACCTATCTTGACAAGGATTTCATAATTTCCACTGGCCTTACCATTGGCCATCCCTTTTAAAGTGTCAGCTAGTTCTATAGGCTCAATAGGCTGATTTAGAACTTCTAAATTGGTGTTAGTGATTTGAGGCAACTGAAGTCTGGTAAAATAATTTTCTAGATCCTGTGTATCCTCCACCTGTACTTCAGCATAGATTTATTTTAAAAGGTGAAGAAATATTACTGCTATCCTATGTCTGTCTTCAACCATAATTGAAGTGGTTGGATCTCTTATTTGTGTAATTATTTGCCCATTCTGCTGCACTTTAGTAGACCATGCTAAATATTTGCCTATAATATGACTTTCTTGCTTCACTTTCTGTTGGTAGGCCTTATTCCCAGTGATTGCTTCTAGTGTAAATATAAATCTCAATTGGTAATTCACATTTACCGGTCTTGCTGTCATGTCTTCCTCTTACTCTCTTATCAACCCCAAATTCAACTAATTACTAGCCTGTTCCACATTCTTTGGAGTTCTTCTATCCTTTGTGCCCTCCGCTTATAGGTGTATGTATTATATGAGATACCCTTACCTCAAAAAGAGGGCTCAAAAGCCTTTTCCTCCTCAAAAAATAGATGTACAAACTACAGTGTTTCTGCAATCCATCCTAAATCCATAAAAACCCAAGTAATTAGTGAAGGGGCCAAAATGTGAACAAAAGGAGAGGGGACCTGTGCTGCCCCCTCCTGGACATTTTAAAACATCCCAGTGACCCCATCTCCTCTGGCTGTCACACTTATCAAAAGAGAGGGTGGTTGTGTGCCCCCCCCCCACCCTGAGCCTTTAAAGTTCCTGTAAACCCATCCCCTGGGGCCGAATCAGTGACTGTGTCCCAGGGATCCCACCTCCAGGACACAGCAGTTTCCCTGTTCCCTCTACTCTGAGAAAGAAAACATATATTGCTCTCATTTTGCTGGAGCGTTTATTTTTAAAACTCCCGCCAAATGAGAGCAAACATGGAAGTCTGCTCCCAGCTGACAGGTGTTTAAATACGCTCCTGCTGGTTGGGCTGCTCCGTTTCCCTCCCTTTCTAATAAAACACACCTCGGGGAAGTGGTGCCTGGACCCAAGAAGGCTCAGGGACTGGTGCTTGTCCCCTTCTCCTAATATATAAGTTTTGGCAATTGGGATGGGGGTCCTGGGCACCTAAGGTCAACCATATGTTGTGCCTGCCAAAGTCTGTGCATGCTGTGAGGTTGGCAGCCAAATTTCCACATATAATCCATTCACAGGCAGACGTGTGTACTCCCACTTCTTAAAAACAAGGGACAGATATCCACTCAGATATACCTAAAACACATTAAGCATCCTAGAGGCAGCTTATAACATAATGTGCCAATGGTACCTCACCCCATAAGATTAAATACAAAACACGCACTGTCCTCAATGCTTTGCTGGCATTGATCACAATCAGCTGTGTTGTTATAAATAAAATTGGAAAAAAGATTTTGGGCCATAGTAACAAGACCCTAGAGTATCCCATCTCAGCAGATGGCCCACTACCACCTGCTAGGGCTGCACCTTTGCTGCATTAGAAGGTAAGACTTGTTATGCCTGGAAATTGGTTTGTTACATGAAAGGATCTGCCAAACAACTTATCTTGCACCATTGGAAAAAGAAAGAAAATCTAAAATCTGAAATGTAAAATTAAACTTAAATTATTTAAAATCATTCATAATATAACTTTCAATAATGTATAATATATTAACTAAAAATAAACAATTTACTGTAGATAGGATTTTTTTAAATACATATTTACCTAAACAATTAATAAGAATATATTATTTTTTTAATACTATATATAGTTCTGTAAATTTTATTTTCTAGGCTCTTGGATTTAAAACGTATTTAAAATGATTTATTTTAGTATCTAAAAAAACATAGTTTTCTTAATGTATTTGTACTGCCATGAATGGTTTTAGTTTCAGGAAATTTCTGCCCCAAGACAGAGACCACCTCTTACAGTAAAGAGTTACCAATTGTAACTTCACATAGGTAAATTTGGCTCCACCACTCAGTTTCAGGTGGAGGGGACAGAAAGCCTATACTGGAAAAAGATGAACAACCAGAAGTTACTAAGTTGATACAAAGCGTATGTGTAAATTTAACTGTGAGTAACTATTCACTGGTACTCCGGTGGACCCCATTCGTTGACTGATGTTGGAGTGCTGAGTGATTACATGGAAATAGTGATTGCAAAGTGTAGAATCATTCTTGATAATTTTAGTGATTGTGGGCCTAAGCACTAGAGTAACACTTAAATAACAGTTATCGTTTCTCACAACTCCGGGCTTTTCTAGAACCTTCTAGATTTGGCTGTGACATTTCTAGCTTCTTTACTTTTTTGTATGTGTAAACACAGGCCTCTAACAGACATTGTATTTTGTGTGTCTCTTAAGGAATCAGATCATATCCTCCAAGCCTGACTATTTCCATAACAAGCAGCTACACAGATAAGATAACCTGCTTACTGAAACATCGCTTCCCGTTGTGGTAAGCGGGAGAGAGAATGACTCATGAGAAAATGACCCAGGAGGCCCATAAATGACTATTCACTTCATAATTGCACAAATAAAAAAGAGAGTAGAACCCCAAAAAGAAATGGCACAGAAAACCCCAAGGTTGATTTAGGATGATCCATAAGGATGCATGTTTTTTTTCAAACTGACATACAAACAACAACTCTTATCCAACAGGTATGCAGTCGAACCATAACTGCACGACTTATACAGCACCCCACCGCCTCTGCAGAGACTACTTTCAGAACCACAAGCAGGCACAAGTGTGCAAGTCAAAGACCAGAGACTATGTTGTTTATGGATATTGCAAGCAAACTCTTTTTAGCACTTTCACCAAAGCAAACGAAACCTCCAATCACCAGAGGACTACCGTTGTCTCCTCTGGAAATCATCCGGAGACCTGCAATGTTTCAAAAGTTACGTTTTATTGTCCCTTTGTATAACCTCTGTTTAGTGTGTGTGTGGCTGCATCCATCTGTAGCCAGAAATCTGCCAAGTCAAATGGAGCCTATCCCAACATTTCCTCAGCTCTTGCACAGGGCCCTCTCCCACACCACTTACAATTACACTGAACCCAAAGCTAGTATTCCACTCAACCCACACAGCGCGCTCTTACACAACAACTGGTATCAGCACATTGCCGCTGTGGGTGCCCAGACATCAGTCAGGTCATGCTATGTATGTTCACTGATACCACACGTAATAGGTGCAGGCAGGCTTTAATTAAGAGGTTGCCCTGAAAGAGTAAACTCCCTCCTCCAGCTGTACCTATGTAAGATTGGGGCCAAGATACAACCCAACAGAGTAGAACCCCATAGACTAGTAGAAAATTGATACTAGACCAATCCCACCGCAATATACCGTTACACAGAGCCTAGCAAACAGAGCTAGATGGAATGTGCAGGTGGGTCACCATAGGGATGGGTACTATGTGGCCCCAAGACTTTACCGAAAAGAGATTCTTGGAGGTAGCAAAGCCACTGTACCAGTGGAAAAACATGTCTTCTCTGGTCTGTAGTCCCCCGGTGGCCCATATTTTGTCTAGCACAGTCTTTATCAATAACAAATAGATGCCAGACATGGAGTTCCAGTGAAGGACCATCCACCTCGATGATACAAAGGGTGTGACGTAGGGGAGGGTTAAATTCCATTCAATAACCCTTGTCAGGAAAAGTGGGATACTAAGCTAGATAGGTACTCATGGTTAGAGGGGAAGGTGCCACCCCTAATTGTACAGAAACTTGCACTGTGTTCCTTGTTTTTGAGAGGCATAAGAACAAATCCACTCTGCATGAATGAAAACTGCAGACCAATACAGCACATTCCAGACATGCAATAGGGCACCTCAACGCTGTTGGTTCGGTACAGGCAGTGTGGGGAATTTGCATATGCTCAACTCCTCCCCGGATGACGTGGCTTCTCCATCACCATACATACGCCGACCCTGGTCATCCCTGGAGAAGATCTGTCAGAGTTGTACCTACAGCCACTAGAGAAGAGAACAACTCTAGTGCATCAGGCTCACAAAAAAAACTGCAGATTTTTTTGGTTGGACTCAGTGCAAGGACATTCTGAAAGAATTCGGACTGTTTAATGACATGCAAGTAAATGCAGGCGGGCCTTTATCCTTTTTCGCTGTGCAGACAAAAGCAAACTGCCACTGGTTACAAATAACCTGGTGGGAGCGGCTGAAAATGGTGAACAGTACTGAGCTCAGTCTGAACGCAATCAAACAAGAACTAAGTGCCATCCGTCTCATGGTTATGCAACACCGATATGTATTAGAGGCAGGGGTGTGTGCCAATATTGGTGCCTCCTACTGTACTTTTGTCCCAGGCAATGACGACATGGATAACATTTCGCTCACTACAGCCATCCAGAACCTGTATCAATTGCAAACGGACATGAGTAAGGAAGGAGATGCCCCAAAGCAGGAATGCAATGAAGGCTGGTTTGCCTTGCTTCCTCAGTCGTTTGAGCGACTGTGTATATCATTGCTGCTGGTTCTCATTCTTGTACTGTTTTTGTGTGGTTTCCTACAATTGGGGGTTTCCTGCTGTAAATTCGCAGTCCTCAAAGAGGGTAGAAAGCAAATAAATATCAAAGTAGTAGTAATCAAAACTGAAAAACATCAATGTGACTGTCAAGAAGTGTCTGTAAATGAACGTTAAAAGTTTCACCAGAGGGGGTAATGTTAATATTAATGTCAGTCTATGCAACAATACATGTTTATTCAAATACAATATCAAGCCATTCTTGTTGAAATCTCCAAGATGACTTCTCCATAATGATTGACAGATCATAGGTGGAGTGGCACAAACCTGGCCGAACAAAACTCAAACAGGAAAAATGCGAATTAGACCCACAGATAGGCAGCAACACCACAATGGTCTTATCAGATTGGCCCCAACAAAGTACATATGACCGCAGGTTTGCGCACATTACCAAAACAACATAAAGTTAGATCCCACGTGAAGTTAGAAAAAATCAGCCAATCAGAGCACAGCCCACAGAGTACATGTAGCGATCATACGTTCCTCATACCGGACATCTGGACACTTCACCCACTGGTCCTCATTTTGCCAAAGCAAGTATGAGACCCACCCACATTCATTATCAGGTGGTCTTCCTTGCTTTCTTTAAAATGAGATTTAAATAGTTTTTTGATGCTCCAAAGACTGTATATAATGACACTCAGTACAAATGTATGTTAAGGCGGTCCTCAGAGCCATTTCTGTGATGTTATCCAGCCAAAGCATTTAATTAACTCAACTGTTCTTGTTTTGCAAAATGCATCTTGTCTTTTGTTTTTTCAAGGTAAATTCATATTCCAACAACAACATTATAATTTCAATGTGTACAACTCTACCAAACATCATGAATAAGTTGTAGCGTCATGTCTCCTACAAATGTAGACACGAACTTTGAAAGTGGAACAAGTTGGTAGCCTGTGTTACGTGACCCCAAGCGGACTATCTTACATAAAGAGGTATGATTTAACTTGGTTCACATCTCTTGTATTTGCAATGTTTGTGTCAGCTTATTAAGTGAGTGAGCCACTGATTAAAACTGTAATGTAGGTAGTACATTTAATATTTTCTATGTCTCTTTTTTAGTGAAAATTGGATGGAACAGCAAGAGACAGTGAGAAGAAGAATCAAATATACTGAGGAACATGATGTGTGTAAAAGCAACCCATTAGCCCCGCACGTATTTCCACAAGCTGATTGTCTGCTCACAGAATACTGTTTTGAAATGATTTGTCTTGAAAAGGATGCCTACTGCAACGCTCTGAAAAATATATCATCACTTTTGAAAAAAGGAGGCCATCTTGTAATGATTGGTGCCTCTGGATGCACCTTTCATTTTAATGGATCATTCAAGTTCTCAACATTATACATGGGAAAAGGGTTTTTGAGAAAAGCTGTCAGTGATGCTGGCTAACCAATTAAATTGTTAGAGTTTAAATCTCTCACTGACCAATCACTATCTTCTGTAACAGATGCAACAGGTAGATATTTCCTTGTTGCATGCAAAGAAAAAGAGGTTAATTAGTCACATTTGAGAAATAAATATGCACTCTGATGTACGGGCAAAGTCCATGAAAAAAGTGATGGTTTAATAGTTCTCACTTGTGTTTATGATTGTGCATTCCCGAATATTATCTTAAAGTTGTCCTGCAGCTTTTACACTAAAAGTTTGTCTAATCATACTATAAAAATGTAATCAAAGAAGCTATTCAATCATGACTGAGACATTGCCAGCGTATTCCTGGGATACGATGAAAAATGTACATGTTTCCTGCCTTCTACTGACAAAGATCACAAATATCTACGTGAAGTAATAAAAAACATCCATGATAAACATTGCAAATAAAGTATAAAAATGACTGTCATAGTTGTAGACCTGTTAACTTCTATATTATCTAGATACCGAACCTAATCACATACCATCATTAGTTGTATCTTTAAGGTTTGTTTACATTCCAGATGAATTTGGGGAGCAAATATGCAGGGTTTTGGCTTACAAATTGGCAGAAGATAGATCCAACACTCAAATAAGAAACCTAAAGGGCGCAAATGGCATTCTGTACTCTCACTCCCAGGAGATCTTGGAACAATTTTCTATGTTTTATAAGGAGGTATACACCCCAATGATAGATCCGGAAGAGGAGTATATGCGGAGGTACCTTCGGGAAAGAACTTTTCCAACAGTGAGTGAGGAGACATCTGCTTTATTGGAAAGGGAAATCACGAGGGAAGAAATAGATCTAGCAATATCTTCCTTACCATCTGGAAAGGCAACTGGAGAAGATTCTATACCTATTGAATTTTATAAACTCTTTAAAGATATCTTAGCTCCCTTATTTAGATTAGTCATGCATAGTATTGGTGTTACGGGAAAGATACCAGAATCTTGGAATATTACACAGATGGTCTTTTTTATTAAAAATAGGTAAGCCATATGATGAGTGTCACTCTTATCAGCCAATTGTGCTCATTAATGTAGATGCTAAAATCTTCGTGAAGAGTTTAGCAATCGTCTGTCACCGGTCATGCCTGGGTCAGTATCCTCTCACCAACATAGTTTTATGCAATGTAGGGACACTACAGTGCATGTTAAGTGGGGGCTTTCGCTATGGCTGGAAGGATGGCAATCTCTTTAGGTATGATTCTTTTAGATGCTGAGAAGGCCTTCAATAGAGTCGGATGGGATTTTCTATGGGTTGTACTTGATACGTTTGGGGTGAAAGGGGAGTTTAAACGATGGATACAAGTTGTGTATCATAAGACCCAAGCCAAAGTATCATATTTGGGCTTGCAGTCAACAATTTTCCTGATTCTCGGGGGACCGAGGCGGGGGTGTCCCCTTTCCCCTTTATTGTTTGCTTTCTATATTGAACCGTTTATTTATGCTCTGTAATCTAAACCTCGAATTCCGCCATTAGTGTCAAATGATGCATTGCTTAAGGCCATTGCTTACGCAGATGAAAATTGCGTTTTTTACAATTGAACCAGCAAAAGCATTTAAGTTTGGCTATGTCTCAGGGTATAAATTAAACGTTAAAAAAACACAAATACTAATACATTTTAAACCGGGGCAACCAATTCCAGGTGTTTGCTCTGTGGCCACTTATCTGGGGTTAGACTATCTGCGCTGATAGATAAGATATTCTCTTCGAATTATACATTTTTATTGAAAGATACAGTTAAAATGCTATGTAAATGGCATAAACTTCCTATAGGCATTATTCCTTTGCGAGTTCCAAACTCATTTTTCAAGATGTTGGAGGGTGCTCTGGGTAGTTTTATCCGTGTTATAAAAGAGCCAGACGGGCTATTGATTTGTTTAAGGTGGACTTGACTTTCCTGACTTCAAGAAATATTTCTGGGCTGCCTTCGCAGGGCGCTTTCGTAGTTGTTTTACTCCTGAGTATAAAATCTTTTCCACCAATTTATTTTTGGAGAGGAAAGCAACATGTATTTATACAGGATTAACGACCCAAATTATTTCAAAAGAATAAAGTTCAAGACCATAAGGGACTGCACATTTATATGGCGTGCTATGTTTACAAGATGTAATTTATCATTATACCACGATAGGCTCCCTCTCTGGGGTAATCCGATGTAAACACTGGGCTATGTATGGGATTATTTGTTTGGGAGATCTTTATGACTATAACGGTTTTGCTTCTTTTAAGAATTTGCAGATGCAGCATAAATTGCCTGATTGTATGTTTTTAAAATACTTACATAGTAGGGACTATTTGCTGAGACATCTCAATCTGACTAAAGTATTTAGTTCTGAAATCTGGGATTGTCTTTATAGCAAGAAGGTGAATATTTGTTATAAGTTATATGTATAAATTTATTCCAAATTCTAGGCAAAATGATTTGGATAGATTGGCAGATCGTTGGAGTAGGATTATTGGGATGGAAGTGACACCTATCGGTATTGAACAAGCATTAAGAACTATAGAGGAATCAGTGCATTCGGTTAACATGTGATTGCAGCAATTTCACACTTTATGCCTGTTGTATTATATGCTGGAAAAAATCTCCAAGTGGTCCACGTCTGCCCTGGGTAGCGATCAGACAAAATGTCCTAGGTGTGATTTATATGCAGCTAATATTATGCATATGTTTGCAACTTGTCCTGAATTAGCAACTTATTGGAAGATGATTGGCCAAGTATTTTCTCAGAGGCTGGGGATAGATACACCAGTGACGGTCATGGAAACTATGATGGCTCTTAAGGTAGGGAGTCATCAACTTACCCGGTTATCCTCATTATTGTTGGTTGCTGCTAGGCTTGCAATTGCTCGGGTATGGATTTCTCCAAAACCACCCTCTATGAATGATTGGTGGCTGTTGGTTAAAGAGTCGTACACGATGGAAAAAGCCAGGGCCCTCGCTCTATGATGAAGTTGAATGCTATATGGGGGTCTTTATTTTAGATTGGGATCATATTGAACATTAGTTTTTTTGTATTTTTTGAGATATTGATAATTGTTATGTTCAGATGTCCTCTGTTGATACACTATTTTCATTTGTTTACTTGTGATTGCCTTAAGTTATCCAATCTTGCTTTGCTGTAATTTACATTTGTGTAGAGAACAATGTGTAAAATTTGTGCACCGCTTGTTGACAATAAAAAAGAATTAAAAAAAAAAGAATTATTATCTCAGGCAAGCAGATTGTTATGTTAATTGTTTGGCTTTTCTGAGATATTTATCACAAGCCCAAGTTACTATTTAAGTTTGATATGTGATACATATATTGGAAAAAGTACTTTTAGAAAGTTGCAGTTTCCATGCCTAAATCCTCTGGAGGCACATGTGCATGAGCTCCAACTGTCACCCAGGAGAGTAAAAGCTCCCTTGATGAAGAGTGAACTTGCTCTCAGGGCTAAGGCAAAGGCCTAACCAGGCAGAAAGGTGGCACCCACTGTACCCTTCTGAGAACACTCTCTGGACCGGTGGGAGAACAGAAAAGGACTGGACCTGCTATCTGTGAACATTAGGAGAGCCCTGAAGACTGGACCTGTTCTTCCTTGCGTACCCAAAACAAAGAATTGAACTCCAATGGTAATAGAGCTGACCTTCTGCTAACCAATGGTAGAATTCTTGTGCTCCTTTTTCAGCATTATAAAATTGACATGCCCCCTAATTTGTATATTTAAGTTAGCTATAAGTCCCTTGCATATGACTCAAAATGTACCCAGTGCCTTTAAGATAAATATCTGTAGGACTCAAGCACCCATTGTTCTATCGACTTCAGTGTCAGTATAAATATGACTGCAGTCCTGCCGTCTGTAGCCTGACTATACAAGTTTAAACTGCAAATTTGACCTGTCAAAATAGCCATTTGACAGGCCTAAACCTTCCTCCTAAATATAATTTAGTTACCCTTGAGGATTCTTACTGCTCATAAGGCAGGGTGCAAGCCAATATGGCGGGCAAGTGTTGCAGATGGGCAAAAGATTCAGGTTGCTCCCACTCTGAGCTTTTCAGCAGCAAGAAATCCAGTTCAGTGGGACCTTGAGACAAGGTATCCAACCTCATGCAGCCGTCTGCTTCTATAGGTTGCAGACTTTCCATACTGTAAGAATGCAAGCTCCCAAAAAATGTGTCAGATGTTACAAATCTTCACTAGGCCACGGTGTGAAAATTATTTGGTGGGTGAGGTACCTTCTCTGGCTGCACACATTTAATTGCTTTCTGAGATTTCCAGCTAAAATCCAACTGCTTCATGAAGACCCCTTTGGCCACAGCAAGCTACTTTACTCTGCTGAGGACTCTCAACTTTGGGCCTCATTGCGATTTCGGTCGGAAAGGTTGTAAAACCCAAGTCAGTCGGAAATTATACCGACAAGGAGTCGGTCTGATTGCTTTCCGACTGACATCGTAAAGAGGCAGTAAGTTCAAAGGTAAAACTTTACAACTGAGTTGAGCCTGGTTTCTATATCTGACGTGTTTAAAACGAGCTTATGGAATTTTATTTAAATTTATTAAAGTTTACACAATTTTTCTGAATTTGCTTGAATTTTTCATGTGTTGTGTTTCGACTTTATTACTGTGTGGTACTGCCTACTTTCACATTGTGTCTATGGTAAGCCTATCCCCTGTGCCGGGGGTTTGAGCTAAGATTTATTTATTGACTTTAATTGTTCATAATAACCTGTTTTGTGATATTACTTGAGGTGGGTACTCACCCCCTTAAATAATATCCCAATTTCTTACAGTAGTCAGTCAATTGATATATGTCTAAATTATTTTGCTACACTGGATGATTCTCCTCTGAAACTGACTCTTAACTCTCTTCCTTTTTGCATATCTCTCAAAGGTGCTTTTGAAAACCTGATCCTGAAAATGTTCTATGTTGTGGAAGTAATGGAGAACTGTTTAAGTTCAGAAAAGTTGGAAAGCTGTTGAAGCCAACAATGTGGCCTAGGCAATGCTGTGCGTGTTTTGCGTGATAATATTCGGTGCTATGAAATCAGTCTGCTTAATTGCTTAATAGGAATTTGTACATCCCAGCTCTCTGATCAATTAAGAAAGTTGCAACATCCATGATTGCCCTGTTATCATTCACTGCACACAACAGATCTCTGCCAGGAATCACAGTATACTTTAACCTGCAAAACTATGCTCATGACTCAACTCTACCATGCATTAATTACCTTAACCTCTAGACAAGAGGAAAGATGAGCCACTTGCCTTTTGAAGACTTCATAATGTGTGGTAAAAAATAGAAAATACAATTTCGAACTAAATTGGAAAGTTGAAATTACGCACCATGAGAAGCAAGCAGGTATCGTTGGTGGCATAAAACCACAGTTGTTTAAAGATCAGTGATTGAATAGATCTGTATTACTGGTTCTGGTGCAGAAATCAGAATGGTGTTACCTTTGATGAAGTGTTGTAGAAGAATGCTGGCAGTTTATACCGAGAAAAGGGAAAATTCCCAATGCTTCACCCTTTGCCTACACTTCTAATTTCTACTCACAGAAAGAAAAATCATACAGGAGTCACATGGCACGTTGTTCTGTGAGGTGGGACAGAGAAAATGTTCCTCTCCTCCTGATGGTGGTACCACATGCCACATATATAAATGACCTCCAAGCAGGTGGTCATTTTAAATGCATTGCAATGCAATGCATGCTGGGTCATGCTGAAAAAGCCCTACACCAATCATTTTTTCTATTTGTTCGTTTTAAAAATAAAACAGGGGATTTTCTTTTTGAAAATAAAAACAAGTAGTTCTCCTCTCACCATGGGAAATATCTCCAATGGGAAGAGAGTATTATAACCATTTTACTGTTCCACGCCACCATGGTTTGCTTTGTGGTGATGGACAGTAAAACAATGATTATATGTTGCTGGTGGCGATATCACCTATTCTCCTGTGGCCCTTACTCCACCGGGCTATCCCTAGAGGTTTGGCATGGGTGTAGTAGTCACTGCTGTATCGAATCCTATGGTCTGCCTTTATCTAAATTGGTTGGGTGGACCATTACGTTGGCAATATGTATAATCCGATGCAACTGAGTACCAGGAGCAATGCTCTGTTGCTGGATACAAAATGGCTGCCGAAGCCACGTGTAAAAACCGACTACATGACAATAGTCACTTTCAAGTCTCCCTAAAAAACGTCCTCTCCAAGATTCCAAGTAGCATAGAATTACTTCCTCAGAATTCCAACCTGAATCCATTAATCCTATATGTGTGCTTGTACTGGGAGCTATAGCCTTCTAAGATGTGATATCCTACTTTCTATATCCATGAAACATCAATAATTACTGGTAGTTGACATTTCCTCTAATTTATTGGCTATTCATTTTTCTAAATTCAAGAACCATCACTAGACATTTTCTACGTGCACTTCCAATACGTGCTTGCAAACTGCTTGATTTCTTTACCACGTATTCAGCCCTTTGTTATTTTAATGGTACACGAACTCATGGTTTATGAAAGTCTGTGCCAACAATCTAACCTTCGACAGCTCAGCTTTATGAGCATAATACTTTCAGTATAAACCATCGTCATCATCCTCAATAGAATTCACCCATCCCCAAGAGGTACTTGCATTTTTGTGTTTTCCACTCTCAGGTATTGTGTTAGCATTTCTAATGAAAATCATGGATGCCTTTATAGACCCCATTGACAATGCTAAATAAAGGCACTCAAAATCAGAAAAGTCATTGTTCTACGTCTTAACAGTCAACAGCAAAAATGCATAGAAGTATGTAATAATTAAGCCTGGGCAAAGCACTATGCTACGCTCGCGTAGTTTGTGAAGTTTGCGCTACTTCGCACTACGCGAATTGCACGTAGCACAGTGCAAACACACGTAGCCTTGCGTAGTGCAGCGGACATTTTTTGCTTGCTCGCGGTCCTCAACGTCAAGTTGGCGCCCGCCATCAAGTAAAATGACATCCCGGCGAAAATGTTTCCTCGTTCGCGATCAGCAACATCAAGTTGGCGATCACGAGCGTGGAAAATAAACCTCCCGGCGTGATTCTCAACGCGGGGAGGTCAGGTTTCTCATTGTGAGTGGTCGCGTATGCTCGCGACCACTCGCGATGAGAAACTACCCGTCCACGTTGAGAAAGCTGCCGCGCGAGTAAAAATCTACTCGAGCGGCAGAAAACTACAGCTCGCACTGTGCAAGATGCCGTTTTCAATGATTGCACAGTGCCGGATGCTTGTCCGCACTGTGCAATCATTGAAAACGGCATCTTGCACACTGTGAACAGGGTACTATGCAGTTCGCGAAGTGCTACGCGTAGCTCGCGTAGTGCGAAGTGCACTTTGCGTAGCTGCGCGTAGCGCTACTTCGCGAACTACGCCCAGGGTTAGTAATAATAGAGTCTTCTTTAGGAAGATTATACAATAGCCGTTTACTAAACAGATACACAGGAGGTGCGAAAGCCCTGATTCCAGTGAACAGATTATTAGCATTCAGTACTATTAACTACCTAGTTCTTCCGTAAAGAGTGTCAGTTAAATGTTTTTATGGAACACCACTAAGGCAATCAATCCCATTCGATGCTCAATGGAAGAAAAGATTATGCTTACCACCACTGCCACCATTAAACGGTGCAGTACGATTACGTATTTTTACATGCGTCAATTGCTCTTTGTCGAATTCCAAGCCTAATTATTTGCTTGGAAAATATTACAAATATTGTAAACAAAATAATTTACTTCATGTATTATTTAAACTTTATTTTACAATCATCTTATCTAGAATCTACTTATTTTTTTGGAATGTCATACAGCATCAGCAGGTTGTCAATGTATGCCAAGTAAATACAAAATTCTAAATAATTAGTTTTTAACCAAATACTGAGATTTTAAAACATATTGAAACAATTAAATATATGTTTTTGTAACATATAACAAAATAAATAGGACACGCATCACCTGAAATATTAATGTATGTTTCGTACTGTACATATGAGAGCATTGATTGCAAAATGAACAATTAGCCCTACTTTTTTTAACAAAAAATTTATTGCATTTTTGAGTTATACTCATTTGCCAACATCTGGTACATTTTGAAAAATTTAAATATTTGATAGGGTGATGGTTATAGTGTACAGTTTAAAACATAATATTATACAATATATATTATTAATGATATATATATATGTATTTAAATGTATTAGGTAATATATATCTCTTTAAAAAAGTCCACTTAAGGGCATGGTCTGTCATGAAATGCATTTAAATGATTTATCATGCTGTTCCTGGTGGCCCCTTGGAAAAACATAAATCCATGAAAATGTACTTAGGGTGTTCCCCTGCCACACTCTACCTGAGTAATGATGACCCCCCCATGCAATGGAGTTATGTCCCACGGTATGTGACTGGAAAAGCTGCTGTGTTCAAAGAGGTGCTTGAAGTGGGTCCATTTGGAGGATCAATATTGGTGCCAGTGCAGCGATGTTCTGATTCCTGAAGGAAACCCTGGTGGGTGGGGTTGAAGACCACTGATGCAGCTACCCCAAATTAACTATGGGAGGAAGAGGCCAACTTGTGCTGGTGGTATTTACTGGGGCCAGGAGCTCAACATTCAGCATCACAGTGAGGGAAGTGATGGTGTATGGACCGCTTGGAATTTCAGGTGGTTTCAAGCAGCCTGGGTACTCTAAGATTCCCATTGACTGGGACTTTTGATATAGTTGTGCATTCTCACTTCTTCCTGACCAGTTTGCCCCACACGGAGGCTGAGTGTCCTTGTCACGTGGTGCCTTGACTCTAATTGTTCCTTGTGTGGCACTCATGGTGACCTGGCCCATCAATTGATAAAGACTGCAGAGCAGGAGAATAGGTAGGGTGTACACATTGCTACACACAGATCCCTACTGGCAAGAGGGCAGTATGCTCATCTAAAGTGGGGCACTAACAAATATACTTACACGATGTGCTAAGGCTGCTTATCAATAAATATTTTAGGGAAAATAAAGTCACTGCAGCGGTTCTGACAACTGAATGAGATACATTTGAGGTGGTTATCAGGGTATGTTTTCAGCAACTATATATGGAGAGTACATGAACCTTTCCAGGAATAGAGCAAAGATTGAAGTAACTAATAGACAACTGGAGACACAGACATGGATGGGCACACATCAGGTGTAGGCATTGTTTGCCACCAGATAAAAATATCACACACTGGTGGATAGGTTTCAGGACCTACACAATAAGGTGACAGGGCAAGTCGCCTGCTGATGTGGCTACTGAGGACCAATCATGATCAAATTACCATAAGGATCATGCCAAGACTGGCCAACTCATAAACACCCATTGGGTTATCAGTCAGGCAGTTCTCAATTTTTATAGGACTCTATTTGAGGCCCCTGGTATGACAGATCTGGATATTATTGAGAAATACGCAAGGGCAATTCCACTGGACACACTGAATGGAGGCTAAAATGGTAGCACCCTTTACAGGGCAAACACAAAGAGATGATGGATGGAGCACTGTAACTTTTCAGACCTTCACCCCCAGTCACAGATCTGGGTTTAAGCTGTCATCATTCTTTAGCTCACTCACCACCTCAGTTCAGACCCAGCTATATGCAAATCAGTCTTGACCCTGTGCCTCATGGGAACAGTCCAACCTAAACTGCCAAGACAGGTCTTCCCTGAACCAGAAACAATGCTTCCACTTATTAAGCTGGAATTCCTAATTGGGAGCAGATAGATGTTTCATATTTGGCACCTATGGAATTGTAATAATAAACCCTCTTTAATACGAATGTCTGATTTTTCATTGCAATTTGGAAACTGCCACTTTTAGAAAGTTGGCTTTTTCATGCCCCTAAACCTTTTGTGCCTGTAGCCTGACCTGGGTCACATGACTGATTGTAACTGATAGACTTTGTGAATTCCTCGCAGACAGTTACGCATTAGAGAGATTAGGTGTGCCTTAATGGCCCATCTGATACCAGGATGAGGTGGGGCAAACCTAAGCACAGCCCTACTTACACCTGAAAAGCCTCAACTCTTCCTTCACACAAAGGGCCTATCGACCCTGTAATATTACTTCAGCCAGCTTTGAGCCAGGGTAAGGAAGAGAGGAAACTCCATGCACTTCAAAGAACCTTTCCAGAAGCTTCCTTCACCTCTCAGAAAAAGGGCACCAGGGTATTCAAATAGGGCCTTCAGACCTAATGTTCAGTTCACTACTGGACCTGTGAAAGGATGCTCAGAGAACAGCCTGCTGTTGTGACTTTCTGTGCACACTGCCAGACTGCTGCTTTGCCTGGAAGGACTGCCCTTCTGCCTGGAGCCTACCTTCAACAGCCAGTGGCCAGCCCTGCCGCTGAGCCCTATATCTTCACCTATTCCCAGGATTACTATAATTGACTCCAGGGGGTTGTTTGCTGGCTTCCTGTTCGTAAAAGGCTCCCAACTTCTTGAACTAGAACTTGGACTCAGCCTGAATTAGCCTTGAATCACCAAGATGTATCATACAAGTCTTGAACCTTGATTATTGTGTCCAAGGTGCCCAGATGGCCAATATCCAAAACAGAGAAATTTGGATCTGAGAACTGAAAGAGACGGGGGCGAAGTTGCTCACCTATTCACTCAAGGAGCTCTGCCAGTCATATTGACTTGCAGCTTCTCCCACTGTGTTCTTCTCCATAACAGCAAATCCATTTCAGCAGACCTTTACCAAAGAGGTGTCCAACTTCATGGAGCTGTCTTCAACTACGGCCCTAGACTTTGTCCTGTTAGAGTTTTTCAACTTCGATTTTAGCGACTAAGTATAAAAGTAGAAATCCTCACCCTGACCTCGACCCAAGGCCATCCGACCACGACCCTCCCTCCTCTGATACCACCTGCAGACTTGCCTTACTGAACCTTACCTTCAAAAACATTTTTTTAAAGAATTTTTCTAAGATTTGACTGGGCCAGTCCACTTTTTGTATCCGAACCATGCACCATCACAGTCGGCCTTAACTTTTGACTTTGACTCGGTCTCACATGAGTAGATGTCTGCAGCTGGCGCTTTGATCTTTTAGTCACTAGATTTCAACTAAGACATTACCAATTCATAACACAAATTCTACTTATTTGATTTTTGTCATTTAGTTGTCAAATACTTTATTAAAATTTACACTGTTTTTCTAAATTTATTTGGTATTTTTCTTATGTTGTGTTTGCACTTTCTTGCTATGTGTGTGTTGCATGAATACTTTGCACATTGCCTCTAGGTTAAGGCTGACTGTTTTATCTATGGAGCTAACCAATGTTAAGCACAGGTTAATTTAGTGACTTTTTGTGGTTCATCTTGCAAAATATTGCGGCTGTTGTTTGACCAGTGCTCATACCCCAGTCAACCAGCAACCCAATTTCTCAGCATGTGAGTAGTAGGAGCTTGCCCACATTATGGGACTTGGGCCTGTGGATGGTCTGGCCTCTTTGTGGAGACAGGGCGTAGTAAGAGATTGCCCACAAAAAGCAACTTGAATAGGGTGAAGGTCTGACCTCTGTACAGACAGTAGGTTATGTAGTAAGGGCTTGCTTATGTATTATGGCTTTAGTGGGTTGAAGGTCTGGCCTCTCCTTGAAGACATCTGTACAAGGATTAGGCTGTGCATAAAATGGTCTTGCCCACCTGCTTTCTCTGTTACTCTTACCCAGTTAAAAGTTACTAATTCATTTAAATGCTGGCTAATGACATTGCCGGTGGGGGGAGGATCCCTGATTCTTGGAGATGGGCCAAAGTAATATCAGTCTTTAAGAAAGGGAATAGGTCAATGCCCTCCAACTACCGACCAATCAGCCTGATCCATTGTGCCCAAAAAATTATTCTGCCGCTTCTCCTCGCTAAAATATAGGACTGGATAGATGTGAATATTATTCTCTCTCCACTTCAAGCAGGCTTTCGGAGGAGGACTGGCACAATCGATCAGATGTTTCATCTTGTCACTCTATATTGTAAAGTTGTTGTGTCGGGCAAAGGTGGTTTATATCTTGCCTTTATTGACCTAAAATCAGTCTCGACCTCATCCCCAGGGACTCTCTTTGGCGGGTACTCAGGGACATGGGAATGCCGTTAGCAATTATAGAAATCTTAATTCGGTTGCATGAGGGAAACTTTGCCCTTGTAAGATGGGGGAACCAGGGCCAGACAACCGAGCCTTTTATGATCCAGCGGGGGTTTGACAGGGGTGTGTTTTAGCCCCCACAATTTTTTCTATGTATGCCAATCAGGTACTCCATCCCCACTGACGCTCTAATTTTGTCGAATAACAAGATTCCAACCTTGTTAGTCGCCGATGACACCTTACTGATATCCAAAACTCCCATGGGCCTCCAGAGATTGTTAAATCAATTTTAGGCCTTTTGTGATGAAAGGGTCTTGGTTATCAATACTACCAAAACCAAGCTAATGATGCTGAACTCTCACAAAACTTTTAAGGGTACTTTATTGCTAGACAATGTTCAGCTTGAGAGGGTCAGCTCATTTGATTATTTGGGTGTTTAGTTATCTGAGGGTATTGCTTGGAAGAATCGTATATGAAGGGTATTGTTGAGATTTTCACAGCTCACAAGGGCACTGAGGCGGTAGCAATGTCAATCTTTCACCAAAGCAGTGGCACCTGTTCTTAAGTAGTACAGCTGTAAGGCTGTGAGCAGTGCCCTCAATGAGGCCGAGTTGTGGGGCACCGTACCTGCTGGCGACCTTGCAGTCTTGAAAAATATGTTCCTCAGGAACTTAATATCCCTTCCTTAAAGTTCCCCTCTACTTCCCCTCAAGTTAGACTTGGGTACCAAGTCTATTAATGACCTCGCGAAGCTCCGTCCCTTGCTGTGTTGGCATAGATTGACTACAACGCCTGAATTGGCACACTACGCCGCAGCTTTGAGTGAGGTAATAAATCTAGATACCTCAAGGAAAATCGGCTGGAGAAAACAGGTGGCAGGCCTATTTCACAGCATTGGGTTAACGGGGCAGGCTAATGGCCAAACACCATCATTTACTAAGGTTAGGTATTGGGCTTGGGTGGAAGAGAATATTGTCTTGAATAGGCATCATGGTAGGCTGACAGATGTTTTTATTGATTCGAAAAATATCTGTTGCTTGGAGAGCTATTTGGACATAATCAAAGTGCCAGCAGATAGAAAACTATAAACACAGTTTAGGCATGGCACTTTGCGTAATAATTATTTCACCAATTCTTGGAAGAGTAATATAACTAAAACCATGGGGTGTTCCTCTTGTCCAAGCCCACAGGAAACCGTAGGCCATGTTCTTTTTGCCTGCCCGGCTTATGTCAACCCAAGGAGAAAAACACCTATGTGCAGGCAATTAAGGACCGGAAGCTCCTGAGAAGCCCAACAAATCTTAAAATCGGATGCTAGACCCATCTTTGTGTGTGAAACAGCCAAATTCCTGGGCGAGTGTTGGGCAATAAGGAGAAGAGCTCAGCTAGCAATGCTGTCATAAACCAGTATGGAAAGAGGATCTGGCTCCGAACAGCAAAGTGCGTTTTAATTATGTTCGAGATGATAATTGTTATTAACTCACTTTTATTGTATTTATATGTTTATAAAAAAAAGAAGAAATAAGAGCTAATCAATTTTGTGCTTGAGAGCATAATCTGAAAGATATTTTTAGGCATTGAATTAACTATGTTTATATAGTATTGGCTCTCTTAGTCAATGTATCCCCCATCTTTTATCTGAATGCTTTTTCTTTTTATTATGTGTTATTATTTTTTTGCGAGGTTGCTTCTTTTATGGTTCTTTGTAACCGAAATATAGAAATTTGAACTGAAACTTGAACTACTCTTACCCAGATAAAAGTTACTAATTCCTACAAATACTTGCATTTTATTACAAAACGGTCACAGATACTCTGAACAGAATACTTCTACACTGAGGGTGAGAAAATAGGATCGCTAACCTTAACATATGTAAGTTTCATATGCATTACCTTGCCAAAAAAATGAAATATATTGCTCTCATTCAAATTATATTTATCTTCAGTAAACAAAAAGCAAGAATATTGCACCATAAGATAAGTATTTCTTCTTGTTGATACTCTGTATTTTTCTCTTCATTTTGTAGGCTTGCCAATTTCTAATTGATTTAAAAGAGAGAAAATTATCAAAATTCAAATACTCCCAGCTGCTATAATATGTTGAATATTTTCAAAATATATGTTTTTATAAGTATTTTTTCTTCTTAAGTTTATGTTGTAACTAGTGATTATTCTCCGTACTGAAAAATATAATGAAAAGTATATATTATGAAGAGGTATTTTAAAAATAGTTTTTGCATTTTCTGACAATTACTGACAGTGCACTTGTCTACGACACAAATGGTGTGCATAGTAGCGAATTGGCCAAATAATGGTGTTTGGGTGTCTATAGAAAGTGGCCTCTTTGTGACATGTTTTGTAAAAGGCGTGTAGTAGAGGTATGGCCAGCTAATAGGGCTTGAGTGTTTAGAAGGCATGGGCTCCATGTGAATACTTCTGTACAAGGCAAATTGTGTGCATATTGGGGTTCCTCATGCAGCATCTACAGTATCTGTTATGATGAAACACAACCAATCCCCAAATTAACCTGTGCCTAAAACTCAAGTAGCTTGGAACAAAGCAGTAAGGCTTAACTTAGAGGCAATTTGGAAAGTATTTATGCAGCAATTCAAACAGTAATAAAGTGAAAACATAACACAGGTAAAATCCTACACAAATTTGGAAGATATAATAAATTTTTTACAATAAAAACCGCAAACATCCAATCAGTAAAACCGGAGATATGCAGTTTTAAAGATGTATGTTAAAACAGTGCCTAGAAGAGCAAAGCTCCAACTGCGGGTATTTTTCACACTGGTCTCGGAAAAAGTCACAAGTTCAAGATGACCGCAATGAAATGCAGGCTGAATACAGGGACCAAGTTAGGCCAAACAAAGTACTTTAAATCTTGGTTTGTGGAGCATTTAGAGATACCGCTTCAAAGATGCGTCAGTTCTGTAGAAGCTGCAGGGACAGAAATGCGAAGTCCTGTATCATAGTCAAGGAGGAGATGAGTCATGCTGCACCAGTTCTGCTCACAGGACCCCAGAATTCAGGGCTGGCAGAGCACCTTCAGGCCCACTTCCAAGGGTGGCCAGGGCTGCAGTGGCACAATTTTGCAGGTAGGACTCAGAGTAGACAGAGTCCAGGTGCTGGGTTCAAGGTGGCCTGAGCCTTTTCTCTCCCTGAGGCTTTGAACAGGAGGCCAGCCAACTAGCCCTTGGCGTACCTCTGGTGGGCCTGGGTTTAAGATTCACGTCGATTGCTCTTCACTAGGGCAGCTGGGCAGTGTAGTAAGGAATCCCTTAATACGTACATACAGTGTTAAGTTAGCATAACCACGTTAGATGTTAGAAAGCCATCTTGCTGCTTTTGCGCACGACACTGCATCTACATGTTATTGTTTAAACAAACTGCTGACTCGCGCTTTGCCTCACATGAGAGCAATCTGTTGTTACCATCCAGAGCTCTGCGCAGCGACCTTGGTCTGTACATGGTGTAACAAACAGTCTGGGTCGTTAGACAATGCATGTTTTCCACTCCAGGTTGATCGACCCACTATTTAGCCATAACACACAGGCAGCTGCAAATACCTGAAAGTTGGTGCGTTTAATATTGCAGACATCATGTTTAATATTCAGACCGAAGACGAGCCTTCCTGCGAGAAGACTTCTGATGCTCCTGTGATGTGATTTCACTAAGCTGATCTTTGAGGTATGGGGTCCCCTGTTCAAGCCTAAGAGACCTTTTATTAGCATAATAATAATATTAGCTTCTTAGTTAAGGGAAGGTGGTAGTATCCACTGTCATTTATAACATGATCACTCCCTTTATATTCTATGGTATTGCAACGATGCTGATGGTTTTGATTATAATCATTTGTCTGCTTGTATTAGCCAAAGTACTGCATCTTAGGACACGTGGTCTATAAAAATAAACTCTTTTTATTTTCACCGTGTCTCTGTTTATTCTTGTTGTGGACTGATGTGAGAATAATATACGAACAGGTATTTCTGATTCCCACCATTCCTGAGAGTACACTGAGTCGCTTGTTCTGGGTTGTCTTTTCATTGGGACTGCCGAGCTAAATCTCGGATAACGAATGGGACACTTATGCTATCCGGATACTGGGTTCTGGGTTCTGAGGTGAGTTTCTGGTACACCACAATTCACTGAGGTCCTGGGGTTCTACGCATAGTTCTGTGTATAAGCAGAATCCCTGCAACATGGCGCACCTAACGTTTGGTCTATGAGTTGAAACGCCTTAGTAGTGCTTATATTAGTCCACAACACCCTCATTCTTGTTTCCGGATAACAAGTCTGACGGATTTAGACCTACCTATTTCTGTTGATATAGGTTGTTTCAAGCTTGATCATTAAAAAGGTTATTGAACCCTTGTGCTACTAATTTCTTTGAGTGTAACTTGTCCTTATGGCGGTTGAAATAGCGGCGCACAGTCGGGCAGCTCTGAAACGTCATTTGACGCAGTATGGGGTTCCGGACACTGGTATGAACGTAATCTTTGTGGTAGGAGCCGATGCGGCTCATCCTTACGAGTTGTTTTACTCTTGGGTGACGCTTCCGGCGGTGAGTGAGGACGATAACTCTTTTCATACTTACACTGCCACTGCCGTGCCAGTGAACTATACACCGTATAGGACACAAGAAATACCAATATCTGCTTGGCAGCATCCTATTTGGTTTAATGGCGCCCTTCCCCATGCGGTTATACCGCCGAGAATGGGCCCTTTGTCAATTGCAGGGGCCACTTGGCCGGTACTAGCCGGATATACGCCTCATCCCCGTTACCTAACGGTGCCGGTGGCTGATTTGCGTGTACTGCACACTGCCCTTATTACAGTACATAGGGCTTTGGTACAGTACGTGTCACGCAATGTGCAGGCGGGGGCACCTGCTGTTGCGGGGCAGCCTACTGACCACCACGCGGTGGTCATTAGTCCTGTTATGGTTAATTCTGTTATGGGCAAGCGCCCCCAAAATAGGGATGATCTCCCTTTTTGGCTTGCTGAAAAATTTGACCAAATAGAAGCGGTTTATCCGAATACATCTCCTGTGGAGAAACACAGGATCCTTACCATTAGTTTGCCTGAAGACTTGGTCCCCGACATTGATAATTGTGTCAACTGGGGCAAGGTCTTTGCAGCGACGTACTCGCAGTGCTTTGGCACTCCGTCTATGTCGGTACTGCCCTCCGTTATTAAACGTGTTCAAGATAACCACGGTGCGGAGTCTGCGATAGAATTAGGCATGCGGCTTCTTGGACAGTTTGACCTGGTGGCTACCATGATAATGTGTAACCTTAAGGGTGATGGTATGCAATTCCAGGTTCGTAATGAACTGAAGAAGGTTGCTGATGAGGATAAGCCGCGGGAGTTCGCAAAAATAATCTCGACAGCATACAGAGATTTGGGTCGTAGCTCTTTAGGAGTTAAACCTGTCGTGAAAACTCCCGAAATTAAGCAGCAGGGTAAGGCAGAAGCCTCTGGTAAGGATGACCGTCCAAACTTTCCGAAACAGGGTTGGCGGTCAAAACAACAGGGAAAGCAGCAGCGAAACAGGGGTCTCGGCCTGCCTCTCCCGTTCAGTCAGGTAGTGAGCGCACTTATGATCTGCGTGATCGTGCTACTATTAAGTCTCCTGATAGATTTCAGGTTTCTGAACAACGTTCTCCTCGTTCTTCACAGGAAACATCGGCTTCAAAGTCCGGTGGCGGAGGCGGTGGCAAAGGTCGGGGTGCTCCACAAGCACGTGACCAACCCCGGCAGACTGAGGGTAAAGGCAAGCAGGACGAATTCGCACGACAAAGACCCCCGTTTCAGAAGAAGAAAGTGGCTGCTCTGACGGCAAGGTATGCCTCAGATAGTGCGGACACAGCTTCGGAACCGGACGTGGGCGCTGACGCTCCTGGACAGCGCAGCGGAAATTACCATAGTCCGTCAAGCTCTGCGTCCATTTCTGGCGGCGACAGCAACTGATACATTGGTTACTGTTGAGACAGCTGACACCAGAGTGGCTCCCCCTGACAGACTTTACGAAATAGTCTTACTAATTGAGGGTGACATACAACGTACAATAAAGGGGATTTTTTGAGATAATCTGACTACCACCTATGATATCCTCCTAGCGGAGGCAGATTGGCCCCCAGCTTTCATTTTAGAAGCTCCTGGAGGGGAGGAGGTAATCCTCCCGTCCTTTGCGCACACAGTGCCTAAGGACCGGGCTAAAGTGTACGCTGAGGAGTGGGCACTGGCGCTTGCGCCGGCAGTGTATTGTACTCAGGTGGGTTGGGACCGGCTGTCCCCCTGCCATGAGATTCCATTGCATTCTATGCCCCAGCCACAGCCCCAATATCCTATGCGTCGTGAAGCTAGACCGCACGTCACTGCAATCCTTGACCAATTGGAATATCAGGGTGTTATTGAAACTTGTGTGTCCCCTATGAATAACCCTTTATTCACTGTGACGAAGCCTGACGGGTCGTACCGTTTAGTTTTGGATTACCAGCACTTAAATTCGCATTGCCGGACCTGCGCGGTACAAAATACTCACAGCTCGGCTCTTGTCGACAGTCTCGTGAGTAAGAGATTTAAAACGACACTTGACATCTCCAATGGCTTTTTTAGCCATAACCTGTCCACACTGAGTAGCCAGTGGACGGCGTTTACTTCTGGCGGCAAACAAAAACAGTTCACAAGATTGGCCATGGGCTATAAAAACAGCCCTGGCGTCTTTGCCGCTCGGGTGGTCTCTCTCTTAGAAAGAATAGACCCCGACGCATACTCCTATGTTGACGATATCTACCTCACGGATGATGAGCTGATGCCACATCTGTCTCGAGTCGACAATATTATTGTGAGTTTTGCGGATTATGGCTACAAATTTAATTTTGCGAAGTCACACATCGCGGAATATACAGTGTTGTTTTTGGGCTACGAGCTCAACAATGAAGGTAAGGGATTGGCTCCTCACTTTCTGGAGAAGTGCGCATGCCTGCGTGCTCCTACAACACTGAAAAAATTACAATCTTTGCTGGGCTTTCTGAATTTCGGCCGTACGTATATTCCTGATTAGGCCCAGCGTATCAAGCCGCTTTACGCCTTGGTACAACCTTCTTTTTCGAAGTCTAGCTGGCAGCTAGAACATTCTGCTATTCTACAGTCTTTACAGGCTGATCTTCTTGCTTCACAGTACTTATTGACGCGTGATAACCGCACTAACCTGGTAATAAGAATAGTACCAGGCGCGGTGGGTTTCACGTACTTGACGTTCAATGAGGGCGATACAGTCCCCATTGCGTATAAATCACACTTGTACACCTCTGCTGAGTTGCGTTTTTCCGCAGTCGAGAAAGTTCTGACGGCAGTACAGATGTTGATCCTTAAAGAACGCGCACTGTCACATGGTAAACAAATACTGGTTGTAACACCGTATCCTGCCCTAGAGGCAGTGACAAAAGCAAGTGTACCAAATTCTAAAGCTTTGCATCCACGGTGGATACAATGGGCCACGACTCTGACATCGCCAGATGTCACTTATATCTTTGACGCCTCTTTGCAGACTCAGGAGTACTTGCAGTATGAATTCGTTCATCCGGCTCCTCTGTCTTTGCGCCCGCTCGAAGACTACCATTGTGTCATATACACTGACGGCTCGGCGCAGCCGGCGATTGGATCGAAGCATGCCTATTCAGCAGCTTGCGCAATTGTCGTGGGTACATTCGTTAATGGTGAATTCCAATCTGATGCCGTGCATACGCAGACATTGGGTGACTGTACCGCGCAACTGGCGGAGCTCCGGGCTCTGGTGCTTGCACTGGAGTTTGCTGATCCCCGAGTCACTACTCTTATAGTAAGTGACTCCTTTTATTGTGACCAGTCCTACAATGACAATTTACACTTCTGGTCTCAAAACGAATATCGCGATACCAAAGGTAGCACAATTAAGCATAAATTGCTTTGGGTTCGAGTGGCGGACTTTAAAGAAAGTCTCACTCTTGTGCATGTAATTCACACTCTTGGTCACCTACGACTTGGTGTCCATGCTGTCGGTAACAGCTTGGCTGACGAGGCAGCAAAAACCGCAGTGGCTACATACTTAGTGGCAGCAGTTACAAGATCTAAAAGTAAGATTGATGATGACATCTTGGCAGCCATTGCTGCTACAGAGAAGGGAAGTGATTACCCGAAGGGTTTTCCTTCTTGTTATTTTTATCACTTAAGTCCTGATAACGTCCCGTTAGTGAGGATGAACGACGTTGGTGACAGAATTATTCCCAACGCGGACTGCAGACCAGCACTGATACTAGCAGCGCATGAGGGGTTGGCATCTGCCCACGCCGGCGTGTCCGCTACTATATCTCTGTTACAACAACGTTATTGGTGGTTCGGTTTATACAAACAAGCGCGTGCTTATGTTCTTGATTGTGACATTTGCCAACAGATTAAACCTTCCACTGTTGCGCGCCCACCACAAACACAGTTGTACATATCTAATAAACCATTTGGTTGTGTTTATCTAGATCACTGCGGTCCTTTTTCTTCTGATACTGCGTACAAGTATATCTTGGTTGCAGTGTAATCGTGCACACGTTTTCTTTGGGTATGGCCACAAAGGAGTGCTGATTCTCGAACTGTCATCAGGGATTTGCGTGTCTTTGTGGGAACTTTTGCGTGTGGTACCTTACATTCTGATCAGGGCCCTGCGTTCGCCTCAAAGGCTTACAGGGAGGCTATGAGAAATTTGGGGGTCCAAGTCAAATTTTCGTCCCCCTACCGACCTGAGGGTAATAGTGTGGTGGAGCGAATGAACCGTGACTTAAAGCAATCTTTGACAGCACGAGTTTTAGGCACAGGCTGGAATTGGCTAGCCCACTTGTATAACGTCCAACGTGCACTTAATAATCTCCCTAGAAGGTCTCTGGGTGGGGGGACCCCATACATGATGCTCTTCGGAATCAGAATGTTTGTCCCAGACCTTGATGGTCTAGACATGGCGGCGTCGAACGCACCCTTTGACGTAGATGATCACTGTGCTGTTTTGCAGACCCTACAAGAAGCCAGAGACAGTCTATCGAAGGAACACTTGCCCTCCACGTCTGATGCTGAGCTTCAGATTCCGGTAGTCGGCTGGCTGGCTACCCCGAGTTGGAGACCTGGTCCGTGAGAAGGTGGAGAACAAGAAGGAGTTCGGCCCCTCTTAACGTGCACCAGTTCCAGTGCTTGGAGTGCAGGGTACAAGAACAGTCATTTTACCGCCACTTCCTGGCCGCAAAGAAAACAGGTACATCTCTATTGACAATGTCAAACTTCAGCGAGTGGCCGATACTTCTTAGTATGACTCCAGCAGTCTCATGCCAGACAATGCAAAGAAATTCAGTGTTGGTTCCTGCTTCTACCACCTTGTCTGATGTTGCCATCGAGATGCAGTCAGTTACTGATCCCTTGTTAATACCGCCGGCTGGTGGTCTGCCCGAAGAGACTGAGTATGCTTATCCTACGAATGGTCACTCGCCTGTTTTACAATCTACGGCAGTTAACCAGTCACGTTTCTCCTTTGACACTACCTCATTGCCTTCTACTTCCCCTTCGAACATTGCCATTTTTGCTAGTTGGTTCAAAAGACATTTTTTGATTCCCCCTTGGACATACATCTGGCTAGTGCTAATAAGTATTTTTTTGTTTATGTCCATTGGATTTGTAATAGTATTTTTCCGTCTGGTGAATGGCCACTATCTCAAATAGAGATCTACAATTAGACTTATCAATGGAACTTTGGCTCGTCCCACATCATGAAAAGGGACCAGACTTTTGTGAATATTACTGCCGGGCCCGTTTTGGATGGAATTGCGTGGGATGCTGTTAAATTCCAAATTCATGGTCCTACCGAGGTCATAAATGTACCTAATGTATTTCGTGTTTCTATGGGTGATGTGGTTAAGCAGAACATTCGTTCTGATGATTGGGATGTTCATGCCATTGAAGCACTGTTTTCTGATTTGAAATATAATGCCGCTTTTGATGCAGAAGATTTATATGAGAATGCGGCTAACTATGCAGAACAGTACTGTTTTCAACATTATGGCAATCACTTCCTGCATAAAGCTAATACATTTCGAAATTTTGTAAATTTTACCCAATGGGAACACTGCCCTACCCCATCTTTAGGCAGTTCACCTACATTGGTTGATAAATATACTTATTTTACTGACTTCAGTGTTTCCAGCCCAGCATCCTTTTATTTTAAAGTGATGCCTGAGTCTGCCTCAAAGGTTAGACTGACACACACCAAATTGCTATATTCTAAGTCCTTTATGGATGAGTTGTCAATCAAAGGTTATGACCTGTGGAAGGCTACTGTTGCTCTTAAATCGGTTTGGGGTTCCAAACCGTGGCAGGTTCAGGGAACTGAAGCTTTACATCGTGCCTGTCTTGTTCCAAATCATATGTTGTTTTTGAATTCAACCATCTACCAGACCACCTGTTTCGGATTGGCCACTTCTAAAAAACTGAATTTCCCCTCTGTTCCGGATCTGGGCGCTTACCCAAATTGGGTTACCATACAGATCTATCCCTTCCTGCTTTGCAGTTATTAGTTTCAAATTCATCTTTCAATATTTTGAGATTTAGTAGTGGAGGATGGTTAATTTGGCAAAGCAGTTCCGATACCTGTCAACGTTGTTTTCTAGGTCTGAAACCAGGGTGTACGCAGCAATGCCTAGACCCTCGGTTTGAGTCCTCTCATACAGTAACTACCTACTCTGTAGGGAAATTATGTCAATCCTGGCTGCGACATTCCACCTTTGCATCTGTCAAAGTTCATTTATCAAAATTACATGACAAAATAGATTTGAATGATTTTGTTAAAGGTCCTGTGGGTGGCAGATCCAAGAGGTGGGCGTATGCTATTTACAATGAAGTATGGAAATTGTCGCAAATTGAAGCTGCTTCAAGATTGAGGGCCATTGATCAAGCAAATATGGAAAAGGTCTTGGCCGTTATAGATAACAGCATTAACACTCTTTCTTTCAGAATTTATACATTAGACAATATTGTTTCTTCAATTGTTGATATTGTACATGATGATATGTCTGTATTGTACCATGGTCAAAACCAGTTGCGTTCTGTTATGCAGTTTGCATGGACATTACAAATGTTAAAAGCAGGAAAGGTCCCCTGGGACTATCTGAATACGACATCATTATTCCTTCCCTTTAACCTTACTGTAAATCAACAGTTCATGTCCATGAAAGATGCTACATATTCATTGTTACACATTGAAAAGTTGGAGCCGTTACCTTTCTCTGTGGCGGAATTGAATTCAGCCGTGTGGTTAGTACATGGGTTGATCACTCTCCCTTTCGCGCTTTTTAAGTTTACGTCATGCATGAAACACTATGCCCTGGGTAGATATGAACAGTTGGGTACCGCGTTCCTGCATGAGGTTTGGTCTCTCCCTTTTACGTATAGATGTACAAGAGATGGTACAGAAGTTTACCTGAAAGGTGAGGAGTGTACTTCGACACCTGATCATTCTGTAGTATGTAGGCACATTCAGTTACACGGTGCATGCAATGTACACGCCCCAAATTGGGCCTGCGTCCTAAAAGGTGTCCCTGTGCCAGTGATTACACCGTCTTTCACGCTGCTTGCAAACGGTAGTTATTTAATTTTAAATAATGAAGCTGGCTGCGGGATGTTAGTGGGAATCCCGTATATAGTAACTGTATCGCAGAGAGTAGTCTGCTGCAATAATGTTCTATTTCCACCCCCGCATGGGTGGCTGGATGTTTCCATCTGGCCTTTGATTCCAGCCTTGAAAGCAGAGTTCAACAAGATGAGCAGAATAAGAGCTCTATTGTCCCAGAAAGAGGTGCCATTGACTTCCTCCCGAGAAACATTTGTCCTTCACGTGGCAAATGCGCGCACTGAGGTGCAGGCGCTTTTGAATACTGACCTCCCCCTGCATTTTGGAGCTTTGATCCAAACAATCTTCAATGCCTCGTCAACAACTGGCCTGGCTCATTTTTTTAAACTTGTGGGCTCAGGCCTCGTGACCTCCTTCCAAACTGTTTTTGGGGTGATTCCGGCATTTTTTCATTCTATTTTTTCAAACATCTTTGGCGGTGTCCCGCTGATTCTGGCGCTGGTGGCGGGTGTGCTACTTTTGCTTTTCATACTGTGGAATGGCTGCACTTTCTGTGCCTCACGGCAACCTGCCCCGTCTGCATCTTCTTCGTGACAGGATGCTTGAATATTATGGTACGCTGCCATTGGCGACTTTGAGTCTGGCGTATGGATTATCCTTCCGGTATTCCTACTTTACCTGCGTACAACCTGTCTTTCACTGCCTAGATTGTCCCTTTGAATGGCCTCTGGATTTGTGCTTGACCAACACGGTGTCTCCGGTGCCGGATTATGATCGACTGATGAGACCCTTAGTGTCTCACGAGTTTGCCTGTTCTGGTGTTCAGATTATGGCCTGTGGTGCGGCGCATGGTATCCTGGGTAATTGGGACATCGCAAGGGCTGCCTATGACTTCCTGGATATCAGTTATTTGGAAGAACACGTCGGTTGCCCTCTGATGGTGCTAGAGGCTCCGCTTATTGAAGAACATGTATGTTCCTTTTCTTTCATTAACTGGATGGCTGAAACTTTTAGTGGCCGTGCCAACGATTTTCTGTTGGAAGCTGTTGCTACGTATGCTGCATACACGTTCATGGATTGAGTGGACTGTCATCCGTTATGTTTTTTCTACCATGTCCTGAACATTACCTGTGACTTTGGATTGCTGGCTAAAGCAGCATTTTTCGATTTTTTTCCTTTCCCTTTTTGAGTTTTTTTTTTTTTTCTCCCTTTTCGATTTTCTTGCTTCGAACTTTCTCTGAACTGATAGTTGGTTTCAATTTGAATACGCCTTGTTCTGCTCTGTCGAATTTGAACTCTGCGTTCTCTCATTTCTTCCCTGCTGGTTAGTGCTTCGATCAAGGGGGCATGTAGTAAGGAATCCCTTAATACATACATACATTGTTAAGTTAGCATAACCACGTTAGATGTTAGAAAGCCATCTTGCTGCTTTTGCGCACGACACTGCATCTACATGTTATTGTTTAAACAAACTGCTGACTCGCGCTTTGCCTCACATGAGAGCAATCTGTTGTTACCATCCCGAGCTCTGCGCAGCGACCTTGGTCTGTACATGGTGTAACAAACAGTCTGGGTCGTTAGACAATGCATGTTTTCCACTCCAGGTTGATCGACCCACTATTTAGCCATAACACACAGGCAGCTGCAAATACCTGAAAGTTGGTGCGTTTAATATTGCAGACATCATGTTTAATATTCAGACCGAAGACGAGCCTTCCTGCGAGAAGACTTCTGATGCTCCTGTGATGTGATTTCACTAAGCTGATCTTTGAGGTATGGGGTCCCCTGTTCAAGCCTAAGAGACCTTTTATTAGCATAATAATAATATTAGCTTCTTAGTTAAGGGAAGGTGGTAGTATCCACTGCCATTTACAACATGATCACTCCCTTTACATTCTATGGTATTGTAACGATGCTGATGGTTTTGATTATAATCATTTGTCTGCTTGTATTAGCCAAAGTACTGCATCTTAGGACACGTGGTCTATAAAAATAAACTCTTTTTATTTTCACCGTGTCTCTGTTTATTCTTGTTGTGGACTGATGTGAGAATAATATACGAACAGGTATTTCTGATTCCCACCATTCCTGAGAGTACACTGAGTCGCTTGTTCTGGGTTGTCTTTTCAGTGGGACTGCCGAGCTAAATCTCGGATAACGAATGGGACACTTATGCTAGCCGGATACTGGTTTCTGGGTTCTGAGGTGAGTTTCTGGTACACCACAATTCACTGAGGTCCTGGGGTTCTACGCATAGTTCTGTGTGTAAGCAGAATCCCTGCAACAGCAGCATGGCAGAATAGTACCAGTTTTTCTTGCAGGGGAGCACACCACTGCATCTGAGTCTACCACGGGTCCAGAGGTGTACTGAAGAGTTAGGTCTGATTGTCAAATATTAATATCCAGTTCCTACTTTGAAGTAGGAGAAGGTTACAGAGGTTTTTTTCCCAGAGGTACCCAGAATTTCCTTCCTTACTGCCCTGACCCCAGCATGCATGGGGCTATAAAAAACTAACATCAAACCCTTTGTTACTGTGCTCAGGCAGAGCCTTTGTGATGTGCAAGTATGGAAGGTGAGAGTTCCTCCCTCTAACTAAGTCACAGATGGTCCATCCTGCCAATACTTATCTCCCCTTATCTTACTGTCTAGGAGTAATACACAATCAAAAACTGCCAGCTCCACTTAGTCATGTGACCCAGGATGCAGACTGCAGGCAGCACATGATTGAGACAAGAACATTTTTAGAATTGTGTCTGGATGTAGTGGGCTCTCTGTGAAGACTTCTTTACAGAGCAAAGGATGTGTGTAGTATGCACTTGCCCACCTAATGGGAAGTGAGTATCTGTCAGGAGTGCCTATATAGTGCTAATTCTACACAATGCATGATGTATATATAGTAGGGCCTTGGCCACCTAAGAGGATGTTGGTGTTTAAAGGGTTGCGGTAGGTTAGAGGGACTCAGTTATTCATGAAGGATTTGGTGCACAGGAAATTGTGTGTGTAGTAGTTAACACACCTAAAGGGATGTGGAAGGAGTAGGATTTCCATGAGGACTTCTGTACAAGGTGTAGAGTGTGCATAGTCGAGGATTGCCCATGTAGGGGAGTGTGAGTATGTGGTGGTGGTAGACTCTCCTTGAGAAGTTCTTTTCAAGACATAGTGTATGTCTAGTAAGGGCTTGGCCATCTATAGGGTGTTATGTTATGTTGATTTGGGTTGAGGTTTAATCACCTGTGAGGGTATCCAGGCACTTGGGTCAGTGAGTTGGTGTATAGTTCTCTCGAGGTATAATCGAAGAGACAGGCCTTCAGATTCTTCTGTAAATTAATAAGTGAAGAGGAGGATATGATGTAGTGAGGAAGGCCATTCTATGTTTTGGATGCAAAGCAGGACACAGAGTGGCCTTCTGATCTGCTTTTGCAGATGTAAGGAAGTGTATGCGAGTAAGAGTGAGGTAGAGCATAGGGGCTTGGCAGGCTGGTGAAAGTGTATGCAGCCGTTCAGGTATTCTGGGCTTGTGTTGTGTAGGGCTTTGTGTGTTTGTGTGCAAGAAATATAAATTTGTTGTGCTTGTGAATGGGAAGCCAGTGAGGCTTCATGGGGTGCGGTGTGATGTGGGTGAGGTGTTGGAGTCTGAGTATGAGTCTTGCTGTAGACTTCTGGATGACCTTGAGTCTGTGTGGGAGTTGTTTGGGGATTCCACTGTAGGGAGTGTTGCTGTTGTCCAGGTGCTGGTGATACATGCTTGCATGACTGTCCGTCTGGTGTTCTATGGCAACCAATAAAATATCTTTTTTAGCATGCATAGGATTAGAAAGTAAGAGGTGCATCTTGAATTGACTTGTGCAGCCATTCTGAGCTTGTCATCTAGGGTGATCCCTAGATTTCTTGCATGGTCTTTGAGCCTAGTGTTGATGGCCACTGGGTACTGTCACACATGGGAAGGTCTTCTTGCCAGAGACTGGTACTTCTCTCTTGTCGAAGTTGAGCTTCAGGCAGTATTTTCGCATCCTACTTGCTACTATGGTAATGCTTTTGTTGAAGTTAGTGCTGGGGTTAGCTGTCTTGTTCAACAGAAAGAGGATGAGTTGGGTATCATCGGCATAGGAGATGATGGCAAAGTCTTCTGATCGGATGATGTGGCTGAGAGGTATCATGTATATGTTGAAGAGGCTTGGCTAAGGGACTATTCTTGTGGGACTCCACATATCTGGTTTTGGTCCCTTATGTAAAGGGTGGTTGACTGATTTTTTTGATTTTTCCTGTAAGGAAGGAGCAGATCCATTTAAGTGTGAAGTGTGGAGCGAAGGCTATGGAGAGGTTAACCAGGATGATTCTTTTTTTAAAATTTTTTTTATTGAGCAGCTGAAATGGGCATAAAAACATTATACAATAATCAATGATCAGGGATAGAAAAACTTATGAAAACATCAAACAAGATCTTATAAAATCCTTAATTAATTAATAACATTTAGCAGTTATAGTTGATACAGAGCAGGAAACCGATACAAAACGTGTAACATACAGTCGTTTCTAAAATCACAGTTCCAAAAGGATACAAATGGTGCAAAATGCTTAAACAAGGGATATATAGACAACCCTATATTATAGTTCTTATCTTTTCCCTTTGCCAACCCAAAAAAGATGTGCATATTTACTAATCCTGGACTTCTTATATAAATAAAGTGTCCTGTGCCAAAGTGGTAGGTGGCGGTCGTTAATTGATCACTATTAAAAATTTTCCAATTTCTAGTAAACTTGTTCATTGCCCCAACTCTTTTGGCATAGGCCTCTTCAAACTTGTTTGTCCTTTTCATTTTATTCACCCATTTTAGATAAGAAGGAATCTCCTCTGATCTCCAATTTTGAAGGATTAAGGAGCGGGCTACTAAAGAACAGATCGCCGTATAAAACTCTTCGGCTTTGGACCAGTCAGATCTTTTTGTTGAGATAGCAAATAAAGCAACCTCAGCTTCAGTATCAAGCGTCTTGTCAATGACCTGACTTATTGATAAAAAAAATTTGCGCCAAAACATTTAGAGTTTAGGGCAAGTAAAAAAAATGTGAAGCCAGTCGCCCCCCTCTTGAAGCTGGCATCGGAAGCATTTATTTTCGGCTCCCGGAAAGCGTTTATTTAAAGCTTTTGGAGTAAAATAAGCCAGCCAACGGGATAAAAACAACATCCTTTTGAAATTGGCAGCTCTAAGGGCCTTGCCTCCTAACTGGGCGACCTGCTCCCATTTCTGCCTCGAGAAGGAGCAGTTAGTTTCATGAGTTATTTTGGCCAAGATACCTTCAACCAAAGACGACTCTTCGCCCTTACTCAGTAAAGTATACCAGGTCCCTACTCCTTTTAATTTCACTTTATAAAGGGCATTAGCCAGAGATGATGTATTTATTTATTAAATTTACAATCTGCAAGTATTCCAGAAACCCCGTCTTTAATTGATGACTAGACTTGACCTGGACTTCTTGCCAGGTGATAAGTTTCCGGCTTAAAAAAAAAGAGCCCAAACCGCCCAATCCAGAATCTCTCCATTTTTTGAGCTTACTAGAATGAATTTGCAACCCAAAGATCTTGCACTCATCCAATTTTAAATAATAAAAACCACCGGACCCTACCAGTTTAAAACAAGACTGTAGTCTATCGGAGAATTCCCGGATGGTCTTATACCTGGTCTTTTTGGGTAGTTTAACTGTTTTAAAAAAAATCAGAACTTGCAAACCTGCTTCTTGTATCATTCTGTGATAAAAAAACATAGCAAGCAGCCCATTAGGATCTAATAAACGTGCTGCAAGATCCATAATCACTGCCATATAATAAAAACGAATATTTGGCAATGCTAAACCCCCTTGAGCAGTTCCCAACTGCAATACTGACAGCTTAACCCTGGATGCTTTCTTATTCCAAACCAAATCCCTGATCAATGACTCAATTTCTCGAAAGAAATTAGAGTTGATCTTTAACGGAACATTTATAAAAAGAAAAATTAATAAGGGGAGTATTGACATTTTAATTAATGCTACACGGCCAATTCAGGTTAAAGGAAGAAGAGTCCATCTAGCAAGCAGAATTTTTATTTTATTGCGCATAAATAAATAGTTCAAGCTGAATAGTTGATCAAACTGATTAGAAACATAGATACCCAAGTATCTAATCGGTTCTTGAGATCTAAGATTTAAAGGCAAAAAATTACCGCGTTCAATTGTAGAATCTCCGTTTTGTTTTGATTAATTTTATATCCACCTATCTGTTCAAATTGACCAAATTCAAATAGAACTTGCTCAAAATTAGATTTATCAGGTCGTAGATATAAAACTATATCATCAGCGAATAATTTTAATTTCGCCAATCCTTCTATTGGTGCTTTAATTTCAAGATTTTCACGAATTCTTATTGCCAGGGGCTCAATAAAAAAAGTAAACAAAATGGGGGACATCGGGCACCCTTGTCTGGTTCCTCGATTAATATTGATTGTCCCTATTGCATTGGCATTAACTACCACCCTGGCTTGGGCACCTTGATGAATATTTTTCAACATAGTAGTTATCTGGGCCGGGAAACCGAAGTTTTGCATACCGAGGAATAAAGCATCCCAGTTTACCAGGTCGAATGCCTTTTCGGCATCGACCATTGAAACCAAAATTGGAATTTTGTTGGTAGAAACATAATCAAGGGCCTGAATTAAAAACCCGGTATTTGACAACATCGACCTCCCAGACACAAAGCCAGACTGGTTGGGATGGATTAAAGCCTGGGCAATCGGGGTTGGGCCCATATTTTCATCAAAATCTTGAAATCCACATTAAGAAGGCTGATTGGAATATACGAGTTTACATCTTTATGATCTTTCCCTTTTTTAACAAAACTGACGATGATAGACTCCTTAAACCTCGGGGGGGACAATGCCTCCCGTTTTAACAATATTAAATAATTTGACCAGAAAAGGAGTCAGTTCTTTAGAAAAGATTTTATAAAATTTAATTGGGAGCCCGTCTGCTCCACAGGCTTTCGCCCCAGCTATGGATTTAACAGTGTCTAAAATGTCTGTATCCCGAATATCACTCTCAAGTTGATCAACTAACGGGGGAGGTAAAACAGGAAGATTAACTTCATCAAGGTATTTATGAATAAGATCTACCCCTACCTCGTATTTGTTGGAGTAAAGCTGAGAGTAGTGATCCATAAATACTTGAGCTATACCTTCTTGGTCTTTAATAATATTTTGAGTCTTGGGGTCAACGATCTCTGTTATTAAAGCATTTTCCTGTTTAGTTTTTGTTTGACCCGCTAACATTTTGACCACCATTTGACTCTCCTCGTATACTTTTTGTTGGAAAGTTTTAGAACTGTTAATTTCCTCAATTAAAAAAAACTATTTTAAGGCTACCTTCGCCCTTTCTAACTGTAAAACAGCATCTCCCCTCCCCACAGATAAAGTATCTCTCAAATTAGTAGCATAATCTACAGCCTGTTGGAGTTGATTGATCTTTTCCCTTGTTTCTCTTGACTGACCGGCTGAACGTGCAATCATCTGTCCTCTAATGGCTGCCTTAAACCCGCCTTAGACTGAAAAAATTTCTGCTGAGCCTTCATTTAAATAAAAAAACTCTAGTATCCACTTTTTGGTTTGAACTATCCAGTTGGGATCTTGGAGGAGTAGACGATCCATCTGCCACCTGGATTGAGCTCCCCTTTCGATCTCAAATTCTAGAGAAATTAAAGAATGATCTGAAAATGGGTTAGCACCTATATTGGTGTCTAAGACCTTAAGAGATCGTGATATAAGAAAAAAATCAATCCGAGAAGCCGTGTGAAATTGTTTAGAATAACAAGTAAATTTTGCAATAGTCGGATTGTGTTGGCGCCATTGATCCACGAGTAGATGTTCCTGTTTTAAGGCTTCCAATACTTTCTTTGTTTGGGGTTTAAGTTCTTTTTTATTTTTATTTGAGGTGTCTTTTTTCAGCTCTTGAATAAAATTAAAATCCCCACCCAGAATTATTTTTCCCGGGGCCCCTCTGAGTAGCTCACTGTTTTTAAGTAGGGCTTTAGTATCATCTACTATCGGGCCGTAATAGTTTAAGAAATGTAATGTCGTCCCGTTTAATTTGGCCTCAACCCAGAGCCAATGCCCTAGGGGGTCTCTCCGAATTCGACCGAATTCCCAAGGAAGACTACGGCAAAAATAAATCGCAACCCCTCTTTTAGCTAACCCAACAGAGGCAAAAAACACATGCGAAAAAAACCTGGGGAGATATAATTTAGGAAAATTAGTTTTTAAATGGGTTTCCTGGAAAAACAATACCTGGGGCATACAGGATACTAGCCACCTTATTAAAGCTCCATAATTGAGTTTATTTAATAACCGATTAGCATTAATGGAGATAATGCGACACAAACTACTCATTTTGCCCTGATTGTGGACAAATAGAAGTCAAAAAAATTATTCCAAAATTGAAACATTTCAACACTCCCACTTTCTTAAGAACTTTTACTACCATGCCCCTACTTCTGCTCTTTTTACTGCTATTCTTTTTAACCCTCCCTACACCCCCCTTAGACCTCTCAACCCAAACCTCAGAAGAGGTGTCCCAACACGCTAACCACCTCTTTCTACCCCTAGCGATGTTACTGGGTGCCATGAATCTGTACCCGGGGTAACCCCTCCCCCCCAAACCAGCACACGGATACTATACACCACCTAACTACCAAAAAAAACAAAAAATAGCAAAGCAAACAAGCAATAGGAAGTAAGAAAATACATACAATAGCTCGCTTTTAAACCCTAAAAAACAAAAAAGCTATCAAAAAGAAGAAAAACAATCTTAAGACAATGACTACATTATGAACTGGAACTGGAAATTTCCTTAAGAAAATCCTGTGCATCTTCTAAGTTGGTGAACATAGGAAATTTCCCCTTAACAAGTACACGCAATTTCGACTGTTGTGCAATTAATGCCTGAGCACCTTGAGCTTTGAACAAAAACAGGAGTTTAACAAATTCTTTACGTCTCCGAGCAGCCACAGCAGACAATTGTCTCTGCTGAATGGCTTTGGACAAGATCCTCTCCTTTATTCGAAAGACCGCAAAATTAACTAAAATAGTTTGGGGGCTGCTCATATTTGGCAAGGAATGAAACGGAACTCGATGGGCCCTGGTGATTGTGAGATCCCCGCTAAACTCTGGGAGAACCTTATCCTCAATAAAGGATTCTACCCATTGCGATGTCTGGGCCCCTTCGATTCTCTCCGGGATTCCCACTAAGCGTAAGTTGGAACGCCGAGAATAGTTTTCCGATTCCTCGAGCTTCATTTCTAGAGTTCTCCTGTACTTTGTAGCTTCTTGGACTTTGCTACATAATCCGGTTATCTGGTCCTCCAACTGGGAGATCCTGCACTCTGCTTCCTGTATTTTAGCTGGAAAACCGGCCACGGCCTCTTCTATCTTTCCCAAACGGAGATGAAGAGAAGCAATTTCATTTTCCTGGGACCTTTTCATATCTCTTATTTCATCCAGAATAAGATTAGGCATTGTTTTAATATCGAGCTGTCGTGTTGAGTCATCCATCTGAATTTCTACAGGGTCTACAGAATGTACAGGATCTGAACCTAAACTGGAAGCAATTTTTTGAGAGGTATCTAATAGCTTCTGCGCCTTTTCGCTATGAGCCAATTGTTGTAGCTGTTCCTGGGACCCAGGGGAAGATACCAGATTATTGTGAAATAAAGACTGGTTAAGGACAGGCTGAGAGAGTGCCGGCTGGATGGATTTGACTACAGACACAGACACAGGTGCAAGTGCAGGAGCGATATTCAAGGAATCAACATTCAGATCTTGTGATAAAATTGATAAAGTCAATGAGTTTTGATCTTGAGGAGGTGCTAAAGAGACTGAGGAGGTGTCCGCGAAAAAGGTGAACTGAGATCGAGGGGGAGCTGGCAAGGGTTGGCAAGATCCGTAGCCCGCATCTGAGATATATTAGGTGGAGAAAGAGCCAAATGCGTTGACTTTTTCATAAAGAGGGGAAACTCTTTAAGACTTTTTCGCTCCTCTTTACTGCTTTTGGTAGTTGCGACCACTACGGCATTGTCTACTTTTGGTTCATGAATCCCATCAATTCCTTTTATAGGTGCTGTAGGGGAGATTCTGTCGCCCAGGTTTACTCGGGGACACTCGTCAGAAGGATCATCTTCAGAGCTCTCAGAACTACAGTTATGATCAGGGCGGTTTCCCAACTGTCCAACTTTTCCTGTCCCAGAAGATAGCATTTTTGCCTGAGCCAGAGCCTGTCGGGTCTTTGCCTTTAGGCCAGTTGCCATATCGACTTTAGTGGTAGGATTGTTCTGTCTATTATGTCTCCCCATTGCCGACTCCAGCAGTGCGATGTAAGTAAATAAATTACCAAGCGTGACTTAAGGCAATTTCTCCTCTTTCTAGCGTGAATTATCACTGCTACTTCGCCTTCGCCCTTAAAAGTTCACTTTTCACCGTTTACCACCACTTTCACCACTTCTACTGAGCTCCACCGGTCCTCACCCCACTTTTCCCAATCTCCTCACCTCCTCACCTCCTCGCTTCTCCTCACCTCCACCTCCACTTCTTCCTGCCATGGTTTACTTCCTCGTTATTCCTGACAGCTGGGGCAGCCTTAGCACTGGTCCAGCATTAAGTGTGCTCAGCTGCAGAAATACAGAAGCATGTTGAAATCAGCATTTCTCAGCACTCCAGCTCGGAGAAAAAAGCCATCGTCCCACTATGGTCCAGTCCGGTCTCAATATCACTCAGTTCTCCGTGATGTTTATCTTTCCCAGGTCCTCTACTGGCAGCGCGCGGAAAAAATAATTTTGCCAAACCGCATTATCTTTAGCAGCCGCCGCTGCAGATGCCAAAGCCGTTGTGAAGCACCGCCATCGTCGTCGGGGGGGGGGGGCATGGTCACCAATAGCTACACGGAGGCGTGTCTCTCCGTCATAGCCCGAGAACCCTTGTTTGTGACTCCTCCAGGATGATTCTCAATGGAAAAGAATGGTTCGGATGTCGTTGGTGGTTGCAATGAGTGCTTTTTCAGTGCTGTGGCTCTTTCTGACGCCTTGTTGGGTACTGTCTCGAAGCTGGTTCAACTTGAGGTGTAAAAACCAAAGGAAACTTGAGGTGTGTCAGGAAGGACAAACGGAACTCTTCACGGAGGCAGAATGTAGATTAGTTCCCAATGCCCACCTCCCAGAGCTCACTGCATTAATCAGCTGCTCCAGACAGGGGGAAAGGGGAGTTGGACAGAAAAAGAGACACTCGAGCTGGTCTGGCTCCCTCCTCAGCTTACTGCAGTATTTCTGGGAGACCAAATGCACAGAGAGGGGATAAAAGGCATTGAATCTCTTTTCTTCCCTACTTAACAATTCTTTGCTCACTCACTCTCTCTCCTTCTCTTCCTACCAGATGTTTGCTGGAGTATTGCCTCTCTTTTATATGGTTCGATGTACACTCTGGTTTTCGGCTTTCTAAACCTGTATGAGCATAGAAACATACTTGATTAACTTCCCTCTTTGATTCCTCCCCATGCCTTCCTCACACTCTCTTTCTTTTCTTTCTTACCAGTCTATGTTCTTAGTAGTTATCCCTTTCTGAAACCGAAGTTCAGGTAACCTGTTTGTTCCTTCTTCTATGATGAAGTCTTGCTGCTTGTAATGAGGACTAAATGTCTTATACTCAAATAGACAACGCGCAAAAAAGGGACAGGGTAGGAAAGAAAGGAGGCAGGGAAAGTGAAGGGAAAACGCAAGGCTGATTAGGGGAAAAGCTGGAGAAGAAGCTGAAGTCCGCTGAGCGATGAATAAACAGCGCGCAAGTCTCTCAGAGTCCGCTTACTTGTGAAAGATGGCTCTGTCTCTTCTATCCGTAAACTGCAGTCGGTCTCCCTCACTCGCCGGTAAGCCTACCGGAGTAAGAAGACCCAGGATATTTCTAGGATACTCTGGAACTCTGTATACCTCTTTGCCTGAAGTCCGCTACTCAAATATGGTTCTCCGATATTAATTTCACTCTGACTAGATGGACTTAGATACTCTAGGAAATGCGTCTCCAAACACTGACTACTGTCAAGTGAAGACGAACCAAATTTCAATGCCAGGATAATTTCTTGTGAGGAGCGTGAGCTAAAGCTCCCTCACACGACTATGGTTGCATTGAAGTGCGCAGTGAAACGCGCTTCGTGAGGAGACGAAATCTCATGTTCCCGCGCGACTTCCTAGCGCAATAGGCTAGTCTGGAAAACTCGGCAGCCATCTTGGAACGGAGTCTTTTGCCTTAAATACTGGTCCAACAATTACAGAGGGAGGGTTTTACCAAAACCTGATGCAGCCCTAATGAACTGCGCAGTGTGGTGATAGCATTAAGTCCCATCCTGACAGTACCCCTCTCAAAGACCGATTCATCGGTCTAGGTTTCAGGGGATGTTGGGCATGAAATCGTCTAATTAGTCTAGGGGCGTGTACATTCTTTGCGGGTTCCCAGGATCTTTCCTCAGGACCAAACCCCTTCCAATCCACTAAATAGAGTAGGGTTCCTTTGCTCTTTTTAGAGTCTAACACCCCTTTTACTTCATATTCCAAAGGTTTGTCAATCATCAAAGGGGGGGAGGTTTGTCTAGTCTGAGATTAGGAGCTGTCTTCTTTAGGAGAGACACATGGAACACTGGGTGAATTCCTAACTGAGTAGGTAATTTTAATTTTTACAGTGACTGGTCCTAAAACTTGCTCGATGGCAAAGGGGCCTATGAAGCGAGGTTGGAACTTCCTATTTCCCTTTAACCTAAGGTGCCTCGAAGATAACCATACTGAATCCCCCACTTGATACTGCTGTGTCTTCCTCCTGTGTTTGTCTGCCTGTCTCTTTTAGCCTGCCTTAGCCTGGTGTAGGTTGGATTCTGCGGATTTTCGTGCCTTGCTCAGATTTGTAAATAAATCACTGACTGCAGGAACCCCAAAATCTCCCTGGTTACTAAAGGGATTAGGATGTAGCCCAGAGTTTAAATAGAATGGGGAGTAGCCAGTGGAAGTGTGTTTGGCGTTATTATGCGCAAATTCGGCCATCCACAACAAATCTGACCAATCACCTCCCTGTTCTAAAAGAAACAGACGCAAGTACTGTTCTAGTTCTTGGTTCACTCGTTCAGTCTGACCATCGGTCTCTGGGTGATAGCTGGTTGACAGCCTAACCTCCACTCCCATGCCCTTCATGAATGCCTTCCAAAAGCGTGACACAAATTGGGGACCCCGGTCTGAAATCACTATCTTAGGAACACCATGGACCCTTACAATATTTTCCCTGAAAAGTCTGGCTAGTTCGGAAGCTGAAGGGATCCCTTTGACTGGAATGAAATGACTCATCTTGGTGAAGGTGTCTACAATTACCAATATGGTGTTGAATCCCTTACTCAGTGGGAGGTCTACAATTAGGTCTAACGTGACAGTGTGCCAGGGATGTGGTGGAGTGGGTAAAGGCTGCAAAAACCCCTGTGGAGCTTGACTACTAGCTTTTCCTTGGGCACAAAGCTCGCAAGACTGTACGTATTTCTTTATTTGAGACGTCATATTGGGCCACCAGAAGTATCGCTGAACCAGATCTTTGGTTTTCATTGCTCCCTTGTGACCAGCCAAAGGCTGATCATGGCAGTCTTTCAAAACTTGTTCTTGGATCTCCTTAGTAGGAAGGAAAAGGGCACCATCTTGATAAGGCAAGGAATTAATTACTTCTCGACCCTCCTTTTGCCTAGCCCATTCGGCCATCTCTACCTCTGACATTACCCCCCGGATTTCTTTTTGGTACCGGGTTTCAGAAATGGTACACACAATCTTGGATTCAGGAATTATTGGTTGCGGAGCCACAGCATGTTCGGTACCTTCAGTTTGAATGCGGGACAAGGCATCCGCCTTTCCATTCTTGTTTCCTGGTCGGTAAGTGATCACAAAGTAAAAATCTGCGTAGTAAAGGGACCATCGCAATTGACGGGGAGTTAACGTTCTTGCAGATTTTAGAAATTGAAGGTTTTTATGGTCTGTGAACACAGTAACGGTATGACGGGCCCCTAACAAGTGATGTCTCCATTCGACAAAAGCTTCTTTCACCGCCAGTAGCTCCTTTTCAGCGATAGTGTAGTTTACTTCAGCTGAATTCAATTTCCGAGAATGGTAAGCCACGGGATGTAATTGCCCCGTTGACCTGTGTCGTTGAGACAATATTCCACCAACTGCTTGATCAGAAGCATCTGCTTCCACAAAGAAAGGTTCCGTAGGGTCTGCATGAAGCAGGATGGGGGCTGTGGTGAAACTCAACTTGAGAAACTCAAAGGCTTGCTCTGCCTCCGCTGTCCAGTGGAACTTCACTCCTTTCTTTAGCAATCTGGTAATTGGGATGATCTTCTGAGAGAATCCCTGGATAAATCGCCGATAGAAATTAGCGAATCCTAAGAATCTCTGAATCTCCTTCACATCCTTTGGCGATGGCCAGTCCACCACTGCTTGCACCTTCTTAGCTTCCATGGTGATCCCTCCTGGAGATAACACGAATCCCAGGAATTCCACTGTTTGCACGTGGAAAGCGCATTTCTCCAATTTTACATAGAGTTAATGCTTGCGCAATCTCTCCAAAACAGCCTTTACATGATTTGAGTGCTCACGTGGGTCAGTGGAATATATCAAGATGTCGTCCAAATAGATCACTGCGATCCGATCCACCAAATCTCCCATGATATCGTTGATGAAATGCTGGAAGGCTGCTGGCGCATTACACAATCCAAAAGGCATGACTTGATATTCAAATAGCCCATACTTTGTCCTAAAAGCAGTCTTCCATTCATGACCTTCCTTCATGTGGATGAGATGATATGCCCCTCGAAGGTCTAATTTTGTGAATATTTGAGCGTCCTTGATCTGATCTAGGAGGACTGAAATCAGAGGCAGGGGGTATCGGTTCTTGACCGTAACCCGATTGATAGCGCGATAGTCAATGCAAGTTCTCAGAGACCCCTCCTTCTTCGGAATAAAAAATAGGGGCGAGGAAACAGGGGACTGGGATGGTCGGATAAATCCGTTTGCCAGGTATCGATCCAGATATTCTTTCAAGTAACTGTTTTCCGCTTCCGTTAACGCATAAACCCTACTGCAAGGTAATGCCGCCCCTGGTTCGAGATCAATTGTGCAGTCATAAGAACGATGTGGAGGGAGTTTCTCGGCCTCTTGTTCACTGAAGACTTCTTGGAATTCTTGATACTCTGCTGGAATTTCCAAGGTATTGATTACTCCAATTGAATCTCCACCAAATGACAGCAAGGTGGCTAAAGATGGTTCGGGGGGTTCGCTCACCGAGAGAAAGCAATGTTCAGCACAGAAGGAGGAATCCATAGTGATGGTTCGATTCTCCCAATCGATGGTCGGATTATGCTGCGTCAGCCAAGGAAGTCCCAAAATTATCTGAAATTGCGGGGCATCAATCAAGTTGAACTGTAGAGCCTCATGATGACCATTGGACTGAATCAATTCCACCACCTCAGTGTGATGTGTGATCGGACCTGACGAGAGGTTAGTACCATCTACTGCCCGAACTGATTCCATTTGCTCCTTTCGCACTGCCAGTATTCCCATCTTCTTTGCAAATTTTATATCACAAAAATTGCCTGTGGCACCTGAATCGATCATTACTGCCACTCCTAGAAACTCCTAAATCTCAGTTTCATCTGCAAGGTTACATGTGGTGCCCGAGTTTGAAGGGTATTTGAAATTTGGTGATCCCTTGGAGTCTGATCTCCCACCTTCGCCATCTGAGCGACTCCACCTACAGATGGTCTTGGGAGTTTCCCGGATGTGGGGTCTTCGATTTCTTCGGACACTCTCTCACAAAATGCCCTGCTCCCCCACAATACATGCATAGCTTCTTCTGTCTCCTTTGTTCCTTCTCTTCTTTACTTAGAGGGCCTCGAACAGATCCAATCTGCATTGGCTCACTTTCCGCTGTTCCACCGGTAGCCTTGCTGGATTCTGTCTTCATTCGATCAAAGCGTGGATAGTTCCAGCGAAAGTCCTTCATCTTCCTTTCTCCCCTTCTCTCTGCACTACGGAAATCGATTTCCAGAACTAAATCCAGCAACTCTGAGAATTCAATGGGGCGCTTGGGAATCTGTGCCAGGGTATCTTTGATGTCATCACATAGGCCTCGATAAAACAGTGCAGACCTCTTTTCCTCTGGCCAATTGGTCTCCACCAACAGTTTATTGAACTGAGTTAAGTAGGAGATAAGGTCCTTATTACCTTGACGCAATTCTAAGAGTTCATTATCTGTAGCCTGAGATACTCTACGCCTATCAAAGATCCTGAGGAATTCTGTCTTGAACTGCTCCAAGTTGTATAAAAAAGGATCGTCCCTGGAAACTAATGGCATGGCCCAATTTGCAGCATCCCCTCCCAAATGCGACAATATGAAGGCCACCCGAGATTGGGCATCTGGGAATAAATTGGCACGACACATAAAGTGTAAGGAACATTGGGTGAGGAAGAGCTGCGCCTTCTGAGGGTCTCCACAATATCTTTCAGGGGGGGCTAGTGGAATGATGGGGGACACAGAATGAACAACCTGTGCAACTGTGCATGTGTCTTGTTTTGTCTGTGTGCCACTGGGAAAGGTTTGAGCGGAAGTTGCCCCTGAGGATATCTCACTAACTCGCTGAGATAACAATAGTGTCTCCTGTCTAGACGCCATAACTTCCTGCCTTAAACTCTTATTTTCTTCGCTTACGGTTCCTAATTCTCTCTGGATACCCTCCAGCATATCCCCTAAGGCCTTTAAACTAAAACCCTCCGCCATTCTGCCCAGGTGAAGGAAACTCGTGGGCACTTCAATCTGTCAGGAAGGCCAAACGGAACTCTTCACGGATGCAGAATGTAGATTAGTTCCCAATGCCCACCTCCCAGAGCTCACTGCATTAATCAGCTGCTCCAGACAGGGGGAAAGGGGAGTTGGACAGAAAAAGAGACACTCGAGCTGGTCTGGCTCCCTCCTCAGCTTACTGCAGTATTTCTGGGAGACCAAATGCACAGAGAGGGGATAAAAGGCATTGAATCTCTTTTCTTCCCTACTTAACAATTCTTTGCTCACTCACTCTCTCTCCTTCTCTTCCTATCAGATTTTTGCTGGAGTATTGCCTCTCTTTTATATGGTTTGATGTACACTCTGGTTTTCGGCTTTCTAAACCTGTATGAGCATAGAAACATACTTGATTAACTTCCCTCTTTGATTCCTCCCCATGCCTTCCTCACACTCTCTTTCTTTTCTTTCTTACCAGTCTATGTTCTTAGTAGTTATCCCTTTCTGAAACCGAAGTTCAGGTAACCTGTTTGTTCCTTCTTCTATGACGAAGTCTTGCTGCTTGGAATGAGGACTAAATGTCTTATACTCTTGCTCAAATAGACAACGCGCAAAAAAGGGACAGGGTAGGAAAGAAAGGAGGCAGGGAAAGTGAAGGGAAAACGCAAGGCTGATTAGGGTAAAAGCTTGAGAAGAAGCTGAAGTCCGCTGAGCGATGAATGAACAGCGCGCAAGTCTCTCAGAGTCCGCTTACTTGTGAAAGATGGCTCTGTCTCTTCTATCCGTAAACTGCAGTCGGTCTCCCTCACTCGCCGATAAGCCTACCGGAGTAAGAAGACCCAGGATATTTCTAGGATACTCTGGAACTCTGTATACCTCTTTGCCTGAAGTCCGCTACTCATATATGGTTCTCCGATATTAATTTCACTCTGACTAGATGGACTTAGATACTCTAGGAAATGCGTCTCCAAACACTGACTACTGTCAAGTGAAGACGAACCAAATTTCAATGCCAGGGTAATTTCTTGTGAGGAGCGTGAGCTAAAGCTCCCTCACACGACTATGGTTGCATTGAAGTGCGCAGTGAAACGCGCTTCGTGAGGAGACGAAATCTCATGTTCCCGCGAGACTTCCTAGCGCAATAGGCTAGTCTGGAAAACTCGGCAGCCATCTTGGAACGGAGTCTTTTGCCTTAAATACTGGTCCAACAATTACAGAGGGAGGGTTTTACCAAAACCCGATGCAGCCCTAATGAACTGCGCTGTGTGGTGATAGCATTCAGTCCCATCCTGACAAGGTGGGTTGTGAGTTGCTTGTTGATGGCCTTCCTAATCACTTTGCCTTTAAAGGGCAGCAGGGGGATGGGTCCAAAGTTGCTCACTTGATTTTGGTCAACTGTAGGCTTCTTGAATAGATCATTGATTTCAGCAAGTTTCCATTTATCCGAGAAGGTGGTGGACATAATAGAGGTACTAGTAATGTGGGTCGGTGTGGTGCTGATTGGAAATGTTCTCAGATTGTATATGTGATAAGGGTAAGGGGCCGTGGGGGTCCTGCGTGGATGGTGTGAATGATTGCTGCTGTATCATTTCTGGTGAGGGTTGTCCATTTGGTCATGGGGCTGTCATGTTTGTTTATGGATAGGATGGCAATGAGTTCTCTGTAGTCAGGTTGGTGTAAAGTTGCTGTTTCTGTGAAAAAAGTTGGATACGTTGGTGCAGTGTTATTGGAATGTAATGATGCTGTTGATGGCTGCTGAGGATAAGGTGAAGTCTTTGACAAATAAGAACATCTCCTTTTAGATGTTGGAGCTTTCTTTATGTAGTCCAGCAGCGTTGTTTTTATAGCATTGAGTATAGACTTCTGTAAAAAGCAAAATGTAAATGTGTGTGTTTGTACTTATATAGCGCACAGCTACCCCATTTCGGAGTTTCCCGGCGCTGTACTCATACCGCTAGGGAACCCTTCCTGGTTTTTCCCTGTGAAATGTCCACTCCTGGGCATCCCCAGGGTGAAGACAGGCATCCCGGCGCTGTTGTGGAGATTAAGCAAGCTATTGCCCAGAGTTGCAGCGTGGGACCCATGATTAGAATGGGCACCGAGGCAAGAAATCAGGTCAGAGGAATTATGAGCCCAAGACCCGCCAAGACTCACCGAGGCGGGAATTGAACCCTGGTCCCAGGCCAGACCTCGGCATCAGGGTCTGCCGCTCTAACCATTGAGCCACACTTCTCCACATTGAGCCACACTTCTGCAAAAGATGTGCATAGAAAGAACTTGGCCATCTAGAGGGGCTTTGGTGTCTGAAAAGAGTTGTCTCCCTGTGAAGACTTCTATACTAGATAAGGGATGTGCGAAGACAGACAGATGGGATGATCAGCAAAAGTGCTAACGCCTCACCTCATCAACACGTCAATCACTATGATCAGGGCATGTCAGTGATCATGCTGGCTGCTGACTGCTTGCTCCCCGTGCCTGTGTGCAGTCCAGAAATCGATTGTGATTAAAGCAGCCAGGAGGATTGCTCAAAGAACATCACTATGACTCAAAACCAGTGGCAGAGTCAAATGGGATAAGCTCCCCGGTGTAGGTCCTAGGCGGTTCTTGAGGGCTGTCAGAGATGTGGAGCTATCTGGGAGTTGCTGGAATTACAGCTGTAAGAGAGGCCTGCTTTCTCCCTGGTACTTCTTTGGATCTTAGGGGTGTCCACAAGTCAATGCTCTCTACTCATACTTTTTTTTTTTTTTCAGCTGCATTGAAGCACTACGCGGTGAAGGGTCGCTGGGCAAGGCCACAATAGTGTCTTTTTGCCTCGTTTCAGAGATATTTGATATATTTAAAAGAGTGGATTTGCTAGAAGGGCCAGATTAAGGGATTCAAGAGGCTTTTCAGATTGGGAGTATTAGACAATACAAAGTAATCCCAGGGCCTCTGGCTCTACAACAATGACATATTTCGAGATATCTGCCCCAAACCAAAGAGCTTGGAAAAAGGTTGGGCAAGCCACCGCATGAGCTATTCGCACTGCTTCCGCTCATAAGAATTATACTCTCTACAATGAAGGTGCAACAATAGCGAGGACCAGCACCCCTTGGAGGGGGGGGAATAATTTCTATGAGCTCTGGGCAGAACGATAGCAGCACGGAATCCATATCTGTAACGCCCACTCAGATCTCATTGCAAGAATTAAGAGAATCTATTTCAGAACCAGAGACTGCTCTTCTGAAACCTAAAGAAGTTATGGAATAACCCCTGTTTATGAAGGCAAAATTAGGCCCTGGGCAAGTGTGGCCACACTAACTAATCAGTCCAAGAAGGTGCAGCTCCCGCAGCCTGCACAGTCCCCATAGCCTCCACAGTCACCACTGCAACAGCCACATTCATCTACTTTTTCCTCTGAGGGCAAACTAATAGTATTTCAACCCATGCCAGTCCCTATAAAGCTAGCTATAGCCCTGGGGTCACCCACCACTGAGCAGCAAGGCTCAGGATGTAGCAAGGTGCAACATGGTCGACATCTTGCAAATAATGAGACTTCAGGTCAGTTTTCCTTTCACGATGCAATGGGGAGCTAAGACTATGTTAAATCTCATCCTGGAGAAAATACGGGACTCGAGAGCTTCAAAAGCTATGGAGATCGCTGCCTTATATTCCCGCCTTACAAAATCGAGGAGACTCTGGCACAGATCCTGGAGAGACTAAGAAAGGCGGAAGGAAGGATCTTTCAGCTAGAAGATCGAGTAGTTATCCTGCAGGAAAAGACAGCCATTTTCCAAAAACAGAAATCTTTGAATACAAGTTCGAAGAGTTGGAAAGTCCCTCAAGGCACACTAATTTGTACATTGTTGGAGTCCCAGAAGGTTTGGAGGGCCAGCAAATGCTGCAGTAGGTAAATACCTTCATTAAAAAATATGTCCTTACGGAACACTCTGTGATCTCACACTTACAAAGCCCACCGAGTACCCGTGCATCTGCCTCCAATTTCAAAATATCTTCGCACAATTTTGGTCAATTTGGGGATTACATGGTGAAGGAGTTAGTGCTGTCTAAAGGTATCAAAGAGAAACAGTTTAGTACCCCTGAAATCCCTCTCTGTCATATATTTTCTGACATGCCTACCTCAGCAATGAAGAGGTTGAAAGAACTTGTAAAGATGCTTCATCTTTTTGAGGCGCAAGGTGCACACACAATCATCTCACAGTAGTCGAAGCTGAAGGTGCTAGTAAAGGGTTTGTCCCATATTTCCTGTAATGTTTTGGAGGCTCAAGAACAATTAAAACAAATATCAGAGAGCCATAAACAAGGAGTGTGTGAGCAGAAAAGTGGACTATGGGGATTCTGACAGTCCAAAATTGGTGAACCACGATGATAATATGTGACTCTCCCTTGCTCTAGGGACCGAATGTTGACTATCAGGGCAATGGTTATTTAGAACTTTATTAGAGCGGGGGGATGGAGGCCAGTGGCCTTTGAGCAAGGGTGTGTTTATGTCTATAGGGGGGGCTCTCCCCACTTTCTTTCTTTTTTTCCAGTCTTCTCCTTCTCTTTCTTTTTTGCTGACATGGTTGGGGGGTAAGGGTTTGCCGATTAATCTGAGCACAAGACTAGGGTGCCAGATTCTTTGGGGAGGAAAGTATGTCAGGTGTGATGGAACACCACTCACCACAGTGTAGGGACGGTGGTGATGGTTCACGTGTTAGGTGGAAGAGAGGGGTGAAAGGACTGGAAAATATGGATCCATGTCTGGATTTAATTCAAGCAGTAAGGAAGGTAGATTAGATTGTTAGGCTGGATTGAGGGGAGCTTCAATCAGCAGCGAGGGCCTCTCTATTTTTTTAGTTCATGGCAGGAGCAAGGACCCTGGAGGAAATGTCTTTTAATGCAAATGAGCTTAACAATGTTTAGAAACTTCGGGCAATAGAAAGTTGGGTTTTAGCCCAGAATCCTGCAGTGATCTTGCTCCAGGAGAGCCATATTGGCAGGTAAACTGTCAGGATTCTCAATGTTCAGAAACTGGACAAATTATAGACCTTTTGTTTTTCGGCCCAAGCCGCTCGTCATGATACAGCTATTTTCTTGTCAAATGTGCAGGTGGAGAAGTGGTCAACAGCAACAGTGATACAGAGGGTTGTTGGTGCTGGGTTAGATGTTTGATAGGGTAAAAATCCTTTACATTGCTATCTATTATGCCCCAGTGGGAGACAACATTACTCTACATGTGAATTTATTCCAATCACTTATGCAAAGCACAGTAGGGGTTTCAATTTGCTGCAGGATCCACAACTGGATTCTCTGGTTAAGTAAAAAAACTGACAAAACCAAAATCCTTGAGAATCATTCGGAACTTCAAGGATATTCTCTCTTTAACTGACCCTTGGTGGGCAGTGTGCCCCACAGTAATTGCATATACCTGCTTCTCTGGGAGGTTTTGTACCTCCTCTGGTATAGATTTATTTTATCTCTGGCGTTCTTACTCATAAGTCACAAACAACTATGTCTAATGGATTCTCCGATCATGGAATGATTAGCCTCCAGCTTGAAGTGACCAAATCCCTGTTGGGCCCTAGATGATGGGTGTCAAGCAATATCTGCAGGAGGAAGGGTGGGCACAAATTCTTACAGATAAGGTTAGGAAATTTCTGACGATCAATAAGACTGCATCAGAGTACATTCTTTGGGACTCCTTTAAGGCATTTATTAGATGGAGAATAGTAAGTAAGATTGCAAAGAATAGCCTCAAAGCCAAAAAACAAAAACATATTTTAGAAGAAAAGTTCAAACAGAGCTATGCCAGGTTTCTGCAGAAGTCATCCAGGACTAACAAAAAAACTTTTGACACTGCCAGACAGGCGATGAGTGAATCTTACTATGTCAAATGTGCCACACTAACCTAGATTCAGGCACAAAAGATTCAAGAAGAAAGTAACTTCATTGGCAAATTTTTAGCATGGAATGCATGGGAACAAGCAGCCAAGAATGGGATAAATGCTTTGAAATGCCCAACAAATGGTATGATAAGTAGGGAATCAGAGAAGGTGGGAGAAATTATGTTAAATCAATATAAACAGAATCAGTCAATTGATATACTCTCTCTAGAAAGATTTTTAGTAGATTGTGATATCCCAGCCTTAACTAGAGAGGAGGGAGTCGATATTGATATCACCCAGAATTGCATTGAGCACTCTATATTAATCACAGGAGAATGGAGGATTGGCACTCTCTAATCTCTGAGATTACTAGTATGCCTATTTTCCACACTTTATGTCTAGGTTCAGTACAAAGACACTCATGATTTTTTTTTATAAATAACTTTATGCAGTTAACTTTTTTAGAGCTTAATATCCGGGACATACTAAAGATGGCTAAGCTGCCTAAACAAGTACATTATAGGAGCTTGTTGTGGCTCTTTTGAAAACCTAGATATCTCTATAGGAGATACTCAATTCCCCATATTAATGCGGTGACTCCCTTGGCTGCTGTGGATATAGTTCCAGGGAGAAAGCTCTCCTTAGACATTGTTCAAAGATGGGGTAAAGAAGGATATTGGAAAATTTTAGACTTCCTCATGGGAGACAGATTGCAAAACTTTGGGGAAGTAAGGCAGCGTATACATGATGACTTTCTCCTCTCTGACTCATTTTGAATAGTCAATAAAGTTCTATTGGATTTGGATTTAGGCTTGATTCATAGCAGTGGAGAGGTGGTGTCTGCCCTAAATAAAGATATGGGGTTTTAAAAGTCGGCCAGGGGAATTGAAAAGAATGCTTGTAGTACGCAAAGGTCTGCTTCCCTCCCTAAAAGCAATTAAAAAAAGGTACCAGTATAAAGGCCTTGAAATGACAAGTAAGATGTGGAAGAACGTCAATATGTTACATTTTAATGTATTATGGGGAGTCAATTGGCATTTAATGCTTTTTTTCCCAAAATGGCTTCTGTATAGAACCCCAGCTCTTTAAGCATGCATTAATAAAAACATAATTAAAAAAACAAATACTTTCACTTTTGTTTTGCTTTGACATCAGCAAGCACAATACACTACAAGTTACATCAAAGCAAGAAAGATATTTCCCTTCTATCTTGATTTTTATTTTGAAAAAGAAAATGTTCTCACTGTTCTGTTCCAAAACATTGGATGACCTTTGACTTCCGTTGCACTGTGAAGGAGTTGCAGTGGAAAACAAAGCATTGTATACTACACTAAAGAAATTCAAAATATTAGATTTCAGTGCTGTGCAAAGTTGTATGAAGTCTCCCCCCAAAAACAAGAGTCTGGATTGGACTTATAATGGAGAACTTTTGCATATTTAAGCAGACAATGGTAATATTTGCTTGCAGTACAATGTGCATTTAGTATCTAATGCTTGGTTTTCCTTTAATATAACCTGTGCCAGGGGTCATCGTATTAGGCAGTGTATTGATAATTAAGGCATTCCAGGATGCTTGTTTCCGGTTCAAGGAAGACCAGTCTTAGCAGTTCGGGCTGGACTGTTCCCATGAGGCACAGGGTCAAGACTGGTTTGCATATAGCTGGGTCTGAATTGGTGTTGCGAAGTGAGCTAAAGAACAATGATGAATTCAACTCAAATCTGTGACTGGGGGTGAGTGTCAGAAATGTTTCAGCATTCTGTCCATCATATGTTTGCTTTGATCCATTGTAAAGCAGTCATACAATACATGGATGTTTTATAACTCACATTCTGGTCAGTCTAACCTTTGTTAACTAAAATGTAAAACCACAATTGTAATACTATCTACCAAATGTTGGGCATAGGCCTAATGTCTTCATTTTTGTACTCGCAGTGACCTTTTCCCTTCGGACTTGTCAATGGATCAGACTGCTCCTTACACTTGGCAATTGTACGAAAGAGATAAGATTCACGAAATATAGGCAGGAGTAAATAGTGTTTGCAGAGAACCAGATGGATTGCAATTGGTAAAACTGCTACCTTGTTCCCTGTCTTCTTGCTAGAAAAACAACTAAAGATAGTATTGATTATATTTACAGTGGCATCAAGCAGCAAAGAGGTAAAACATATTCATTTGTAGTCAGCCGCGGTCCGTGCAGGTAACAGCGGTGAGGCCGTGGGGCCGTGTAAGGGGGGATTTTGAGGGACGATGCAGAGGGAAAATTAATGTTTCATTTACTTTTACTGTTACGTGCACAGACCGCGGCTGTTTGTAGTATGTAAAAGAATCTGAAATAATACAAACATTTAGAACACTCATACAATGCGCTTAGAGTGACCAACTTTCTTTCTAAAGGGCCTAGGAACTAAGTGAAAATGACTTGAAATACCTAACCCCTAGCCACTCCTCCTCTTGGGGTTAATTGATACTAATCACATTCATGATTGACTTACATCAAAACATTTATAGTCAGTTTGGTTGGAACTTGTAGTTGATCTCTATAGAGGCCCTAAGTTTGATTATTTGTTCATGATTTATTGTGCCGCAGGTGAGCATCTGCTTTCTAACATCAATGACAATAACTTAGGACCTGATTACGACTTTGGAGCAGTTGCTGGCTGAAGAGGGGTGAAACCCCGAAACCGGTCCTAGGATGCTTGATTCCAGTCCAGGGAAGACATGGCTTGGCAGTTCGGGCTGGACTGTTCCCATGAGGCACAGGGTCAAGACTGATTTGCATATGGCCATGTCTGAACTGGGGTGGCGTGGTGAGCAAAATAACAATGGATTAAACCCAGATCTGTGACTGGGGGTGAATGTTTTGCCAATGTGCAACATTTCGTTCATCATCTTGTGTGTTTTGCTGTTCGCCCTATGTGGGAAGGGTATGCCCAGACGTGGGTCCCGTGCTCACTACGCCACTGGAGCCAAGCTATCCTGGCTGAAGAGGGGTGAAACCCCTAAACCAGTCCTAGGATGCTTGATTCCAGTCCAGGGAAGACATGGCTTGGCAGTTCGAGCTGGAGTGTTCCCATGAGGCACAGGGTCAAGACTGATTTGCATATGGCCATGTCTGAACTGGGGTGGCGTGGTGAGCAAAATAACGATGGATTAAACCCAGATCTGTGACTGGGGGTGAATGTTTTGCCAATGTGCAACATTCCGTTCATCATCTTGTGTGTTTTGCTGTTTGCCCTATGTGGGAAGGGTATGCCCAGACGTGTGTCCCGTGCTCACTACGCCACTGGAGCCAAGCTATCCAGGCTGAAGAGGGGTGAAACCCCTAAACCAGTCCTAGGATGCTTTATTCCGGTCCAGGGAAGACATGGCTTGGCAGTTCGAGCTGGACTGTTCCCATGAGGCACAGGGTCAAGACTGATTTGCATATGGCCATGTCTGAACTGGGGTGGCGTGGTGAGCAAAATAACGATGGATTAAACCCAGATCTGCGACTGGGAGTGAATGTTTTGCCAATGTGCAACATTCCGTCCATCATCTTGTGTGTTTTGCTGTTTTCCCCATGTGGGAAGGGTATGCCCAGGCGTGGGTCCCATGCTCACTATGCCACTGGAGTCAAGATATCCTGGCTGAAGAGGGGTGAAACCCCAAAACCGGTCCTAGGATGCTTGATTCCGGTCTAGGGAAGGCATGGCTTGGCAGTTCGGGCTGGACTGTTCCCATGAGACACAGGGTCAAGACTGATTTGTATATGGCAATGTCTGAACTGGGGTGGTGTGGTGAGCAAAATAACGATGGATTAAACCCAGATATGTGACTGGGGGTGAATGTTTTGCCAATGTGCAACATTCCGTCCATCATCTTGTGTGTTTTGCTTTCTGCTGGCACAGCTGCACCAAAGCCGCACAGCGACCGCCCGCCCAAATACGAGTTGAACTTGTGTAACACGGATGGTCCTTCGCCTTTCCAATGTTGCAGCCTGTAAAACAATCAATGAAATGGAAACATCAAAGGGCCCACGAATTTAGCGAAGCAGTTGGGAGGACATTAGCTATTCGCACAAGACAAAGGATCGCTTCAGGTGAGGTTAGAGAAATTATAGATTCAGAAGGTAATTTGTGCACGAGTCAAGATGAAATAAGAGAGGTATTTAGGAAATTCTATGCCTCCCTCTATGACGAGCAAAATGGGTATGACCTGGATCAGATGGGGAAATATATGGAAGATATCCCAGTGGTGCGAATAGAAGAGGAAGTAGTAGAGGGGTTGGAAGATCCATTGGACCTACAAGAGATAAAAAGCGCTATAGCGAATCTCCCTTCGGGTAAAGCATCAGGTCCTGATCAAATTCCAATCGAATTTTATAAGATATTCTGGGATGCTCTTTCACAAGACTTCGTTATAATGATACAGAAAGCACAATCTGGGGTCTCTGTACCAGAGTCATGGGGTGGTGCTGAAATAGTGGTAATTTTGAAGAAAGGAAAACCTCCCACCATGCCAACATCATATAGGCCAATCACGCTCATGAATACTGACGCAAAAATTTTCTCTAAAATATTAGCTACAAGGTTTGCACAAATAATTGATTCTCTTGTGAGCACTAATCAACATGGATTTATCCCAGGGAGGGGTACGACTCACCATACTCGCAAGGTTATTACACTTTTTGACGCCACGGAGGTTTCAGGAGACCCGATGGCCGTAATGTTATTAGATGCAGAAAAAGCATTTGATCGGGTCTCCTGGAATTATTTGTGGTATACCCTGAGAAGAGTAGGGCTCAAAGATGGTTATATTAAGGCAATTCAAGTGCTATACAGAGCCCCAAGTGCTGTGATCCGGATTAACTCAGGTTTAACTAAGTCTTTTCAAATTAAGAGAGGTACCAGGCAGGGCTGCCCTTGCTCTCCGCTTTTATTTGCGATGTATATTGACCCCCTGGTCCGAAGACTAGAGAGCTGTGATATGATTCGCCCAGTATGCACGCCCATGGGATATAGTAAGGTCCTTGCATATGCGGATGACGTGGCAGTGATCACATCTAATCCCATAGAAGCTATAGCGCAGGTTGAAATTGAGGCCATCAGATTTGGACAAATATCGGGTTATAAAATGAATGCCAATAAGACTCAGATAATTAAGAACAAGTACGTAGACTGCCCTGATCATCGGGTGGTGCAGGATGCGGTGTATTTGGGAGTAACTATTTCTTCTGATCTAGATACATTGGTAGAGAAAAATACAACTCCAGTTTTTCTTAAGGCAAAAAGGGATCTAGATAGGTTTGAGAATCTTCATCTTTCCCTTGTGGGGCGCACTAATATTATAAAGATGTTGATCTTACCGAAGTTTTTATATCTTTTTAGGGCAATACCATTATTATTTGAAACAAAATGGTTTAAGGAATGTGAACATATGATCAATAGATTTATCTGGGCAAAGGGAAAAACAAGGAGAGCCCTTAGGTTTATGGCACTGCCTCGTGATAGGGGAGGTTGGTCTCTTCCGGATCTAAAACTATATTATTGGGCAGCGGCCCTACAAAATATGCTGGGTCTGATAGGAGGGGCAGAGGTCGAAGGACAAGATAAGGCGGGTACATTGGCAATTTATGGCTTATGTTTGGGGGTTGAAGCTGAGAATATATTTTTAAAGCAAACCGATTTTTGTTACTTTAAAAGGACACGATTTAAGACGATTCTAGCAGCTTATAATATATGGAAAGCATTCTCAAAAAGTTTTGGCTTAGGCAAATATAATGCATACACTAGAATGAGTATGAACTCTACTTTCCCAGTAGATATTTTTTCAGGTTGGGTTTTTGGAGAATGGGGAAGAAAGGGGATAAGGATGCTGGGAGACATCAGGACCACACAAGGGGTCCTCCAATTTTCGGAGATACAGTCAAACTATGGAATTGAGACGAGACATTTTTTTAAGTTTCTGCAAATAAGAAGCTATGTTGAAACAAAGCGGGGGGGCCCAGCTGGGTTTTCTAGGATTCCAATTATGGATTTAGTACAAGCAGGGTCAGACTGCACGATTCGGAGGTTTTACTCAGAATTGATAAAGGCCAAACAAGACGATAAAGATAGAATGGCGCAGAAATGGGGGAGGAAGCTGGATATAATAGAAGAGTGTTTTCATGTGTCTTTAGAGTTGGGTCAGAGTATTTTATGTTCGGCACCCCTACAGGCGCAACATTATAAAACTATTTATCATCTTTATCACACTCCGGCGAGAATTGCTCAGTGGGGAGGAATCTCGGGAATTAGATGCCCGAGATGTGGAAGCTTAGAGGCTGACTTGACTCACATGCTTGCAACATGTACCCATTTGCAATCCATCCAAAAGAATATCGAGGAATTTCTATCTAGAGTTTTAGCTGTAGAAATAATCTTATCTCCATCGATAATTCTCCTTGGGGTTAATCATAATGATATACACATGAAGGGGGGATACTTCTTATTTGTTGCAATGGCAGTATTAAGACTATGTATAACTTCAGCCTGGCTAGATCCTATATCCCCATCGTATCATCAATGGTTTGCTCGATTATTGGCAATATATAATCTAGAGAATGCTATATATGCTAGAAAAGGGAAAAGAGGGAGAATATTAGGAAGAAAAATTTGGGACCCATTAAAGAAATGGAAAGAGGATCCTACCTGACTCCCTACTGAAGTTTTCAAGTAGTGAGAGTATTTTATAAAGATATTGTGTATTGCAATAATATTCTTTTCCTGTGTATTGTTTTGTATATTATTTCATTTCAAATGTGTTGTGCCCTGTGTATAACTTCATAAACTTATAAATAAAATAAAAAAAAATAAAAAAAAGGAAACATCAAAAAGTTGTGCTCCCTTGAATGTGTCCCTATGGTGGGGGTGTATGGGGTTCTTTTAAGACCCCCTTTGTTCCTCCACCGCCAGCCTTTTCCTCTCAGGGCTCTTGCTATGAAATGGCTGGTGCAACTCGTAATATGCTGAGTGGGACCGTGCCAGTCAAGCTCAGCATTTTAGATTGTGGCGCAGCTCTGCCACCACCAGCGGACCTTTGTTCCCTGCCACAGTCAGTGGTCATCCGCCACAGCAACTTTTGAAGTTGTAGTGTGTCGGATGGACCCACGCCACCGCGAAGCCCCTAGTTCGAAAAATATGGCCATTACACTCTACCAGAGCTCTACATCTTGACTGAGTGCTAAATGAAATTATCAAAAGGTCACATGAATATTGAACAAGTATATTTTTGCTGCTCTTCAAGCATATCTTGCTATAAGGCAACATTAAATTATCATGGCATGCTATCTACACAAAACCATTGTATAAAAATAGTGTAAAGATCAGATCTGCTCCATACAAGCTTATTGTACTCTTGAATTCTAAAATAAATCTATGTGAGGCTTCGGCTCAATTTCTTTGAAAGAACTCAAACTATCCTGCTTTAGCACTCTGGAGTTCATATAGGTCTCAGAGGAATCGCATCAGGTCTTGGTTCTATGAAGTGTTGCATTGAGTAGTTGATGTAGAGTTTAATCTAAATGACTTTTTTGCTGATTTCTTAGCACCATCCAACAGAGTAAATCAGCATTGTGTAGTCCGCAAATCTGCAGGCCATGGCAATACTTCAGTCACTTTCATTTGTGGTGGAGGCATTCTATACTTCCAATTGTACCATGATTCATTTATATAATCAAGAAACTTCATCAAATAGAATCATGGCTAGCAAGGTGCATCCTTGTCACTTTAGTTTTTGCTTTTTCCATTTTAATGTTTGTATAAAAGCCTTGCTTTAGGAAGGATGTTTCCTCTCAAACATTTAGGAGTGTCATGTTAGTGTTTTATTCATGCTGACCTACTTATATTGTTTGACTAGACAGTCACATCTCTACAGAGTCAGCTGAATTATTTAATGATACACTGCAATAACAACCAATTAATGATCAACACAGTTTAACTCAATGGTCTTATATTGGAAAATAGATGCTCTATGTTTTGCTTGTCCCTGATGACTGCAGTTTGAGAGTGCATAAGTACACGCAAATCTTGTAATCTGGAAAACGAAACATGATATATCTGCTCATCTCAAAATATGTGACCCTTAGTCATTAAGTCTGCTTTGTGGTTGCTTTTCTCTCAACTCTCCCATCAAGGGTCTAAAGCAAAATATCATCCCACGGATTTGCATGGTAGTGACATACTCATCTTATATTCTGTCCTTAGATCTTGTAAAACTATGGTGTCTAGGGGAAGCACGACATTTGCACATACCTGCTAGTATTGAAGGTTAAGATTACAATTTGTGGTCCTGATCTGGTGGGAGTGACAAGGCCCAAGTTGTTTCTTCATATATTCAAACATGCAAGACTGAACGCATCACGGAGTGCCATTCATCACACATTACCTGGAGCATTGAAAAATACTGATCTACATTTCATTATGGTGTGCATCCTATCATGTTATTGTGATATATATATGCCTGTCCCGTCCATGGAATAGATACACCCTTGTTACACATTTCATGTACTTCACATCTTATACGGTTCATAAATCATAGATATAGGGTGCTGTAGAATCATTTTTAAATTATGGTTCAATAATGAGAGGCTGTAAGTAGGTTCACTGATTTGTTTTTTTCAGCTAAAATGTTGTCAACAATTTAACATGTATAATTGCATGATGAAATTTACAGTTTTAGCATACATTTTACAAAATGTTGTATGTAATGAATTTATGTGCAAATGTTTTAATGTTTTTTTGAGGCACATTTTTAAAGTCTGTCTTCTTCAAGTATGTCTACTCACGTGATGTGTGTTCATCACTTGACACATTTCACATACAATTGTATTCACCTCAAGGTTAATCAGCACACACACGCATGATTTGGTGAAGTGCGGCATAATCTAGTGGTGGAGGTACGTTCTTATTTTAATGGTTTTTATCCAGTCCCTGACACTTGGTGATGCACCTTTTTGCATTTTAACTTGAATTGAGTGATCTTCACGCACGGTTATGGATGAGCCTTACATGGCATGGGAAGATATATGGTGTAAGAAAACATATATGTATCAAGCCGTACATGCTTGTCACATTGCATTTTTTAATTTTTTTATTCGGTTTCCATCTGAGCACATTATTGTGGGCGATGACTCATGAGAAATCTAAGGCCATCTGATGCAGCACTCGTAAAATGTGTTTGAGCGCTCTTAAAAGTTATTAAAGTTTGATACATGGATGGATACCGATGTAACCCTTCAAACATTAGTAGTGTTTTTATGTATATTGTAGTTTTGACTGAAGCGAGACAAAATAATGCACTCATGTGATTCTCCTCAATTTTTGTTTTCCCTGAAGAAGGGCACACTTGCCCGAAATGCATTGGGAGTACCATCGAAATGTTGAACTATGTGGGATTGTCAACCTTTGATGTCTCAGATTAAAGACTATGGGCACTCGTTGAACTTTTGAGAAACTGAGTGTTAATAATGTTTGGTTACAAATCAGATTACGTATGGAAAAAATTTGATTAAAGTAAGAATTCATTGGTTGAACATTTATTGGATGATTTGCATTAATTAAGCTGTGCATCCTGATCTGGGGGACATGAAGAGTCCCCCGTTGTTTCTTGATTTAAAGTGTGCTGCACAGGATACACTGTCACAACTGACTACGACTGTCTGAGTAAAGGCATTAGACAATCTACCCTATTTTGAGGGGATGTTCTAATATACTTTTTTATATGTAACTTTAAAGTTATGAACAGAAAAAATAAAGACCTCAGACCATGGATGAAACTCCAAGAGTGTGAGCTCAATAGATTGTTTTAATTAGTTTTTTTTGGGTGGGGGGAAGACACCCGTTTTGAGAATTTGTTTCTGAAAAACAAAAAGGTTTGCTGCGAGGCCACTGAAGCACTGTTGCTGTTGTATCTTGATATGGTATCTTAGCAACATGCTCTGCATTCTTATCTTGGTAACCAGGATGTCTTAGAGTCCTGGAGCATGCCAAGGAGAGGAGAACTGGCAGTTGCTGAGAGAGGACGTGTCTATGGGTTGTTCCTGTGAACTTAAATAAAGTTCCTACTTAAAATAACTTGTCTGCCCCTCTTAAAAGTGGCGACGAGGATGGGATGTATTTCCTGTGAGGGCAGACTTGTTATGTAATGCAGAATGCTGGATTTCATCATTCCCTAGACAGCGAAAATGATCAAACTGTCAAAGGTGCCTTCACTGCTGTGCAGTTGAGACTTCCTTGACAAGGACACATTCTTCACTACTATATCAAAGGCGGAGACTGGAGCGAGCACCCTACCTGGAATACCTTATCTGAAATTAAGGTGCTTGTAAAGAAAAGAAAACAAGATTAAAAGGCACATCAAAAGAAAAGAGAAGATGAGACAGAGCACCGATTATCTAGATTTGGGTAAGAGTGGTGAGACTTTGCGAGTTGGTGCTGTGCTGCACGAAATCCCCAACTACACTCTCAACTTTAGTGGATTTTATGAAAACAATTGACACTGCTGGGGAAGTTTAACTGAGATGCATTGTGGCGAAAGAGAGAAAGCGCATCGACCAGGGTGAATGGAGACAGCATTGGTTTCCGATTGTCAAGCCGAGTAAATGCAGGCCTACCCAACTCAGCCCCAAGTTTATTGTTATCGTTAGGACCGGAGCTGTGTTACCTATGCCGCGCAACAACTTGTTAGTCTTTAAAAAATGTGACTAACTGGCCGCCGCTCATGGCTGCTGCTTGTGTGCCTCTGCATTGTTCCATCCCTGTTGGTGTGCGTCATTGCGGCCATTCCATTACGGAACTCCAGAACCATTTGTGGTCATTCTACTGCGGAAACTCATCACAGGCGCACCGCATAGTGGGAGTTGTCCTGTGTTGTGACGCACTGTCCATTGACTTCCTCTGAGAAACAGCATGTGGTTGCCACTGCAACCCGACGCGAACGCTGCAACGCGATCGTAAAAGTGAAATGGATCGAAGGCCATATTGTCACCCGGCATAAGTTAAGATCACTATGCTATCGAGAGCAACTGTGAAGACTCTTGCAGGCTATAAAGGGGATTCTGCAATCGAGAGCCACTGTGAGGATCCTTGCAAACTGCAATTGCTGAGTAGACTACGGTGACCACTTTAATTTTGGTTAGCTTGTTTTTTTAATAATCCGTTTCTTTTAGGTACTTGCTGCAACAATTAGACAATGGTAACTACATTAATTGTGTTAGCCTATTTTTTCATGGTTGATCTAGCTCTTCACCAGTGACTGTTGCTATTACTGTTGTCGTTTCATCTTCACATTTTTCACCCTTCAGCTAAGAAAAGTGACTATTAGTATCACTGTTTATCGCTTCACTTGCCTATTTCCATTGTGTAGCTAGGGAAATCAGCAGTATGGATATGTCATCCATCACAGCCCCACCTAAATATTTACAAAATCCCGGAGAACACACTTTACCGTGAGAAGACTGGATAGAGTCGTTCGAAACCTATTTAGAGGCCATTGGTGGAGAGGATTTTATAGCTTCCCAGAAGGTGGCATTACTTAAACCTAATTTTGGAGTAGAAGGTAGGAAGGTATTGAAAACACTACCCATTGATACTGATAAGAAACAGATAATTATTAAAGAGAATGCCAGCGAAAATGAGAATAAAAAAGATGGCAAATAGGGGAATAAAAAAGAAGATGTTGATGTAAGTCTACAGTATGATGAGGTGATTTTTAGTGATGAATATGTTGAGGTAATCAAAGCACTAGAAGAAAACTACGGTAAAAAGGTTAGCATAGTAGTAAAAAGACATACGTTTTTCTCGCGATCCCAATTACCTGGTGAATCTGTCAAGCAATACATTTCAATATTGAAAACCCTTGCTTCCACTTGCAAATTCAGAGATCTTCATAAATAGATTATAAGGGACCAATTCATAAATAGAACAAACAATACTAAAATTCAAGAAAGACTACTAGAAATGAAAGATCCTTCCCTCCAGAAAACCATTGAAGTGGCAAGACGAGCTGAGAATACATCTAAGTATGTCAAAGAACTATGGGGCATATCACCAACAACCGGCGATAATTATCGCTAAGAGCACTTAGCGCTAGGATAATTATCGCCGGCTATCGCTGGTTTCTAACGCTATATCGGCGACGCTTATCTCAAAAGCGATAGAAATACCAGCAATAGCTACATATTGTGCGATTATCGCTGGTACTAGACACACTGCTGATTCAGACAAATGTTTTGCAGTTAAGGAGAAATGCTATAAATGTAAAAAGATTGGTCATTTAGCACACATGTGTAAGGCTGGATCATTACCCATACCAAAATGGAAGCACCTGTGAATGCCATTAGAGAGAATTCTGAAGATGATAATTCTGACAATGATGGGGAAGTTGAAGTCATGGTTATTTGTGACAATGTTATCAATGACGTATCAGAATGCTACAACACACCCAAATGTGATTTAGGTATCAATGGGACCAAAATAACGGTTTAGGCAGACTCCTGCTCCCCCTATACTATAATAGATAAAAACATGTGGGAAAAGGTCGGATGTCATCAGATGAACGTGCCTGATGTTGAACCTGTTGGGTATTGCGGTGTTAAACTTCCTTTATTAGGTTTTTTACGTGCACGTTGTCTCACAAGGGTAAAGTAGCTACTAGCAAAGTATATGTGGTGGCAAAAGGGAGAGCAATGTTGGGTTGGTGTGAGCAAAAAATGTTGGGCAGTACATTGGACCCTAATCACCCTCAACAAGTCCTGGTCACTGAAGATACTGAGAAAAGCACATGGAGCACCACATTTCCAAAACTGTTTGAAGAAAAAGTGGGTTGTTTAGAAAAAGTTGAACACCGCATTGTGCATAAAGCGAGAAACGTACCATTTACTCTCAGAGAAAAGGTAAAAGTAGAGTTGCAGAGGTTATGTGATGCACAAGTGATTGAACCCATTGAGTCATCTGAATAGCTTAGTCCAGTAGTTTTAGAATGCAAACCCGATGGTAACCTGCGCATGTTCATTGATTTGAGAGACCTTAATCAGAATACCCTAGTTGACCGATATCCATTACCTCACATTAACGAAATGGTGTCTTCTGTAACTGATGCCACCTACTTTTCACTGATTGATCTGTCCAATGCTTACAATCAGTTCAAGCTGCATCCGACTTCAAAACATCTCACTTCATTTATCACACCCGACGGAGCCTTCTTGTTTATTAGAATGCCGTTTGGCTTGGCATCCGCCTTGGGGGTTTTCCAAAGAGTAATGTGTAAGCTTTTGGCGGGTTTACCCAAAGTGTTAGTTTTTCAACACGATGAGCTAGTGTGGGGAACTAATCGTGCTGAACATTATTCTATACTGACACAAACATTAGATACAATGCAAAATGCAGGTTTAAACGTTTGGGGCAAATTTGGTGCCAAGCAAATTGATTATTTAGGGCACGCCTTATCTAAGGATGGAGTGAAACCAAAAAAAAGTTATTAGATGCCATCACTAATGCACCATCACCTTGTGACAAGGAGCAGTTGCGCTCATTCCAGGGCCTTGCGGAATTTTCCATACTCTCAGAACATTAAAGAAAAAAGGTGTCAAGTTTGAGTGGACTGATGAATGCCAAAAGTCTTAATTTGCATTCATGAACACATTTTCAAAGCGATAGCCTTGAAGCCATTTAATCCATCACATCACAGCATAACTGTGGTGGATGCCAGTGCTTACGGTCTAGGAGCAGTGAGCATGCAAAAACATGTGGGACATGAACTTGTAGTAGCATCTCGCACCCTTAAGGGCGCAAAGGCCACTGAAAAAGAGGCACTTTCATGCTGGTGGGGGGTGAACTATTTCAAAACTTACATCTGGGGAACCCATTTTGAAATTATGTCTGGCCATAAACCACTAATAGGATTGTTCACCACTAAGGGAGCTGCTAAAGCAACCCCCAGGATCGCCAAATGGTTATACAGGCTTCAAGGGAATGACTTCTCGCTATAGTATGTTCCAGGCATTCACAATGTCAATACTGATTGCCTATTCCATTTACCATTGGAATGCGATGACGACGATGTCGACTCCAATGAAGATTGTGTGGTAGCAAGTGTGACAGAGTAGTGTGAGGGTGCCATATTCATTGATGAATGGAAAGTTGAGATAAGGAATAATTCAACCATTAAAGAGATTATGATTGAATTGTCCAATCCTTCGGGCCCCTGTTTTGTTCTCCGAAATGTTTTTGGAGAGTTTTGAACAGTCTTAGAAATGGGGGTCTCTAGTTGGCAATGGCTGGCCACTGTCCAAGTAGGGACCCTTCTTCCTAAGTCAGAGTAGGCAGACTACACCCTTTGATAACCCCTGCTCAACCCTGTGGTAACGTAGCACGGGCAGCTAGGCTTATCTCAGAGGCAGTGTGTGAAGCATTTATGACCATACACAGTAACACAGTGAAGAACACTACAAAGCGACACCACACAGGTAGTTATAAAAAAATAAGTATCTTTATGTATAGACTTAACACAAGACCAGTAACAGTAAAAATCCACAATACTAGAAAATAGGGTTACTCTAAAAATGCTGCAAAAATAGTTCAAAGTGTACAAAGAGGAGTTCAGTTCAAGGCAGTGGTCTCTGCAACCCTTTTACTCACAAGATACCTGGATTCTGTAGCAAAGCAACCAAAATGCTGCTAAGGAGTTGTAGCGATGATTTTCCTTACGCTAACCTGCGATGCGTTGAATCCTTGCCCCAAGGGAGGATGATGCGCTGATTTGTGTGCAGGACAAAGCGACAAACTTCTACATTCTAAGCCGGCGATGCGATGAAATCCTTACCGCAAAGGGAGGATGATGCGCCGAGCCTGTGGCGTGTGCGATCTTGTTGCGATGAAAAGAAATGGCGCTCCGCGAACGAGCGACGATCCTGAGGCGATGCGATGAAAATGGCGAACGCTCGGCGTCCGCGCTGCGATGTCGTGAAGCGATGAACTCGATGCGATGATCTTCGGTTAGCGAGCACTTTGAGGCCCGCAAACATGCAATGCGATAATCTGTGGGTTAGCGAGCACTTGGCAGCCTGCGTGTGATGCGGTGATCTCCGGTAGCGAGCATTCTGCGGCAGCAGCGCAATGATTTTCCTTACGCTCTTCAGCTGCAGCGGCCCGCTAACGGGCGCTAGCGACAATTTTCAGCACTCTCTTCTTCACAGTAGAACTAGAGGCCCTGGAACTCATAGGAGCCTCACCTGTAGATAGAAATCCTTGCTGGGAGGAAACAGGTGGCTGGTGGTGGAGTCTGATGTGCCTGAGACTCCTGCAGGAGGCTAGCTCTCTTTTAGCCCTTGGGTGATTGCTGTAGCAAAAATAAAAGTTCCTTCAAAGTCCTTTCCCTCTTCTTCCAACTCCAGTAGTAACCACTGCAGGCCAGTCCAAGAAACAGCACACAAGCATAAGGACAGTCCTTCTCCTGCAAATTCCTTCAGTTACACGGACAGAGGTTCTTCTTGTTGTCCAGGAGCAATACAAATTGTAGGGGCTTCAGCACAGATATTTATACCCCAAAAGTCTTTTTTCTCAGAAGCTACAAGTCACTGAACCCAGCCAGAACCAGTTCTGCCTAGCCCTGGAGCACTTTGTTTACCAAGCTGCATCCTTCCTTTCAGAAAGAGGGGGTCTGCCATCAGACGCACAGTGGGAGGTGGAGCCAGCATTCACTTTGCCATGCACAGCCCGATTCAGGTCCAGGAGCTACCCCTCCAATTACTCCAATGCAGATCTCTCTATTCAACCCAGGTCTGACTCAGCCTGCCCTGTCCGTCCAAAACCAGACAGCCAATACACATAACAGGAGAGCACACTGGAAGGCTTAGGCAAGAAAGTACCTACTTTCTAAAAGTGGTATTTTCAAACACAGAATATCAAAATAAACTTCACTAAAAGATGTATTTTAATATTCTGAGCTCAGGCATACTAAATTTGTTTTTCTACCATGTTCTGTGAGTCAATTAGAACTATAGATTGTAATAGCCAAACCTCCCATTCTGACCTATGGAGAAAAGGTAGCCTTACAGTAGTGAAAAACAAAATTGGGTGTAATTCACTACCAGGACATGCTACACACATCAGAGCATGTCCTACCTTACACATACAATTCACCCTACCATAGCGTTGGCTTACATGATGCCAAGGGAAGGTTCAGGGGCTGAGAAGGGGGTGCACTTCACAGCCAAGATGGCAGTTCTAGACTGCACACAGACACTGCAGTGGCAGGTCTGAGACACACTTTACAAGCTGCTTCTGTGGGTGGCGCAAACCAGCGCTGCAGGCCCACCAGCAGCATTTGGTTTACCAGCCCTGGGCACAAACAGGCCACGCTACTAGGGACTCACAGGCAAACCAAAAGGGCCAATCATGGATATACCAATTTACATATCATCTTTACACAGGGAGCATTCGCGCTGTGGCACTGAATGGCAGTGGCACAGCGCCCAGAGCATCTATTACCAGCAAAAACAGAGGAGACAACAGCGAAAAATTTAAGGGAGACCCACGCCAATCGTGCCAGGCCTAACAAACAGTCTAGACAGAAATTTCTGTAGTGGATGGTGTGATGCGCAAGAGTGGTAGACAGCCGCGGTCGGTAGTAGGAGTAGCTGCAGGGCGGTGACGTGGGGAGGGGGAGGGGCAGGGTGGGGGTAGTAAACTATGGATTACGTAGGTTTACAGGTAAGTTAACATATAAATTAATAAAACGAATTTCGTTGCGTGCACTGCATCGCATTTGGTAAAGCAGTGCACGCAACGAAATTCGTTTTATTAATTTATATGTTAACTTACCTGTAAACCTCCGTAATCCATAGTTTACTACCCCTCCCCCTCCCCACGTCACTGCCCTGCAGCTACTCCTACTACCGACCGCGGCTGGTGGTAGACTAGTAGTTCTGGCCAACCTGCTGCACAAGTTACCTAAATTACTTCATGAAGCACACAGTGGCATGTCTGGAATGAAGAGAAAGGCCAGAGAAATGTTTTGGTACCCAGGGATGGACAGGAACATAGAGGAACATGTATGTGGGTGTGTGGAGTGCAGGTGCAGTGACAAAACCCATTGGGTGGAGGAATCACCTATCTCTTCCACCAATTTTCCAAGCAGACCATGGCAAAAGGTGGCTATGGATATCTGCGGCCCATTTTCAACCAAATTATGCCTTTGTACTGATTGACTACCATTCCAAATGGCCAGAGGTATCATTTACTGTAGACATTAAAGCCTCTAATGTTATTGAATTTTGTGACCACATTTTTCGTAGGGAGGGGTGTCATGATATGTTAGTCACAGATAATGGACCCCAGTTCATAGCGGATGGATTCAAAATATACCTGTCCAAAATGGGCATTATTCACCACACTACCGCTGTTTACAATCCCATAGAAAACAGTCTAGTTGAGAGGTTCAATGGAGTTCTGAAAGAGTGTATCCAATTTATTTTCTGAAGGGTGTGGTTGGGACTGCAAAGAAGTAGTGAAGAAAATATTGTGGAGTTACCGCAATCTCCATTCAGACTTCTCAACGGTAGACAACCGAGAACCGGGGTTGTCCCGGGGTGGATGCTCAAGGGTCATACGCAACCTGTATGCAACAAGAGTGTAGAGTGTAGAGTCAAGAAACACCAGGAAAAATATGTGTGTAGGCCCAATGACAATTTGAAAAGGAACAAACGTGTATTTGTTGTTGGAGATTGGATTAGGACGTACTGTGTCGGCATTCAAAGAAGAGGTCTATCAAAATGGTCAGTACCAAAACAAATAACTAAGGTTGTTGGTAACAGTGTTTGGCAAAGTGATGGCAAAATGTGGAATATTCGAAGTGTCACCTTATGCAATGATACGGAATTAAACGCTTGGAAAAAAAAACTTTTGTTGATCATTTAGTGAAAAGCAATGATGATATAAGAGATAACAGCCGGGGGAAGCCGCTATCTGATCGCAAGAGACTGAACTTGCACAGTGCACATTACCGGGGCAGGAGAAGGAGCCCTTTGGTGTTTAACCTTAGCACAGCACACTTTAACGGGGCAAGAGCAGGGGCCTTTGGTGTTTAACCTTGCACAGAAGCACAGCGCACTTTACCTGCGCAAGGGAACTGGACCGCAACGCCCAGAAGCCTTCGTGCCAGGAGGCGCCAGCGTGCTTTTGTGTGCGTCAGCCGGCGCACCTAAGTGGCCATGGGCTCCCGTAGCGTGGGACACACGCAGGTGTGCCCGGGCCGAGGGCGGGCCCATCTGCGCATTTCCTAAACCGAACAAGGCCGGGCTGGGCGACCCCCCTAAAATGTACGGTATTTTATTTGATTGTACTCATTTAAATATTGTGACTTTTACCAAGCATTTTTACCCACCCTCTGGAGGACATCGGCCAATAATGGGCAAAATGAAGGCATCCGCTAACCCCACGTCCATATTAGGTGTGGGAGGGCAGAAATCACTGACAAATTATTTCACAGGGGCTATGGGCGCTATTGAGGCACAAATACATTCGGTGGAGGAGACATTGACGCAAGGGAGGGCGGGTATGCTGGTTAGTACAGATTGCACACTTATTACATCTACCATCCCCCCCAATGATGCAGGTGATGGATCAGCCCCTCAGTCTCCCAAGAATGGATGCATCCAGGATCATCTGGCCACATATATGTTAGCGACCAGAACTGTGATTCGCAACCACCACCTAAACGTCCTAGAAACCCTGAGGTACCGGAGGGCACTAGAACTGCAACGTGTGTAAAAAACTTGAAGAAGCCAGCTCAGAGTAAGAAAAGAAAGAACATAGGCAAACAGGGTATGATGGGCGAAGGGAGGAGGACTGCAGCCCCTGAGGCAGACTCTATGAACGCGCTAATTATGGGACAGACCACTGAAATTGCCAAAATAATGAGTAAAATAGATGATTTGTATAATTATGTTACTGAGGTTATGACCAAACTAACTGAAAGATTGGGGGTTATTGAAGGTTGCTTGAGGGTTGGTAATAGGGCTATCCATGGTATTATAAACGATCAACCTAATACCAGGACATATCCTATAAAATCATCAACACTGCCCAAGGGTAACCCCTCTAACAATAATGGTCTCCATGAATCCTCTGCCAGAATTCCTGTGACTGATAGAGTACCATCAACCACATCTACAGCTATATCATCTACTATGCCACAGATAAAACATGTAGATAATGGGCCTTTAGGAGATAATGGGCTGAAAAGGCACAAGGCTGAGGGGGCTTTGGCTAGGTCCAAAAATTTACCAGCAATTGTAGATAATATCTACCTTGAATTACCTCCCGCCGCAACTCCGTATACAGTAATTTTAGCTAATGTCCCAGGTTTACCCAGCACAGCATCTGAAACATGCGAGGCTCTGCGCAATAAATCTCTTTGCTGGCTAGGTGGTAAAACTGGCCTAATGGACATACGTTTTGCTAAATTTAAAATGGCTAGACGAGTCACGTGGGTGGGTAGAGATCATAAAATCTTGCAGGGGGATTGTGTTGTACTAACTTTCAGTGACCCACGTTTAGTACAGGCTATTCTTTCTAGGATAGAGAATCTACACATCGTATATAGGGACATTAATGTCCTACCGTTAGGTTTTTTTACCAGCTACTAAATACTAGACAGCATAACACCTACTGTGGGGGATCTTCTCTAAATGCTATGAACCAATATAATGTCCCGGTTCATAATGGGCACCCGGGACATTAAAGCGGCAGGGTGCTACCTGTGTATTCCAATAGTTAATTCTAATGGACCTGAACTAAATAATAGTACTGACGGTATTGCCCAGAAGATTCCCACATTAACTACTACAGATATGGTGAGTCTGGATACTCCAAGTAGCCACACAAGTATGGAACCTGAGGGGGTTATAACTAAAGTCGGATAACATGAATTAACTGCATGCCAAATACTATTCTGGAATATCGCAGGGCTGTGCCTAAAAATATCTGACTCCCTATGGTTAACTTATGTGGATGGGTATTTTATACTGTGCCTACAAGAAACATAGATGCTGGAGGAAAAACACATGAAAGGATATCAAACCTTTCATACACCAGCAGTTAGTACGAGCCATGGACGCAACAAGGGCGGCCTATGTATTTATGTCTCAAATACAGTGGGTATAAATAAGTTACATCTAAAAATCAAAACAACCTATTATCAGATATTAGTACTGTATGTTTGAAAAAGGGTATTGTGTTGTAATATTAAATTTTTACAATAATATTCCTAAAGGGCAGATAATTGATATAATAATGAATTTGCAAAGGGACCTGAACAAACTACAGGATGGTTTGTCTATCGATATGTGTGTCAGACCCTAGCACCGGTAAGCACTGACTGCACACAGAAGGGCCACCAGGACGCAAGACGGCCCTTCTAGAAACTACATTTCCCAGCATGCGTAGCGGAGTCACGCCCCACGCGACGCAATGTGGGAAACCGGATATAGGTGCGGACTGAGTATCCCAGCGCTGCCGATTATTCGTTACGGATGGCGGTTTGTTTGTCTTTCTGGATTTCAGGAGGCCCGGCGGCGTGGGGATCCATCGCAGCTGCGGGGGTACCGTGAGTACTTTCCTGGGAATCTGTGTTAGTGTTCCTTGTGGATTTTGCGCCCCGCACGCTCCTCTGTTGGCGAGACAGCTTCCCAGCGTCTCTTGCAGAGGAACGCACAGGCGCTTCTAGGGTGCTTTACTTTTGTTGTTCCGTGTGCCCAGTTCTTAGTAAGGCACCGAGCGCTTGTTCCTCTGTTGGCGAGACGCCTTTCCACGTCTCTTGCAGAGGAACATAACAGCGCCTGGGGTTTGTTTCACTCCTGCTCACACTCCTCTGTTGGAAGAGATAACCAGATTCTCTGTCTCATTGCAGAGGAGGGATACAAGAGGGGAACATTGGGTGTTGACCATTTTATGCTCCTCAGAGGAAAGAACCACGCTGTACTCGGAGCCTTTGCAACTTAATAGAAACCCGACCAATACCAATGGGGCTTCTGGCAGAAAACTTTACTCCCCAAGGTATGACTGTAGATGGTGGATAATCATAGAGTGGTTCACAGACTACTCCTCCTATAGGATAGCCCCCCCACTGAATCTTTGTACAGCTGCATAAGGAATGTCTGTGGAGTTTTATGCAGTAATCAGAATTTGAGGAAACTATAAGAAATCAACATATATCCGTTTGGATTTTCATGGTGTTAATACATGTCAGCTTGACATCATTTTCAGCATTGTACAGATGATGAATGTACCATAGCTGCTACGTTACGTTTCTTCACATTATCTTGTTCATTGTTTATTATTTCCTATCAGAGAGAGGATCTTATGAGGGTGTGCAGGAAGCTGCAATATTGCACGTTTTACAGATCCACATGTACCTTTGGGTAGGTTAAGGGAAATCTTCTCTGTTGGTCGTCATAGGGGAAATGGTACGCATACAAGAGATACTTATATGGTGTGTTCTCTCTCCCTACTAGTTTCATGCTGGAGGTTTGCAAATCACCCTCATCTCTCTTCTGGTATCGTTTCTTCACCTTCCTTATTTTCAGGTAGGTTGTTTGCCATTGCAATTGTTCTTTGGATGTGCCTAGTATGACCAGGAGGTAGTGAACTAACCGCCAAGACTAACAGCATATTCTTGTGTCCTCCCCAGATCTCCCTCCCTGCGGTCCCTATCCTTTCCTTCCCTTTCTTGACTATCTCACCAGTCTGAGTACATCTGAATTCCGGACTTGGGGCAGTCGAGAGGTGGACCCCTTTTGAGCATCAGCACAACCCCGAGGATTCTGGACGGTGGAACCTGACAATGTGCATAATATGGGGTGGGGATTTTAATCATCTCCTGTGCCAGTATAGTGGAAAGGGTGTTTGTGGACTAGAACAAGGGCAAGATGACAAACAGGTTCATTTCTCTCATACACAGTTGGGGGACCCGTTGAATACAATCGCTTATCAATATGATCTGGGTTTTGCTAATGATCTGTGTATACCACCGGTACCACATACCCCCACATTTAATGGCAGAGGTTGCAATTTCATCATTGATTTTATCCTAGTCTCAAATAGACATTCTAGTAAGGTTGATGGATTTAAAACTCATCCCATTGCTATGAGTGACCATTATCCCCTAAGCATCAAATTTGATCAGGTGAGCCCCGTTGTGGGTAAGAAGGTTCTGAGTACACAATAAGTTTTTAAAATTGATCTTATTAGCCTTAATGGGTACTCCCTCGGCTGGTCTAAAGTAGATCCAAATGAATTTATTGAACAACTAATAAAGAACAGTAAAGAGGATTTTGAAGAATGCCTTAGCACCATTGAGGGGAATGAGGCTGTCCTAAACGCTTTTAATAAAATTACAGGGAAAATCCAGAACTTATTAACAGTAAAACAAAAACAGAGAAAATCCAAGGCACAGGGCTGGTTTGAGCAGGCTTGTAGTAGGATGCATACTCACCTAAAAAAGGTGCTACGTAAAAAAGATAGGAACAGCGAGGATGTGAGACAGGCCTGAGCCACGTATAGGTGTGCGCTAAAAACACGAAAGAATCAACTAAAGGTGGAGGCCTGGCAAGCGCTGCATGATGCGTGCCTACAGAGAGATAATATTAGCTTTTGGAAAGCAGTTAAGGCTCCATTTCTTGCACCAAGCGATAGTCCATCTGTAGATATTGCAATAAGCGAGGACAAATGGATCTAATATTTCACTAAGCTATATGATGACGATAAACCATCTTTAATTATACAAGACTTGGAAGTGCTAGATCCATCCAGGATAGCACAGTCTACAGTTTTTCCCCTAGATATATGTTTTTCTATTGAGGAAATATTCCAGGTCATTAATGAGAGTGCAGGTGGTAAAGCCCCAGTGCTAGATAGAGAGCCTGTAGACGTGTACAAAAGTAATATACAGTTATGGGCCCCATTACTAACTAATGTTCTGGATAAATAATGCCACCAAGGTTTTATTGCCTCGTGGTCTGATGCAATTGTGATCCTGATTTTTAAAAAGGGAGCTAGAAATAATCCCATATGCTATCCTCTGATATCCCTATTAGATTCTCTTCTTAAAGTTGTAGGGCGGGTTATTTTAAATAAACTACATATATGGGCTGACGAGGCTAATATCCTCTCAAACCTGCAATATGGGTTTTGACAAGGTCTTGGGACTATTGAACAGGGCCTGAACTTAAGCCTGATAATAAGCAAAAGTACCCAGGCAAAGGAGGGTAAACTTTTTTTGTCATACGTAGACTTAGGTTGAAAAGCTATGAAGCATATTGGAAGGGATGTGAGTCAACCATACATTAATACTCTTTATGAGAGAACTATATAGAGATGCAGGGGCAAGGGTGCGGTTTGGTAAAAGAGGCACATGTTCAGCCAAATTCCAGATAAGGAAAGGAGTAAGTCAAGTATGTGTGCCTGCTCCTTTTCTTTTTAGCTTATATATTAATGATCTTGGCCAGCATTTGATAGATCATCGCCAAGAAAATGTGACTATTAATAATATACCAGTTCCAGTTTTATTGTACGCAGATGATGTGGTTTTAATGGCACAAACACAATTAGGATTACAAAGATCAGTAACTAATTTTGCTACACTTATCTATGATAGAGGCCTAAGCGTGAACACCAGCAAGACTTTTGTAATGAAATGCGGAAAGAAGACCACCAAATGTCACGATATTTTTATTAAAAATGACAGAATTGAATGCACTAATAAGTTCTCCTATTTGGGAATTAATTTTGATTATACTGGGACATGGTCCACTGCCGTACAGGCAAGGAAATTGGTGTTTTTAAGAGCTATAGATGCTGTGATCAATTTTTCTAGAAAATTGGGGTGTAGACCTGTACCAGAATTATTAAAAATATATAAGTCGAAGTGTTTAATGATTGCTCTGTATGGGGCGGGTATTTGGGGGCTTATGGATGTGCAGCCACTACACTTGTGTGAGAATATTTTTCTACGTTACCTGTTAGCTGTTCCAAGTTCAACTGCTAATTTTATCTGTCATACTGAGATTGGTCTGCCCTTCATTGTGGATGTGATCAAAATTAACCCTATTCTGCTTTGGCACAAGGTTGAGTTTCTGAGGAGACCAATTTTAATCATGAAATTAGTAAGGGCTGTTTGAAATTGGACAAGGTCTCTCAAATCCTGAGGCTCCATTATATTAAACTTTTCGCAAGTGAAAGTGGCCACCCTGAATATTATGAAAAACCAGAGAGTATGGCCTCAATCCCCAAAAAGGTACTGAAAGCAGATTGTCTGGCTTATTTACAAGACAAGAGATGGTCTAAAGAAGGAGGAAAAACCACTGTAATGGATAACCAGCTGATGCTAACATGCCCAGGCATTCAGCCATATTTGGTTCATGTCCAGGGTTGTTTTGATCAAATGCTCTTGACCCGCTTTTGTTTGGGTATTCTGCATAGTCTGGTCAGCCATCCAACTACTAATGACTGGTCAAGAGATCTGGGCCTATACCCATGCGATGATACATCCCGCCAGTTAACTCTGCATACGGTCTTACTCTGCAAATTTTATTCAGTCCCAAGAAAAAGGTTTATAATCCCTATTTTAAAAAGTTTAGGTGTAAGACAATGCCATGCTGAATACATTAAATTACAAATTTTGGACAATGAAATGATTATGGAACCCATTGTACTATTTTTTTTAAATGTGATCAGGTTTAGGAAGTCTATGCGATAGGGATTCATGTTGATGCGGCCAAGATAGTGTCTCCCGCAAATTCTATGTAATGACATTTTCCAAAGATCGCTGGATCTTTTTTACTTGTATTTGGAATGTGGTTGTTTCTTTTTTTAAATTATTGCTATGTAACATATTGGAAGTGTATATTATTACGCTGTGCTTTTATGATTTATTTTTTAAATCGAATAAAGCTTAATTTGATTGATTGATTGAGATAACAAATGTGTTAGAAGGGTTCCAAAATGGTACAGTGACTATCTACCCCATTGATTTCTAGGTGTTATTATATTGAAAAATCTTATGCATTCCATATTACAAAGTGATGTTGAATTTATTGATGTCATTTCATCACTATTACTTTAATTTATTTTCCTTTATTGCTGTAACATGTATAATTCCTGTTTTTCTGTTTTTGCATTTGTTATTAAGGAAGGAAGATGTCTTGTATCTTGATATGGTGTCTTAGCAACATGCTCTGCATTCTTTCCTTGGTAACCAGGATGTCTTAGAGATCTGGAGCATGCCAAGGAGAGGAGAGCTGGCAGTTACTGAGAGAGGACGTGTCTAGGGGTGTTCCTATGAACTTAAATAAAGTTCCTACCTAAAATAACTTGACTGTTCATCTTAAAAGTTGCTACTCACTCAAACTTTCAGTTCATTCAAAGGAATCAATGTGACAGGGGTTCCTCCAAAGTAGCAAATATTGCTGCAGGGCCGAGTGGTAATCCTGTAATTTGTTGGGCGGTAATGCAGCCAGGGCAGCAGAGGAGATAACCTCCTCCACATTTACAGATGGACAGCTGACATCCAGGCTCTAAATAAGACCCTTAAACTGTGAATCATATAATATCAGGCAAAAGTAGTGAGGTTTCACCGATTAATGTAATTTTGCATTTACTATCATGCCTTCTCTGTGGCAAACTTTTGAAAGTCACTCAGCATAAGCATTTGCAACAGTAAGCGGTACATTTCTTTGTAATTTAAGAGATGTTGCCAACCATTTTATACCCTTCAGGACTTAACACTTTAGGCCAGTTTTCAAACATCAATCTTTTATTCATTACTTCTGTTACAATAAATAATGCACATTTGAAATGTTAACCAAGGCATAACTGGTTTGTGAAGGTTACTTATGTAGAGATAATAATAGTTTCACATTTTCCACTGCTAGAATAGATCTAGTTGTACTCATAGACATCCACAAATGTAATTCTTAGCAAGTAGTGTGATGTGTAACTTTTTCTGATATTGCCAGGCTAGATGGTTTAAAGTAAGACCTCTAGGCTGACATGTATCTTAAATAAATGAACATTTGGAACAGTAATGTGTTACTACCTTAGACAATGGTAAATGATTTTCAATAGACCTGTAAACTAATGTTTAGAGAAGCAGGTTGATTTCCCTTGTAAAGCTTCTACCTTGCTTCCCTTTTTATTTCTCGAAAAAGCAATGGAAAATCATAATACATACATCACAGTACCATCAAGCAATAAGAGAGAGAACATATTCATTTGTGGTATTATCAATTACTTAAATTAATACAAAGACAATCCCTCTCCACATTTTCAATGGAAAGAGCACACCAGATACCCTCCCGCAGACTTCCACCTGGCACCCCTCTGTCCAGTGGTGCAAAGATGTGCCACTAAAAAGAGAGAGATGCCATCCTAAAGGCAGCTAAACACAGAGTTCCTCTAGAATATGAAACCTGCTGCATATCAATATACCCAGACTGCATAGTGCTGACTCTCCTCCTTTCTCACAATGAAGCACCACCTCTGAGTCTTGAAAGTTCAATTCTCTCAATCGAAGGTAATACATGACCAACAAGCCCACTTTTTAACTGAGCTGAACTCAACTTAGGACAAGGGGGAAGCCCACTTTGAGGGCAGTCACCCCTCCCGACCACCCAGATATAATCAACTCATCCCAGCCCGGCAGGCAGAAAGACCAGTGAAAAATACCTTGAAACAGGCCTGGGGGAGCCTCTAGAGTGCCATCACATCATGCACTCTGTCATAAACAATGTACTGCAATAGATGCAGCATTTGCCCTCGAACAGTAATCCTTGCAGTACAAGGAAACTGACTCCATTAACACTGAGAGTGAGGCTGATTTGGTGAGGCATGAGGGTCTCCTGTTAGGCCCAGTTATAATGCCACAAACAGCGGACGATCTACTATTAAGTTTTGCCCCTGATCACCCAGGGACCCCTGACATCCCACCTATGCCATGACTTGTACTGCATGTCTGAAGGCTCTTTTTCCGCTAGTTCTCCAACTTTAATGGTGCTCCGCCATCACCCCTGTTTCATGTACAGGCTCAAAGAGCAAAGGTTTGGGTGTGCAGCCCTTGGCTACCCAGCTCTGGTTTTGGATACAGGTTTGTTGTTTGTTACCTGTTCTTTTTATTCCCATATCATGAGCGACACTTGATCCCCCTTATTATGGGTGTGTTTAATGGCCCTCCCTTTCCTTTCCAAACATATCTGACATTGTCCTATGGACACTAAATTGACCATGTGATTTCTCACACTAAATCTGGATGCATTCAGCATACCTCTGTTACTCGGTTCATACTTATATTAAAAGACAGCAGGCACACATTCGTTTTCTACAGGAAACAAATCTTACTAGCGATCAACTCCAGTGCCTGAGCAGGCGATGGAGAGGTACATTTCACTGTACAACATTTTCTGCATACGCCCGGGCGGCACTGCTCTGAACACTCCCAGGTACTCCTTTTCAAACCTAAAACATAGTCAGGATAAGGAGGGCAGAAATGTTTTTGTGAAGGGCCGGTTGGGCAGCTAGCCCTTCCTTTTAGGTTGTATCTATGTGCCAAATTCACAGCAAATGACATTCTGGATTACTCCTTCAAGAGTCCTATCTCAATGTGTAGCTATCCCATGGATACTAGGTAGTGATTATAACAACATACTGGATATTTCTCTTGACTGTTCCCACCCCCCACTTCTTCATGCCCCAGCCCATCAACACTCCGGACAGATCTCTGAATGAGGCCAACAGTGGTCCCTGCTTGATGCGTGGAGAGCCCATAACCCACACCTACGCCTTTACTCGCATTATTTGGCCCCACATAATCTTTACTTCTGCTTAGACCACGTTTTGTGTTCTCGGGACTAAATCCTATGTCTTCCCCACTCAGACTACCTGGGCCATGTGATATTGGATGCACATATAGGGGACATTGAGTGGGTCAATCCCCGCCCACCAGTTCCGGCCTGCAGGTTATCCAAACATACTCTATATGAGCTGGTATTTTGCGATACCCATTTGACCACATAGCTCAGTACTTTCAGACATTCATGGCTTAGCCACTAGCTGTGCTGCTGAATGGCATTCCTTTAAAGTGGTAATTAGGGGCATCTGCATTCGAAACATAGCTGGGGTTCGCAGGGAATTGACCAGGGCCCTCCAAGATGTGAATGAGGTAGTGTCTGCATTTGATAACTGCCCCACTCTTGATTACACAACACATAAAGCAATGATTGATGCCAAGATGCAACAATCCACATTAGTAGAATGCCTCTGCTGTTGTAATTTCACAGCCCGCACTCACGCTGCAGGGGATACAGCTGGTTGTATACTGGCATGGTTGGCTCAACACAAAACAACTATTTCCTCAATCATGGAAATCACCGCTGTCACCGGCCCAATTTGAGATCCCAATCATCTATATTACAAGCATTTAGTTCAGACTAGGCTGAGCTATACAGGGCAACTCCCACCCCACCCCCGGCACAATAAGATCTTTCCTCGCACCCCTCCCCCATGCTCACCATTAAAGTTTTGCTGCGAGAAGAGAAAGACAAACTCATTACTGTGGCTGAGGTAAAGAAGGCAATACATGACCTAGCTCGTAAAAAGATCCCAGGGCTAGATGGGTTTCCAACTGAATAGTATGATCAGTTCTCAGACAGCCTTTCTCCACATTTAGACAAGGTGTACAATAAAGGCCTAACCATGGGCGTATTCGGAGCCTCCCTCCAAGAGTTTCTTCTAGTATCTCTGCTGAAGCCTGATAGAGAGTCCACCTGCCTCTCTGACTAATGCCCGGTGACCAAAGAGTGCAATTTAGAGTTCTTAAGATGGCTCACAGAGCTCTGCATGGTATGGGACCTTTATACATCAGGAAGCGGTTCTGCTTCTATGTCCCCAGCAGAGCTCTGCATTCAGCCACCCAACATTGGATGACCATTCCCCGATTTCGCAGGTCCCGGTTGGGAGGTCAGTCTATCTCTGTCAAAGCTGCTCTGGCTTGGAATTCTCTCCCTCTAGAAATACGAAGTATTCAGGATTTTGGACCCTTCATGAAACGGCTTAAAACGTTTCTTTTTAACTAGCTGATCCATGCATTTCACTCTCCAAGGTTTCTGATAACTGTACGCGCCAGGACACTCTTGAGTAATTGAGCGCGCTATAAAACCCTTTATAACATAACATAACATAACATATTGGGAGCTGACTGTAAAATACTCAGCAAAATCCTAGTGAATTGATACGTGAGTGTCCTTCTGACGCCATTAATCCTGACCAAAATTGATTTTTACCAAGATGTATCACCTCTAATAATATTAGGTGATCTTCCATGTAATGGATCAAGCCTTGCTTCGCCACTCGTAGGAAGCATGCCTCCTTTTGGACCTTAAGAAGGTGTTTGATTCTTTGTCTTGGGAGCAATTGTTCAAGATTCCACAGGCAGCAGGCATGGGCCAGAGCCTGCTGACCTATACAAAGCTGTTGTACACAAAACCATCATTTAGGATGCTCATTGGTGAATTAATTTCACTCCCCTTTCCAATAGGTCATGGCATGTGTCGCGGCTGCCCTTTCTTCCTTATCCTATTCACATTTACCATTGAGCCCCTGGCTCATCGCCTTCGCTTGGAAGGCCAACATTAGGAGATCCCTCTAGATGGAACCACACACACTGTGTCACTTCATGCAGATGACTTATTAAGACATCACAACTATTTTTGGGAACTTTGAGGAAGTAGCTGGCCTTCGAGTGAACTGGGGGAGTCATGTGCATTTCTATTTTGCAGCAATGCTTCACTCACAAATCCAAATGGGTGTCAATGTGTAGGCCTAGAGGAAAGCTGAAGTCCATTATCTAGGGGTGTGTTTATATCACTCCCAAAATGATCTGTTTGAAAGTAACCTGAAAAGTGCTTATATAAACCTGAGATCACAAAACCCTTTCAGGCAATGGTTCCCCCTTGAACCCACAGGAAGGATAGCACTTTCTAAAATGATCATCCTCCCCTCCTCTTATATTATTTTTAAATGTCCTAGTATTTCCCAAACAAGTTTTTTCTGCGATTTGGATCATTTGTTGTGGGATCTGTTGTGGCACAACAGGAAGCAACATGTGGCTCTTTAAAACTTCAGCTGCTGATGGGTCAAGGTGGTCTTGGGACACCATCTGTTGAAACTTACTACCTTGTAGCACAGCTCCAATGGGTATTCCATTGGCTGGAAGGAACAAACCTTCATGAGACAAGCACAAGAAATGGTCCTATCCCCTCCAATATAATATTACACCAGCTCTCACACTCCACTATCACGATCCTGCGCCCTGGTCCCTACACGGCTCAAGAGTAAAATCACCCCATACTCCTCCATAATTACCTTCCAGGGCCTACCGGTGCACATAGGTTCTATTACGGGTGAACAGCTGTCAGAAAGGCATGCATACTCCTTGAAAATAAGGGGAGACCTTTTCGAAGATGACAAGATTCTTACATTCAAGCAAATTCGTCAGGACCAAGATATTCCCCCGGACACACACTAACATATGGGCAATTGCTGGTGGCATTCTGAATATTACGGGGAGGACTAGATGAAGGCCTCCCTACCCATGCAGTGATACAAACTCTATACCTCATGGGGGAGGTCGACATCCTATAGAGTTTGTATCATTGCGTGGGTGGGCAGTCCTTCATCCTTTAACTGGGGAAGTCATGTGCATTTCTATTTTGCTTCAATGACCCCCTCAGCTAATCCAAATTGGTATCACTGTGTAGGCCTTGAGGACTGCTGCGGTCCATTATCTAGGGGTTAGCTTATTTCACTCCCAAAATTATCTGTTTGAAAATAACCTGCAATGTGCCTACATAACCCTTAGATCCAAAATCCGTTTCAGGCAATGGCTCCTCCTTGCACTCACAGGAAGGTTAGCACTTTCCAAAATGATCATCCTTCTCCACCTCCTATATTAATTTTTTTAATGTCCTAATGTTTCCCAAACATAGCTTTTTTCCTGCATTTTTGGATCAATTGTTAGGGGACCTGTTCTGGCACAACAGGATGCAACATGTGGCTCTTCAAAAACTTCAGCTGCCGATGGCTCAAGGTGACCTTAGGGCACCATGCATTGAAAATTGTTACCTAGTAGCAGAGCTCCAATGGTTATCCCATTTCCCTCTAAGGAACTAGGTGTGAGAAGCTGGCCTGGTATATGATGTCCACTAATGTAAGTGGGTGCCTTGCACCAGTCATGACAACATTTATGGTAGAATCAGAATCAGAATAATTTATTGTGTAGTTAATTAAAACCATGACAATATAACATTTGTTAACAGTGCGTAATATCAAAACAGTTAAAAAAGTGTTATAAAACAAGTTGCTTTTTCCACAACATTTTAAGACATTTCCTTGTGCAAATAGTCAGTGTGACAGTAAAATTAGACTAATACCTGAGATTTATTCTAAAGTCCTGTTGTGCTATTGTCTTAATGTTGAAACATACACTTTTGCAATTTACTTATGCATGGTGTAAGTTGTGTGCAAAAATTAAAGTTTTAAGAGAGCCGTATATAACGTTTGTATAAAACAACAGAGGAGTGAGCAGGCAAGTTCTTAGTACATTCAAAAAAGGCTTTCTTGTAAGAGGGTTTGTAACGAATCTTCCACGCCGCACAACACTATCTAAGCTGATTCCTGTGTAAGTGCTAGCTGTGGCTTGGTCCCGTTATAGATGGATGTTGAGTCCTTGCAGACCGGCTGAGACAAATCTGTGTCCCCTTCAGGATGTTGAAGAGCATTAATGATTCTGCGGTCAACTACCAAGTTTTTTAGCCGTTTTTGTTCTGCAAGCATTACAAATTTTACTAAGCGGCAGTTTAGCTGAGTGTTTTCTGGATTGAAACAGGCTAGTACCGCTTGTCTCCTAGTTCGAATACCATTTATATTGAATAGGTTTTTTAGAAGTTTCTGCCGGTCTTGAGCCATGTCTTTGCATAGGCAAATTAAGTGTAGTATGTCACCTTGTTTAGATTTGCACAAGCTGCAATAGTCTTGTGCTGTCAGCCGTTGCCATGGCGCAAGATGCTGGGCACAAGGTAGAATTCCTAATCTTCAACATTTATGGTGAATTAAAAGGCCTTAGCCAACCTTAGAAGCTCTCTAATTGGCAGCTGTGAAGAGTCCAGAAGAACTATAGAGCAGCTAGTTTTACCAGAATGCAATCATATAGTATAGAGTAAGTGAAAAGAACCACACCAAGGGCCCCATTAGGATGATGCCCACCACCCTAGCGGTGTTGGGACCGGCCGCCAGCGGTGCGGCGGTCCAGCACAACCAAGTAGGATGCGACCGCCACCCTGGCTGTCGCATTCCGGATTGCTAACATTGCGGCGGGTGCTGCTGTGAGCAGCACCTGCCACAATGCCAGTAATACATGTTGCAAAACTAGAGGGGCTGATGGACGAAGTGTTAAACATTGCAAGCACTCACTCCCAGTCAACTGATCTGGGTTTAATCCATTATCATTCTTTAGCTCACTCCACCATCCCAGTTCAGACATGGCTACATGCAAATCAGTCTGACCCTGTGCCTCATGGGAACAGTCCAGCCTGAACTGCCAAGCCATGTCTTCCCTGCACCGGAAACAAGCATCCTGGGACCGGTTTCTGAATAATCAGCCGCCATCAGCCAGGCTAGCTTGAATCCAGTGGCAAAGTGAGCAAGGGACCCACGTCTGGGCATACCCTGCCAACTTAGGGCGAACAAAGCAAAACCAAAGGAGATGATGGACAGAGTGTTGAACATTGAAAGCACTCACCCCCAGTCAACTGATCTGGGTTTAATCCATCATCATTCTTTAGCTCACTCCACCACCCCAGTTCAGACATGGCCATATGCAAATCAGTCTGACCCTGTGCCTCATGGGAACATTCCAGCCCGAACTGCCAAGCCATGTCTTCCCTGGACCGGAAACAAGCATCCTGGGACCGGTTTCTGGCTAATCAGCCGTCATCAGCCAGGCTAGATTGAATCAAGTGGCAAAGTGAGCAAGGGACCCACGTCTGGGCATACCCTGCCAACATAGGGCGAGCAAAGCAAAACCAAAGGGGATGATGGACGGATTGTTGAACATTGCAAGCACTCACTCCCAGTCAACTGATCTGGGTTTAATCCATCATCATTCTTTAGCTCACACCACCACCCCAGTTCAGTCATCGTCATATGCAAATCAGTCTGACCCTGTGCCTCATGGGAACAGTCCAGTCTGAACTGCCAAGCCATGTCTTCCCTGGACCGGAAACAAGTATCCATGGGACCAGTTTCGGGTTCATGACCCTCATCAGCCAGGCTATCTTGAATCCAGTGGCAAAGTGAGCAAGGGACCTACGTCTGGGCATACCCTGCCAACTTGCCATGCACAACGTGCCAGGCACTGCACGGTGCATGCCACCTTGTTCATGGCAATGAGGGAGGGTACCATAGGTACTCCCCAAGTGCAGCACCCAAAGCAATTTCTGTCAGCCCTTCCATGCATTGCCACCATGGAAAGGCCTTAACCACCAAGCATCATAATATGTATGGCGGTGCCTGCACCGTCACCATAATATGCCTGAGTTTCACCCAGTTGGCAATCGTGATGATTGGCGACCAGCGGAAAAGTGGCAGATGGACTTTCCACCCGCCGCAGTACCTCCCCATGGTAATATGGCGGGGTTAAATGCGGTGGTGATGGCTGGCGGATCTCCACCGCTGGTTGGGCGGTAGCGATCCGCCCACCATCATAATCACCCCCCAAGTACTTATAAAAATATGGATTTAGTATGTAATATTCACTAGTACGTACAAATAACCCTTACATGGAGATAAACACAATGCACACAATACTTTTGCAAACAAAACAGTAGCACGAAATACACAGTGGGCCCCAGGGGGGGACCAAACCATATACTTAAAAAGTGGTATAAGAATCATGGCATGGATCAAGACAGGGTCGAGAGGACGTAGAAGTGCTGGGCACCCATGGAACCACCCAAGGTGAGTAGATATGGATCCCACGGAGAGCGTGTGCAGTGTGGGACCACGGCCACATACTCCATGCAACTCTAAGTGTAAGTCACGGTTGGATTTTTTAAGATTAAGGACCCTTCCCAGTGGACCTTGAAGAAACCCTGTGGAAGACACAAGGTTGGAGAGCCATCCCACCCGTGGATAGCCTAGTACCCACATTACCTACACCAGGGAAGCCGGGTACATATGACTGACTGACTGACTGAAATGCTTATAAAGCGCACGAATGCCGCGGCGTCTTGGCGCTGTGAGATACAGAGGAGAAAGAAAGCAGTGGAGCAGTTAAGTTTGGGTAAAAAGCCAGGTCTTTAGGCCCTTCCTGAAGCTCATTTTAGATTTTTGGGCGCGTAATACTGGAGGTAGCGAATTCCATATTTTAGCCGCCTGGTAGGAGAATGACTTTCCTCCCCATCGGGCTCTGTTTATTCTGGGCTGGCAGACTAGGTCATGATTGGGTGACCTCAGCATTCGAGAGGGTACATAGCGGGTCAGTAGATTGGTGAAATCGTCGGGTCCCTTACCATATAGGGACCTATGTACCAAGCAAAGAGCCTTGAATTGAATACGGCGCCTGACCGGGAGCCAGTGAAGCTCCCGAATGGCTTTGGATGTGGGGTGACGTTTGGGGAGGTTCAGCAGCGCCCTGGCCGCCGCATTCTGGATTGCCTGCAGTTTGGACAGTTGTTTTTCTCCTGCCCCCAAATAGAGGGAGTTACAGTAATCAATCCGGGACATTACAAGGGCTCCCATCACCGTCTTTCTTAACATGATCGGGATGTAGGGTAAAACTTTTCTGAGCACCTTGATACTGTAGAAACAGATCGATGTCACCTGATTGACCTTGGCTTTACACGAAAGATCTTTATCTAATAGGAAACCAAGGTTCCTGACCTTGTCTACAGGGAGAGGGCAGGATCCTGCTTCGGGAGGCCATCATAGACCACTCCAGATAGATGGTTTATGACCGAACTCTATGATTTCGGTTTTATCCGTGTTCAGTCTAAGAAAATTGTGGCTCATCCAGTTCTTCACCCCGGTAAGGCAGTTTCTAAAGCGTTCCGCCGTGGCTTCGATTGACTGTGAAATTGACACTATGATTTGAGTGTCATCGGCGTAAGACACCAGTTGTAGGTCATAGGATCTGATCAAGGCTGCTAAAGGGGTGACGTATAGGTTGAATAATGTAGGCGACAATGCCGATCCTTGCGGGACCCCACCCAGAAGGGAAAATTCTGTAGATTGCAATCCATTCCAGATCACTTGGTGAGTTCGGGCACCCAGAAAAGAGGTGATAAGGGCCAGAGCAGTGCCGGTGAATCCTAGGGTGGTTAGTCTTTTTAGCAGGACAGAGTGGTTTACAGTGTCGAAGGCCGCTGTGAGGTCTAATAATATCAGGGCCGACACGATATGTGTGAAGTTGTTTCAGAAACCACCATAAGACCCAATGGAGGACCTCATGAAAGTGCTGATGCTACAGAAGGAGAAAGTGTCCGGTGGAATCCAAAGGTTAATTCTATATGATAGGCACCTGCAAGCAGAAGGGACAGAGTCTATGTCACTTAGGGGTGACCAGGAAAGTTGGAAGACAAATGCCCTCCAATGTCGGGTATTGCAGGATGGAGGACAATGACCTTGACTCTGCAGCTGTGAGGACCAGGCAAAGCTGAGGAGGACCAAGAGCCATCCTGGAGCTGTTCCACGAAGAATGTTGAGTGCTGTGGGGTCAGTGTCTGAAGGGAGCACCAATAAGCCTTGGCAAATGCTACCAATGCAGTAATCGAAGAAGGAGCAATGTCCGGGCCAGCAAAGTCCAGGGGACTCAGCAAGAGCAGGGAAGTCAGGGCTGGCCCAAGCAATCAGGGGAATTCAAAAGAAACAACAATAACCCTCAAGTAGACCCACAGGCTGGAGGCACTGGAGTCGCAAGAGGACCTTAAGAAGCTTACCAAATGATGCAGACCACAATGCACACAATTTGGTGTGGCTGTAGATTCTGGTCAGTGGAGGTGCTCGAGGTTGAGGCTACTTGGAGCCCTAAGATCTTCTTGGAAAGAAGTCAACAAGCATTTTCAAATGCAAGTTGACCCGGTGCACAGAGGTTCATCTATTGCAATCCCCATGAGGGATACTGGCCTCAGACTTAGTGAGAGGGCAAGGCAGGACTCAGGAGCTGTGGAAAAACACCACCTGTGTTGCAGAGCCTTTGGATTTCGGAGGAGCTCAGTATCAGCAGAATTGTTGACTTAGTTATGGTGCCTGTGAGTGCAGGGGAGTGACTCCTTCATTCCAAGGAAGATCCCTTCAAGTATTTTTGATGCTTCACAGGCCTTGGAAGGTTCCTGTATGATGCACAGGCACAGACGATGCAGCAGACTGAAAGGCAGGTGAAGTCAGGCCCAAACAAAGTCCATCAAAGTCCAGGGTGCCCAGACGGTAGAAGAGTAATGGTGTCTGATCTGAATCTTATCCCACGACAAATCTTGGCGCCTACACCCAGGTAAGCCCTTAAGTACCATAGGAGGGTCTAGACAGGAGGGAGGTTACTCGCATGTCCTTTGTGCAGTTTTGTGCAAGGGTTATGGCTGGTTTGAACTGAACTATGCAATAGGACACCAAATGTGTCCCCCATGCAGACTGAGTGGTGCTGGCAAGCCCACTCACCCCATCCCAATACACTAAATCCTGTCTGGGAGGTGGTGAAATCTCCCTGTGACAGGATGCCTATTGTTCTGTCTTCCCCTTCTCGAGCTTGGCTCAGCAGCAGGAGGGCAGAATGGTGTCTCTGGTTGGCAGCAACTATTTTCTGCAGTCTGGGTCAAGAAGGCTGGTACCAGGAACACTGAGAGCCTAATGGAGGGCACTTCCAGTGCTTGGAATCATACCTCCCATGCCGTTTACAGTGTGTGGGTATGATTCCAGCATGTTTGATACCTAACATGATAGGATTCGTTGAGGCCCGAAAAGAGTAATGTACCGAGTAGCTCAGTCTAACAGGCAGTAGCTCGGTGTGAGAGCAATATGGCGGCTGTGTGATTGTTGCAGGAAGCCACTCACTTTTGCTCCATGGTTCAACTCCCAACCCGCTGGATAGGAATCATTAATGATCACCCTCGGGAGTATGGATGGTGGGAAATGGTCACAAGGAAGGAGACCATCAGGGAAAACTCTCTGATTTGCCCACCTGTTGACTTGCGCTGTGTTGAAAGAGCTGCTTGGCTGGTGTTACGAGGGACAGCGGCTTCGGTCTCTGTTGATCAGTATGCCTCCAAAGCAGTTGAAGCTTCCGCGAGACCAGGCGGAGAGTAACGCAATGGGAACTGGCGCGGCTGGGAGTCTCCTGGGTCCGCTGGCTCCGAGGAAGGCTCAGATCGGGAGTGAAGCATCTCGGTAAAGAGGTGGATACGGCCAAACAGCAACATCGGGTGATCCCTGGGATGTTTTCCGGTGGAGGGAAACTGGAGGAGAAAACAGGAACTCCTACTGTTGATGGTGAGATCTAGCCAGTGCTCACTGAGGGGAACATCGACCCTCTGCTGGATAATGTGAATACCAGTCTGGCTGCTTTGGGGGTTTGTGACCCTGGACATGGGGCGCTGAGGGACTTGAAAATCTAATGGCAGATAAACACTGCAGTGTGGAGAAGGCTGAGGATGGCAGCTCTGTCAAAAGTTCTAGGTTCATGGGTGTTCTAGGCAAGGCTGGGAGGACCCCAGAGTGCGGAGAAAAAAATCTTTTTCCTTAATGAAGACTCAGAGCTATCTAATCTGAGTGAAGGGGAAATATCAGAGCTTGACAATTCAGGAACGGAATCAGAAAGTACCCTCTCCAACCCTAGCACTCAAAAGCTTCAGTCCTCCCAAATGAAAAGAAGAAGGAGAATTAAAAGTGGGGAAGAGCGACTATGGCTGCTCTAGCCAACTAAAGTGGGACTATTCATCTACTAATTTTCTTACTGAGGATGGAGGGCATGACGGAGCTGACACCACAGGAGTGGTAAAGAATCGGCTTGATGAGGCCAAGTCTGAGATGGAATCCTCTATTTCAATGAGCCTGATTTACTCGACTCTTAAACAGATGCAAGGGGAGGTGAGACAGGAGCACAAATTGGCCCATCTAGCAACGAAGAAGCTTCAAGGCGCTATTAGAAAAGTGAACAAATGATGTATTGAGATTGCAGAGAGCACAACGGCTCTGGAATAACGAGTGATAGCACTAGAGGCTGGATCTGAGAGTTTGGCGCAGCAAGCTATGGCAAATGAATCACAGATGACGGACGTTATGTGGAAGTTAGAAGACTTTGAAAACCGCAAACGCTGTAACAATTTAAGGCTTCTTGGTGTTCCGGAAAATGTGGAAGGAGAGAGCATAAGAGGATATGTGTGTTTGCTGAAGGGTGGCTTTCCATAATTGGCACATTGGGACAGAGATACTGAGTTGCAGTCCGTGCACAATTTTCCGCTTACGCATTAGAAAAAGCAGGAGCAGAGGGGTACAATTGAAAAGTCCAGAGCCATACTATTATTTTTGGGGAATTTCATTTTGAGACAAGCCTTGTTTGAGAAGGCTCAACCAGAATCTCAACGCAAGGCTGAGGGTCACACTTTCTTTGTTAGGCCAGATTTTTGCCACTTTATGGTGGAAAGAAGGCAGAGGCTCAGTCAGCTAATTGCACCTTCCCAAAAGATAGGATGTGAGGCCTATTTACTTAGCCCGGCTCGACTTAAAATCATATGCAGGGGAGTCACTAGAATATTTTCTTCTGAGATACAGGCTCCAGATTTCTTACGTGACATTTCGGAGTCTAGAAACCAAAAGGAATCCTGAGGGTGATCTGGGGAAATGGAGGGTTAACTGTGATGAATTTAGATGACTAAGTGGGCTACGTGGGTTTTTTATTTTCAATGTTTTGACTGTTTTCTTTGGTTGGAGCTGGGTGAGTGGTGTTGGGGAGCAGCCTTATGCAGGAGGCATTGCAAGGGTCCTTGGACCTTTTTACCTAGGGATGGGGGAAGGGAGGGGGTCTTGGGAGGGTAAAAGCGGGAGCTGATCCAACAGACTGAAGTTGGTGAGTTAGCATCATTAGGGAGGACAGACAGGAACAGATGGAGTCTGCTATACAATACAAATGGTGCTGGATAGATTGAGGATTGCCTCAGTTAGTATAAGAGTCCTGAATAATCCCCGCAATAACGTAGGATCAACAAGGATGTACAATTTTGAACCAGGAAGACAAAAGATAGCTGAGATAGCGGGATATCAATTGATTTCTGCCACAAACCAGGGATCACGCACAAGAGGGGTTGCGGTTATGGCTCGTAAAAAGCTATTTAGTTTCCCACGTTCTAAATCAGACCAATTGGGTAGATGGGTATTTACCCCATGCTGTACCGATAACTACTCTTTCACATTATGCTCTGTGTACTGTTCAGTATTTGATGACCCTGCCTTACTTCACTGGTTGAATACAGAGTTAGTTGGGTGGCCATTGCCCTTGATTTTATGTGGGGATTTTATTACAAATCTAAATACTGAGAATATTAAACTTTGTGAGTAGTCATATCATGGTCATAAGCCTAAGGTATTCAAGGCGTTAATGTATTTATGTAAGACACATGGACCGTCGGATGTTTGGGCCACACTAAAATCTCAAGATGCGGGATCTACCTTTTTCTCAGCCCCACATTTAATTCATGCTAGGCTAGATTATTTTTTTATATCTCAGGAGGCTTACATACAAGACTGCTAAATTCCCTCGAGTGATGTCTGTTCACAAACTGTTAGTGCTAGAAATTTCACTTCACATACTGAAGGCCCCTATATCTCGCTGGACTTTCAACAGAACGCTTCTTTATGAGGAAAATTACATTCAACATATGAAGGAGTGGATTCCTAGATTTATACAAGAAAATAAGGGAAGTGCGCGGCTAGGTATAATATGGGATGCATTTAAAGCCGGGATCAGAAGGCAAACATTGAGATATGGCTGGGCTTTGCAGGCGAAGGAGAAGGGCTATCTTCAAAAACAATATAGGAAATTAAGTGAAGCAGAAACCCTATTGGTACAGGCACTTGCAAACAATGGGAAAATAGAGCAGGCACAAATCAAGGTGGCATTGGTTAAATCTTCAATTCTGGATTTGTCAGCAAATAAGGCAGAGGGGAAATACTGTGGGGCACCTGCTAGCGGTCTGTACTTGACAGCGAATAACGCAAGGGGAGATACTTGATATTTAGGATCCAGGGGTAGGGTTAGTTACTGAAACCTCAGAAATACGAGCCGCCTTTCAACACTTTTATCAGAAACTCTATGCAGAAGATATTAGCAAGGAGGAAGACGCAATTCAGAACTGCTTAGCTGGGATCCCATGTGAAAAATTATCAATAGAGGAGAGTGAAGCGTTAGGAGTACCTATTACGGTGGATGAAGTGCAAGGTGCAATTTGCTCACTGGTAAAGGGAAGGCGGTAGGAACAGACTCCATTCCCAGGGAATTTTATAAAATCTTTGCCTCTTCTATGGAGGAGCTAATGAAAGAGGTGTCTTTGGAAGCTCAGGCGGGGCGAGGAGCTCCTGATTCCTGGGGAACAGCTAATATAGTCATCTTCCCCAAAAAGGGTAAGCCAGTTAGAGAGATGGGATCTTATCGGCCTATTACTTTAATAAATAGTGATGCTAAGATTTACGCCAAGATTTTGGCCAAATGATTGGCAACTGTTATAAAAAAATTAGTGTCCCCAACCCAGCATGGTTTTGTCCCTGGCTGCAGTTCAATACATCATATTCAAAGGGTGATTGCTATTTTTGATGCTACAGGTATTACCGGGGACCCTATCGGGCTTATCCTCCTGGATGCGGAGAAAGCCTTTGATAGGGTCTCCCGTTTTTTTAATGGACAACTTTAAAAATTAGAGGGCTGGGGGAAAGCTTTATAACGGCTGTTGAGACAATGTATAACAAACCGGTGGTGAGAATATCAATAACGGGTGAGATGTCGGGTCCGGTTTTGATCAGCAGAGGGACTTGACAGGGATGTCCGTGCTCCCCCTTATTGTTTGCACTATATATTGATCCGCTAGTTAGAAGGATTGAGTGCAATAACCAAATTCTAGGAGTGCAGAGCAATGGGGGGAGCACTAAGATATTGGCATATGCCGACGATCTTGCGATTATCACTTCGAATCCCATGGATGCAATAAAAGAGATTGCAGACTATTTCGGGAAGCTTTCTGGGTACCGTCTTAATCAAAATAAGACTCAAGTTCTGGTTGGCAAGGGACTCCAGCTGGGTGATTCACGAGTGGTACAGAAAAGCAGTATATCTGGGAGGGGAAGTCACGGCAGATATATCTAAGATTATAGAAATCAATTTAAATCCATTACTCTCTAAATTCAACTGACTTGAGAGCCTTAAACTTACGTTGGTGGGGAGAGACAATGTCATAAAAATGCTTTTTCTACCAAAGATTTTATATTTCTTCAGGGCTATCCCCTTGACCATCTGTAGCACGTGCTTCTAGGCTATGAATCAGATGTTTTCTAGGTTCACATGGGCTAAGTGCCGCCCACGGAGAGCGCTTACATTTTTAATGTTGCCAAGAGACAGAGGTGGGCCGGCAGTACCCAATCTTCACCTTTATCATTGGGCCTCTGTTTTGCATAAAATAGATATTTTATTTAACGACAAGATAGATATGACAAAGATAGATTACCCAACTTAATTTTTTGAGCTGATATTAGGTGAGGAGGCTAGGGGGTGTCTGTTGCACCACACATAATTTAATTACTAAAAAATAACTAAGTTTAAACCCCTAATTTGTGCATTTACGGTTTGGACTTTATGCCGGTAAAAGCTGGGCCTAGGGCGTATCAATGCCTATACAACAATATATTGGAACAACTCCCTCCCACCTGTTTTTAATGATGGGCATATGAGATACTGGTTTAACAAGGGTGTAAGGATAGTAGGCGATTTCATAGATGAGACAGAGGTACTATTGTTTGATATTCTTAGGGATAGATTTGAGTTGGATAATAGGCAGTTCTTTAAATATCTCCAGATAAGAGATTTGTTAGTTAGGAAAACTGGGGGCACATGTGGTTTTTCTAGATGTCTCACCCAGGTTGTCAACCTTCGGCAAATTCTTTGATCCTACCCCACCATAGAAAGTTTTTGGCAAACAATACAAACTTGGATTCATTAACCAAGGTCACAGAACCTACAATGTTAAATTCATAGAAAGCTACCACCTTAGGTATTTCCACAGACAAAAAAATCACAGGGTTCGGTGCACTTCACCAACCTCACACGTCTGCTGGCCAAGCATTTAATAAGCATGTACTGCATTGGGAGGAGGCACATCATATACACCAGTGACCTATCACTGCTGCCTGGGATATTATGCATATTCAGTACAAGGAGCTGGCTGATGAGGACATGTCTCCTTCAGCATGCCAAATTTGCAGGCTACAGGTCCTTGGCTACCCTTCACCTTCATCAAAATATGCTAAGCATTATACCATTATCGCTCGTGCCTCGTTCAGTTTCTTTTTCCAAGTTCTGTAACCCATCCACATTTTTTATTGGGTCCCCCTCATCCTTCTAGGACAGATAGGGGGACAATTTGTACAAGGCAGCATGGAGCTGAAGGACTCTGACGTTTTTCATCATTATAAGCCCGTGCAATTTACTACAAGCCTATTGATTGTGGTGGAACTGAACATTGATTTCTTTCATGTACTGAAATTATATTGTATTTGTAAATTGCTATCTTTTTTGTTCTTATCCTGCTACTATTGTTAATGTTTAAAAATGAATGCCCCCCATTTGTTGATCTCATCCTGCTACAACTGCTAATATCTAAAGTTGCTAAAACCCAATAAAAATTGTTTAATCACCATGAAAGCTCAGGTATTGTTTTTATAACTAATATCATCAAATGCTGAAGCAATATACAATTAAGTTGTGTTCATAAAAGAAATTAAGCAAAATGAAAATTTGCTAGCTCTGTAGAAAATAACTGAATAAAAACCTTGACATACCTAACTCCCTACCATTTTGCTACTTGGTGATAGTTGGTACTACTCAGTATCATGATTACTCCATATCATATATATTTTAGCAGGTTTGGTTTGAATATCTCTGAGATTTCTATAGAGGCCCTAGGTTTGATAAGAGTTTCGATTATTTATTGTGCTTCACAATAGGAAATGCTTTCTAACATCACTGCAAATTACTTGGTTGAAATAATACAGCCACTAAGATCTGGCAAAGCTCTTGGTCTTTGACTGAGGTGTAAACACCAGGAGCAAAAGGTCACATAATTACTCGACAGGTAACGTTTATAGCTCTTCAAGCAAATCTTGCGATCTGGCAGCATTTCATGGTCTTGTCATGTCACCTACGTAAGCCTCTGTATAAAACAGGGTAAAAGATCAGATTGGCTACGAGCAAGCTTATTTTACTCTTGAATTCTACCTCTATAATCAATGTTAGGATTCTGCTCAATTTCTCTGAAAAAACTGAAACTATCATGTTTGAGCTGTATGGATTTCATAGAGTGACATCAGGACTTGGTTCTATGGAGTGTTGCAGAGTGTAATTTAAATTTCTTTTTTGTCGACGTACAGCCATCATTCAACAGATTAAACCAGCGCTGTGTAGTGTGCAAACCTGCAGGTCATGTCAATACTTCTGTCACCTTTATTTGTGGTTGATGCATTCCATACTTTTAGTTAGACTATGAATTGATCATGTAATCAATAAACTGAATAAAATAGAATCAGGGCCAAGCATGGTGCATCCTTATCTCTTTATTGTTTGTTTTTTCATAGTAATGTTTGCATAAGACTCTTGCTTCATTAAAGACTATTTTCCTGAAGCATTTGGAGTATCATATTAGTGTTTTATACATGCTTATGTACTTATGGTGTTTGACTATAAGGACATAGTCCTACAGATTCAGCTAAATGCTTTAAAGATACACTACAATAGCAACCAATTAATGATCAACATTTTTTAACTCAAAGTTCTTATAGTTGAAAATCAATATCCTATGTTTTGGTTGTCCCTGGTGATTGTAGGTTGACAGTGAATAAATGTGGCAAGGACCTGTGAGTCAATGAATCTTCCTACAAGCAGTGGCCTACAGTCATTAGACCTTCTTAATGGTCACTTTTCTCTCAATTCCCACCAACGATCTAAGGAGAAATATAGTCCCACAGCTTTGTTTGGTTGTGACATACTTATGTTAGAGTCTAATCCCTTTTTTGTAAAACTATGTTGTATGAAAGAAACACTACATTTGCCTATACTTTTTACCTACTGTTGAAGATTTATATTAGAACATATGGCCTGATTTAAAGTGTGGCACACAGGATACACAGTTAGAAATCCAACTGACTACTGCTGGCTGAATAATGGCATTGGAGCATCTACCATATTTGTGGCGGATGATTCAGAGTCAATTTTTTTATCTGTGACTTTAAAGTAAGAACAAAAAAAATAATAAACCCCACGCCATGGAAGAAAACTCCTGGTGTGTGAGCTCCTTCATTTTTTTGTTGTTTGTTTGGATTTTGGGAAAGACGTTACCATTTTGAGAATTTTTCTGTAAAAATGAATAAAAGATTGCGGCCACCCACCAAACTTTCAGTTCCTCCAAAGGAACCAATTCGACAGTGGTTCCTCTAACATTGCAAATATTGCTGCCGGGCCCGTTGGCAATCATGTAATTTTGTGGGAGGCAGCACAGCCAGGGCAGCAAATGAGATTATAACCCCCATATAGACCGATGAACAGCTGACCTCGAGGGTCTATATCAGGCACTTAAAATGCAAATCTTACAATCTGAAGCAGAATTAGTGAGGTTTAGCTGATTAAAGAAATGTCACCTTTGCTAGCAGGCCCTTTTCGTCAGCAACCTTTTGAAAGTCACCCAACCTCAGCATTTGCAACAGTAAGCGGTACATTTCTTTGTAATTTATGAGATGCTGCCAACTATTTTATACCATTCAGGCCTCAACACTGGTAAACACTTTTGACCAGTTTTCAAACATCAAACTTTTATTCATAACTTAAGTTATCATAAATAATGCCCATTTAAAATGTTAACACAGACATTAATGGTTTGTGAAGGTTACTTTTGTGGTGATAAGAAATTATGTCACTTATTTTCCACAACTAGAATATATCTAATTGCACTGATAGACACCCAAAATGTAACTAAATCTTAGCCTTGGACAATGCCATTGCTGCGGGGGCCAAAAATGCCCATCTCCTGGAAGGGAGTAGAGGTGATTGCAGTGTATAAGAAAGGCGACAGATTCCTACCTAGCAACTATAAGCCAATTAGTTTGATTGACTGTATACAAAAGGTTTTAGCCTGGGCACTCCTCCTAAAGGTCCAGGATTGGATGAGTGACCATAGTATTCTCTCCCCATTCCAGGCTGGCTTTCGGCAGAGGACAAGCACCATTGACAAGGTGTTTCTTTTCCTGCTTCTTACCTGGAAGATTGTGGAATTGGGTTGCAGGACCCTCTACGTAGCCTTCATCGATCTGAAGACCGCCTATGATCTTGTTCTCAGAAATAAAGTATGGCAAGTTTAAAACAACATGGGCTTCCCTAAGGAGATTCTATCACTTATTATTCGACTTCACGAGGCAAACTTTGCTAGTGTATGCTAGGGTTCCCAAGGCCAGCTCCCTGACGTGATAGCAATCAACAGGTGGGTACTACAGGGCTATGTCCCGGCTCCCACTATTTTCTCCCTTTTTGTGAATGGTGTAGTCCAGTATCTCTCACTGGTTCCAGCGGATGCTCCAATCCTAGGGGGAGATAAAGTTGCAACTTTGATATTTGCTGATGATACTTTGGTAGTATTGAAAACACCAAGTGGGCTCCAACTACTTTTGAATAGTTTTAGAAGCTTTTGTGACCTACGGGGTATGGAGGTTAGTACCGAAAAGACGGACCTTCTCCTCCTCATCCACATAACTCATTTAAAGGTAAATTTATAAATGGAGGGGTCCCCTTGGAGAGGGTGAATACTTTTGACTACTTAGGAATTACCATCTCAGATGATAGGATGGAAATCCCATGTAGACAAGCAGACGCTTAAGCACAGACAATTTGTTGGGGCCTTGCGCAAGGAACATAGCACCTCCTTTACTAAACCAGTGGCAGCCCTAATTCATAATAATGAGGCTAAAGCACTGTGCTCTGTGCTCTATGGAGTGGAATTTTGAGGGTTTGAATGGATGGGTGTTGTACTGAATTCAGAGAATATGTTCCTGAGATCCCTTGTCTCTCTTCTGCAGAGCATGCTACTACATCTGCTAAGACATGACATGGGTAGAGCCACCATAGCAGAGAAGGCCAAGCTTCTTCCTTTACTATTCTGGCTGTGCTTTAGGTCCACCCCGGAGTTATCCCCGTATGCTGCAGCCCTAGATGAAGCTGTTGTACTCGACTGTTCCAGGAAGATTGGCTGAACTTGCAATTTGAAATCCTCTCTAAGAGCATTAGGTTTAAAAGGCCACTCGAACACTAAGGATAAATTGCCGCCCCTTAGCAAAAACCGCACTATCGAAGCACTACTGGGATTGGGTAGTCCAGGGCTCAGTCACCAACTCCTCCTGGGGACGGTTAACCTTGGATTTTATGAATTTTAAAATTACCGGTTCCTACGAGAAATACTTTAAAATCATCACAATTCCACTGAACATGAAACTTTATATGCAGTTCTGTTTGAATCCCTTCTTTTAAACTCATACACTAGCTCCTGGAGGCAGGCATCAATTTCTTCTCAGTATATCCCCAGGTGCACATTACACTTTTTTTTTTGTTTCGTTTTTGGGACAGACACTACCCTTTGAGAATTTTGCTGTGAAGCAAATGAAAGATTGCGGTTATCCACCAAACTTTCAGTTCCTCCACAGGAACCAATGTGACAGTGGTTCCTCTAACATAACAAATATTGCTGCCAGGCCGGTTGGCAATCATGTAATTTTGTGGGAGGGAGCACAGCGAGGGCAGCAAATGAGATTACAACCCCCAACAGAATAATGAACAGCTGACCGCGAGGGTCTATATCAAACACATAAAATGCAACTCTTATAATCTGAAGGAAAATTAGTGAGGTTTAGCTGATTAAATAAATTTCACCTTTCCTAGCAGGCCCTTTTCTTCAGCAACCTTTTGAAAGTCATTCAACCTCAGCATTTGCAACAGTAAGCGGTACATTTCTTTGTACTTTATGAGATGCTGCCAACTATTTTATACCCTTCAGGCCTCAACACTGACAATCAATATTGATCTGTTTTCAAACATCAATCTTTTATTCATAACTTAATTTACCATAAATAATGCACATTTAAAATGCTAACCCAGACATTACTGGTTTGTGAAGGTTACTTTTGAAGCTTTAAGCAATTATGTCACTTATTTTCCACAACTAGAGTATTTCTAATTGCACTGATAGACACCCACAAATGTAACTGAATCTCGGCCTTGGCCAATGCCATAGCTGCGGGGGCCCAAATACCCATCTCCTGGAAGGGAGTAGAGGTGATCCCAGTGGATAAGAAAGGTGACAGATTCCTACCTGGCAACTGTAAGCCAATTAGTTAGATTGACTGTATACAAAAGGTTTCAGCCTGGGCACTCCTCCTAAAGGTCCAGGATAGGATGAGTGAACATAGTATTTTCTCCTCATTCCAGGCTTGCTTTCGGCAGAGGACAAGCACCATTGACATGGTGTTTCTTTTCCTGCTTCTTACCTGGAAGATTGTGGTATTGCGTTGCAGGACCCTCTACGTAGCCTTCATCGATCTCAAGACTGCCTATGATCTTGTTCTCAGAAATAAAGTATGGCAAGTTTTAAACAACATGGGCTTCCCTAAGGAGATTCTATCACGTATTACTCGACTTCACAAGGTAAACTTTGCTAGGGTATGCTAGGGATCCCAAGGCCAGCTCCCTGACCTGACAGCAATCAACAGATGGGTATCACAGGGCTATGTCCTGGCTCCCACTATTTTCTCCCTCTTTGTGAATGGTGTAGTCCAGTATCTCTCACTGGTTCCAGCGGATGCTCCAATCCTAGGGGGAGATTAAGTTGCAACTCTGTTATTTGCTGATGATACTTTGGTAGTATTGAAAACACCAAGAGGGCTCCAACTGCTTTTGAATCGTTTTAGAAGCTTTTGTGACCTACGGAGTTTAGAGGTTAGTACCGAAAAGACGAACCTTCTCCTACTCAATCGACATACCTCATTTAAAGGTAAATTTATAAATGGAGGGGTCCCCTTGGAGAGGGTGAATACTTTTGACTACATAGGATTTACCATCTCAGATGATAGGATGGAAACCCCATGTAGACAGGCAGATGCTTAAGCACAGACAATTTGTTGGGGCCTTGCTCAAGGAACATAGCACCTCCTTTACTAAACCAGTGGCAGCCCTAATTCATAATAATGAGGCTAAAGCACTGTGCTCTGTGCTTTATGGAGCGGAATTATGAGGCTTTGAATGGATGGGTGCTGTACTGAATTCAGAGAATATGTTCCTGAGATCCCTTGTCTCTCTTCTGCAGAGCATGCTACTACATCTGCTAAGACTTGACATGGGTAGAGCCACCATAGCAGAGAAGGCCAAGCTTCTTCCTTTACAATTCTGGCTTTGCTTCAGGTCCACCCTGGAGTTATCCCCGTATGCTGCAGCCCTAGATGAAGCTGTTGTACTCGACTGTTCCAGGAAGATTGGCTGGGCTTGCAATTTAAAATCCTCTCTAAGAGCATTAAGTTTAAAAGGCCACTGGAACACTAAGGATAAATTGCCGCCACCTTAGCAAAAACGCACTATTGAAGCACTACTGGGATTGGGTAGTCCAGGGCTCAGTCACCAGCTCCTCCTGGGGATGGTTAACCTTGGATTTTATGAATTTTAAAATTACCGGATCCTACGAGAAATACTTTAAAATCATCACAATTCCACTGAACATGAAACTTTATATGCAGTTCTGTTTGGATCACTTCTTTTAAACTCATACACTAGCTCCTGGAGGCAGGCATCAATTTCTTCTCAGTATTTCCCCAAGTGCACATCACACTTTTTTTTTTGGTTTCGGTTTTGGGAAAGACACTACCCTTTGATAATGTTGCTGTGAAGCAAATGAACGATTGCGGTTATCCACCAAACTTTCAGTTCCTCCAAAGAAACCAATGTGACAATGGTTCCTCTAACATAACAAATATGCTGCCGGGCCGGTTGGCAATCATGTAATTTTGTTGGAGGTAGCACAGCGAGGGCAGCAAATGAGATTACAACGCCCACACAGACTAATGAACAGCTGCCACGAGTGTCTATATCGGGCACATAAAATGCAACTCTTATAATCTGAAGGAAAATTAGTGAGGTTTAGCTGATTAAAGAAATTTCACCTTTCCTAGCAGGCCCTTTTCTTCAGCAACCTTTTGAAAGTCACTCAACCTCAGCATTTGCAACAGTAAGCGGTACATTTCTTTGTACTTTATGAGATGCTGGCAACTATTTTATACCCTTCAGGCCTCAACACTGATAAACACTATTGATCTGTTTTCAAAAATCAATCTTTTATTCATAACTTAAGGCACCATAAATAATGCCCATTTAAAATGTTAACCCAGACATTACTGGTTTGGGAAGGTTACTTTTGTAGTGATAAGTAATTATGTCACTTATTTTCCACAACTAGAATATTTCTCATTGCACTGATAGACACCCACAAATGTAACGGAATCTCAGCCTTGGCCAATGCTATAGCTGCAGGGGCCCAAATACCCATCTCCTGGAAGGGAGTAGAGGTGATCCCAGAATATAAGAAAGGAGACAGATTCATACCTGGCAACTATACGCCAATTAATTTGATTGACTGTATACAAAAGTTTTTAGCCTGGGCACTCCTCCTAAAGGTCCAGGATTGGATGAGTGAACATAGTATTCTCTCCCCATTCCAGGATGGCTTTCGGCAGAGGACAAGCACCATTGACAAGGTGTTTCTTTTCCTGCTTCTGCTTCCTGCTTCAGAACCCTCTACGTAGACTTCATCAATCGCAAGACCGCCTATGATCTTGTTCTCAGAAATAAAGAATGGCAAGTTTTAAACAACATGGGCTTCCCTAAGGAGATTCTATCACTTATTATTCTACTTCACGAGGCAAACTTTGCTAGGGTATGCTACGGTTACCAAGGCCAGCTTCCCGACCTGATAGCAAAAAACAGGTGGGTACGACAGGGCTATGTCCTGGCTCCCACTGTTTTCTCCCTCTTTGTGAATGGTGTAGTCCAGTATCTCTCACTGGTTCCAGCGGATGCTCCAATCCTAGGGGGAGATAAAGTTGCAACTCTGTCATTTGCTTATGATACTTTGTTAGTATCGAAAACACCAAGTGGGCTCCAACTGCTTTTGAATCGTTTTATAAGCTTTTGTGATCTACGGGGTTTAGAGGTTAGTACCGAAAAGACAAACCTTCTCCTCCTCAATCCACATGACTCATTTAAAGGTAAATTTAAAAATTGAGGGGTCCCCTTGGAGAGGGTGAATACTTTTGACTACTTAGGAATTACCATCTCAGATGATAGGATGGAAATCCCATGTAGACAAGCAGACGCTTAAGCACGGACAATTTGTTGGAGCCTTGCGCAAGGAACATAGCACCTCCTTTACTAAACCAGTGGCAGCCCCAATTCATAATAATGAGGCTAAAGCTCTGTGCTCTGTGCTCTATGGAGTGGAATTTTGAGGGTTTGAATGGATGGGTGTTGTACTGAATTCAGAGAATATGTTCCTGGGATCCCTTGTCTCTCTTCTGCAGAGCATGCTACTACATCTGCTAAGACTTGACATGGGTAGAGCCACCATAGCAGAGAAGGCCAAGCTTCTTCCTTTACTATTCTGGCTGTGCTTTAGGTTCACCCCAGAGTTATCCTCGTATGCTGCAGCCCTAGATGAAGCTGTTGTACTCAACAGTTCCAGGAAGATTAGCTGAACTTGCAATTTGAAATCCACTCTAAGAGCATTAGGTTTAAAAGGCCACTGGAACACTAAGGATAAATTGCCACCCCTTAGCAAAAATGCACTATCGAAGCACTACTGGGATTGGGTAGTCCAGGGCTCAGTCACCAACTCCTCATGGGGACGGATAACCTTGGATTTTATGAATTTTAAAATTACCGGATCCTACGAGAAATACTTTAAAATCATTACAATTCCACTGAACATGAAACTTTATATGCAGTTCTGTTTGGATCACTTCTATTAAACTCATACACTAGGTCCTGAAGGCAGGCATCAATTTCATCTCAGTATTTACCCAGGTACACATTACACTTTTTTTTTTGTTTCGTTTTTGGGACAGACACTACCCTTTTGAGAATTTTGCTGTGAAGCAAATGAAAGATTGCGGTTATCCACCAAACTTTCAGTTCCTCCAAAGGAACCAATGTGACAGTGGTTCCTCTAACATAACAAATATCGCTGCCGGGCCGGTTGGCAATCATGTAATATTTTGGGAGGTAGCACAGCGAGGGCAGCAAATGAGATTACAACCCCCACACAGACTAATGAACAACTGACCACGGGGGTCTATATCAGGCACATAAAATGCAACTCTTATAATCTGAAGAAAAATTAGTGAGGTTTAGCTGATTAAAGAAAATTCACCTTTCCTAGCAGGCCCTTTCCATCAGCAACCTTTTGAAAGTCACTCAACCTCAGCATTTGCAACAGTAAGCGGTACATTTCTTTGTACTTTATGAGATGCTGCCAACTACTTTATACCCTCAGGCCTCAACACTGATAAACACTATTAATCTGTTTTCAAACATCAATCTTTTATTCATAACTTAAGTTACCATAAATAATGAACATTTAAAATGTTAACCCAGGCATTACTGGTTTGTGAAGGTTACTTTTGTAGTGATAAGTAATTATGTCACTTATTTTCCACAACTAGAGTATTTCTAATTGCACTGATAGACACCCACAAATGTAACTGAATCTCGGCCTTGGCCAATGCCATTGCTGCGGGGGGCCAAATACCCATCTCCTGAAAGGGAGTAGAGGAGATCCCAGTGTATAAGAAAGGTGACAGATTCCTACCTGGCAACTGTAAGCCAATTAGTTTGATTGACTGTATACAAAGGTTTTAGCCTGGGCACTCCTCCTAAAGGTCCAGGATAGGATGAGTGAACATAGTATTTTCTCCTCATTCCAGGCTGGCTTTCGGCAGACGACAAGCACCATTGACATGGTGTTTCTTTTCCTGCTTCTTACCTGGAAGATTGTGGAATTGCGTTGCAGGACCCTCTACGTAGCCTTCATCGATCTCAAGACTGCCGATGATCTTGTTCTCAGAAATAAAGTATGGCAAGTTTTAAACATGGGCTTCCCTAGGGAGATTCTATCACTTATTATTCAACTTCACAAGGTAAACTTTGCTAGGGTATGCTAGGGTTCCCAAGGCCAGCTCCCTGACCTGATAGTTATCAACAGGTGGGTATGACAGGGGTATGTCCTGGCTCCCACTATTTTTTCCCTCTTTGTGAATGGTGTAGTCCAGTATCTCTCACTGGTTCCAGCGGATGCTCTAATCCTAGGGGGAGATAAAGTTGCAACTCTGTTATTTGCTGATGATACTTTGGTAGGATTGAAAACACCAAGTGGGCTCCAACTGCTTTTGAATCGTTTTAGAAGCTTTTGTGACCTACGGGGTTTAGAGATAAGTACCGAAAAGACGAACCTTCTCCTCCTCAATCCACATAACTCATTTAAAGTTACATTTATAAATGGAGGGGTCCCCTTGGAGAGGGTGAATACTTTTGACTACATAGGAATTACCATCTCAGATGATAGGATGGAAACCCCATGTAGACAAGCAGATGCTTAAGCACAGACAATTTGTTGCGGCCTTGCTCAAGGAACATAGCACCTCCTTTACTAAACCAGTGGCAGCCCTAATTCATAATAATGAGGCTAAAGCTCTGTGCTCTGTACTTTATGGAGTGGAATTTTGAGGGTTTGAATGGATGGGTGTTGTACTGAATTCAGAGAATATGTTCCTGAGATCCCTTGTCTCTCTTCTGCAGAGCATGCTACTACATCTGCTCAGACTTGACATGGGTAGAGCCACCATAGCAGAGAAGGCCAAGCTTCTTCCTTTACTATTCTGGCTGTGCTTTGGGTCCACCCCGGAGTTATCCCCGTATGCTGCAGCCCTAGATGAAGCTGTTGTACTCGACTTTTCCAGGAAGATTGGCTGGACTTACAATCTGAAATCCTCTCTAAGAGCATTAGGTTTAAAAGGCCACTGGACCACTAAGGATAAATTCCTGCCCCTTAGCAAAAATGCACTATCGAAGCACTATTGGGATTGGGTAGTCCAGGGCTCAGTCACCAGCTCCTCCTGGGGATGGTTAACCTTGGATTTTATGAATTTTAAAATTACCGGATCCTACGAGAAATACTTTAAAATCATCACAATTCCACTGAACATGAAACTTTATATGCAGTTCTGTTTGGATCACTTCTTTTAAACTCATACACTAGCTCCTGGAGGCAGGCATTAATTTCTTCTCAGTATTTCCCCAAGTGCACATCACACTTTTTTTTTTGTTTCGTTTTTGGGAAAGACACTACCCTTTGAGAATTTTGCTGTGAAGCAAATGAAAGATTGCGGATATCCTCCAAACTTTCAGTTCCTCCAAAGGAACCAATGTGACAGTGGTTCCTCTAACATAACAAATATTGCTGCCGGGCCGGTTGGCAGTCATGTAATTTTGTGGGAGGTAGCATAGCAAGGGCAGCAAATGAGATTACAACCCCCCACACAGACTAATGAACAGCTGCCGCGAGGGTATATATCGGGCACATAAAATACAACTCTTTTAATCTGAAGGAAAATTAGTGAGGTTTTTCTGATTAAAGAAACATCACCTTTCCTAGCAGGCCCTTTTCTTCAGCAACCTTTTGAAAGTCACTCAGCCTCAGCATTTGCAACAGTAAGCGGTACATTTCTTTGTACTTTATGAGATGCTGCCAACTATTTTATACCCTTCAGGCCTCAACACTGATAAACACTTTTGATCTGTTTTCAAACATCAATCTTTTATTCATAACTTACGTTACCATAAATAATGCACATTTAAAATGTTAAACCAGACATTGCTGGTTTTTGAAGGTTACTTTTATAGTGATAAGTAATTATGTCACTTATTTTCCACAACTAGAATATTTCTCATTGCACTGATAGACACCCACAAATGTAACGGAATCTCGGCCTTGGCCAATGCCATAGCTGCGGGGGCCCAAATACCCATCTCCTGGAAGGAAGTAGAGGTGATCCCAGTGTATAAGAAAGGCGACAGATTCATACCTGGCAACTATAAGCCAATTAGTTTGATAGACTGTATACAAAAGGTTTTAGCCTGGGCACTCCTCCTAAAGGTCCAGGATTTGATGAGTGAACATAGTATTCTCTCCTCACTCCAGGCTGGCTTTCGGCAGAGGACAAGTACCATTGACAAGGTGTTTCTTTTCCTGCTTCTTACCTGGAAGATTGTGGTATTGGGTTGCAGAACCCTCTATGTAGACTTCATCAATCTCAAGACTGCCTATGATCTTGTTCTCAGAAATAAAGTATGGCAAGTTTTAAACAACATGGGCTTCCCTAAGGAGATTCTATCACTTATTATTCAACTTCACGAGGCAAACTTTGCTAGGGTATGCTATGGTTCCCAAGGCCCGCTCCCCGACCTGATAGCAATAAACAGGTGGGTACAACAGAGCTATGTTCTGGCTCCCACTGTTTTCTCCCTCTTTGTGAATGGTGTAGTGCAGTATCTCTCACTGGTTCCAGCGGATGCTCCAATCCTAGGGGGAGATAAAGTTGCAACTCTGTCATTTGCTTATGATACTTTGTTAGTATCGAAAACACCAAGTGGGCTTCAACTGCTTTTGAATCGTTTTATAAGCTTTTGTGACCTACGGGATTTAGAGGTTAGTACCGAAAAGACAAACCTTCTCCTCCTCAATCCACATAACTTATTTAAAGGTAAATTTATAAATGGAGGGGTCCCTTTGGAGAGGGTGAATAATGTTGACTACTTAGGAACTACCATCTCAGATGATAGGATGGAAACCCCATGTAGACAAATTTCGATAGTACCCAAACATTCCAACATATACTAGTCAGGTCTAGTGCTTTCGGCCTCAAATTTGGCTGCGTCATTGCTGGCACCGTGACACTTAGAAGGTGACACTATTCTACATCCTGATTGAAAGCTGAGTAGCTATACGTTTAATACTCTGCATAGAACATTCAAATATGTCAACCCAATAAACAGTGACCCCGGGCCCCCACCCACATCAGATAACCACCCAACTTGTATCCAGTGAATCCTATAACCCAAATTTAAAGAAACTTAGGATATCTATTAGGGGGTATTACTGACTATACTGTTGTATATCAAATGCAGCCATGCTGTGAAGGGAAGAGCAGGCACAAGAAAACAAAACAAAAGGAACAATATAAGTAGCGCTGCATCAGAACCGCCACCGGCAGGCCAAAGTCATGACCATGGGATCATAGTAGCACCGGTTATGATCGATAACGCAAGTCTCCAGCTCAAGGTCCAATCACTCAACAGGAGAGTTCGACTTCAGCTTATGATGTTTCAGGAAATTGGAGGTCTCTGTGGGTGAATCAAAGATATGAGTCTTCCGCTCCATCTGGGTGCGAAGACTGGTGGGATAAAGCATAGCATATCGTATATTTGCCGCTAATAGAAGATGCTTCACCTCTTCGAAATTACGTCGCACTAGGACTAATGGGGTAAAGTCCGGATGTACCAAAAGCATCATACCCTGATGCTGTAGCTCACCCTGCTTTCTGGCTATCCATAAGGCAGTGTCCCAGTCATGGTAGCTTAGAAGCCGGGCAAGCAGCAATCTGGGAGGGGCACCAGGGGCAAGCACTCTGTGAGCTCTTTCGACCACAAACTTTGAGAAGAAAGACTCCCTTTCAAACAGATCCACAACATAGGTCGCCATTGGGCTGGTGTTTGTGGATTCAGGAATCCCCGCAATGCGATCATTATTGTGCCGGGGCCTGGCCACAAAATCCTCCTCCTTGGAGGCAGTCGTTTTCAAGAGCCATTCACCCCACTCAAGGCCTTTGCCATTGTCGTCTGGGTGTCCTCCACATCAGAGATTCGCTGTTCGGCATTGTCCAGCCGGGTCTCATGCTGGTCTGAACACCCATGCATGACTTCAAGGCGTGCGTCCAATGCATCGATGGCTTTAATTCCTGCCCGCAGCTCCACCATGATGGCACTGATGCTATCAAAAGTGTAGAGGCTGGTGCCAGATGGGCCCGAGGGGCCCGCCACCCATGTCTCTGGTATCATTATCGTCGTGCCTGGAAGTTTCTGATACATCAAACAACAACTGCTGCTGCTTAGGATCACCGCGACCCATGGCCCCTCCGCCGGTCAAACAAAAAGCAGCTGGAGTATCTCAGGTCTAGGCAGGCTGGCAATTCCAATATTGTGAGCTGCGCAAAGAGTCTATAGCAGCTTCCTAGCTCTGCGACAATGGCCTCCCCTAAGTGCTAAAATGGAGAAGACATTCAATGCCCGGCCTCCGTCGCTCAAACTTTCTCCTGGTCCTGTGCCCAGAACAGGCGATGTATTTATAATGCATTCTGTCCTATCCCTGCCAGGAGCCACACCTGCCAGCATCAATTGCACAGCTGTTATTCTGGCCTTGATGGTATACAGGCCGCACTGCTGGATATAGGACCCAATCGCAAGCAGGGGCATCAGGCATACCTACCTAGCAGCCGGGCTCTCTCAACACTTCTAAATACAGTTAAAAGGAAAATACTGTTCCATAGCTCAGAATGGTTGTGACATACTCAGGTTATGTTCAATCCCTGATCTCGGAAAACTACAGTGTCTAAAGGAAGCACTATATTTGCTCAGGCCCTCTAGTATTGAAGGCTTAGATTGGAAATGATGGCCTTATTTAAAATGTAGTTATACAATAATGGGGTGACCCTGTGTTCCTCAGAACCTGGGTATATGTAAATAAGCAAAAGAAGGTTCTGTCAGGTAGAAGGTAGGTTACTTAGTGGCGCACTGAATGCCCTAATTTTAATTTTAGCAACCTTATCTCAATTGCCTGGACAAGAGAACAATTAATTAATAAAGAATTGAAACAAAACTCAGGATACTTTCTACTGTTTTTGTTTATCAAAATTAACCCCTTGTGTGCACAGTCATGGCACACAGTCGCCGTGTGCTCATGACGAGCCCAGCTCGTCATGATTCCCACCCACGGGGGAAGCGCTGGCGCTCCCCCCGTGGGTGGTCGATCAATGTTTTTGCTACGGGGAAGGCAGGGTAAGACCTTTCCCTGCCTCCCCCCGCCTCACCCCTCCGCGTCATCAATGACGTCAGCGCGCAAGGCGTGCTGATGTCATTAAGGGTTCCCTTTGTTTACCGGTGCGCAGGAAGCCATTTGCTTCCTGCGCGTCGGTGAACAAAGAGGTAAGTTTTGGGGCTGGGGAGGGGGGATTTAAATGAAAGAGGCATCGGGGGAAAGGAAAGGGTTTTCCTTTCCCTCTATGCCTCTTTTGTGCATTCCTGCTGCACGATTGTGCGATCGTGCAGCAGGAATGCCCACTAGCGCCAGGGATATTTTCTTTTTTTTAAATTTGGACACTGTGCTGGTTGGGGGAGCGGCCCCTTGGGCAAGGGTCACTCCCCCTGTTGGGGGCATATGTTGTGGCTTTGGTTGCCACCCTGTGGGGGGCACAATTTTTTGTTGGGGACATATAATCGGCCCACTGGGCCAATGTGCAGGGGAGTGGCCCTTGGGCAAGGGTCACTCCCCTTTGGGGGGCATTTTAGGAAGCCCACTATATTAGTTTTCGTTTTGGGGAGCGACCCCATAGGCAAGGGTCGCTCCCCTTTTGGGGGCCTACATTTTTGCTTTGTCTGCCCCCCTCTGGGGGCAGATTTAAATTTTAAAAAATGTATTCGGCCCACTGGGCTAATTGAATAAATCTAGTGGGGAGTGGCCCCTTGGGCAAGGGTCACTCCCCTTTTTGGGGCATACATTTTGGATTAGTCTTCCCCCTGGGGGGGCAGTTTTAATTTTATTAAAATAAATCGGCCCACTGGGCCAATGTAATAAATGTACTGGGGAGTGGCCCCTTGGGCAAGGGTCACTCCCCTTTGGGGCCATTTTTGTATGCCCATGATGTTAGGTTTTTTTTGGGGGAGCAGCCCTTAAGGCAAGGGTTGCTCCCCTTATGGGGGCTATGTTTTAGGCTTTGTCTGCCCCCCGGGGGGGGGCAGATTTTCTTTATAAAAGAAAAATGCCTACTGGACCACCAGGGATTGTTTAGTGGGGAGTGGCCCCTTGGGCAAGGGTCACTCCCCTTTGGGGGCTTATGATTTGGGCTGTCTGCCCCCATGGGAGGGGGCAGATTTCGCCATTTTTAGGTTGAGCATTTGAGACCTCTTGTATATTCTTTAGTATGTACTTATATGTTTTTATGGTTTGTGTGCTTTGGAGATCAGCCCTAGGACTTGTCTTCTTCCGCTTAGGGACTTTTCTTTCTGATGAACTGACTCTAACTTTTTCGATAGAAAACGACCAGCAGAGGCCAGTAAAATACCAGAATCCCTTCAACATTCTCTAGTTTTCAGTCCATAGAAATTGTCTTTCACGAGCACCCATAGACAATATATATTTTTTTAAATCTTGTATTGTCAGTGATATGACCACTGAAGGCCCAGATTTTATATTATAAACAGAGCATTGGATTATACCATTTCCCGCTGAAAGGCAATATTTCTCCCCGTGTGTTCCAATACTTGGCGTGTCATGCAGTTTGGTGCTTACTCTACCTCCATGTCAAAGAACAGCAAATGTTTCAGGGCGTAGGCTAATGTGCTGCATAGCTAAGTACATATAAGGTCCCAAAGGCGAGACCGATTGCATTGCAAATGCTTGTCTAATGTAGGGCCCACTAGGCCACCAGGGAGCTATTTGTGGAGAGTGACCCCTTGGGAAAGGGTCACTCTCCTTTGGGGTCAATCTTTGTGGCTGTGTCTGCCCCGCAGGTGGCCAGATGGCCATGTTTTTTTTTTAATTGGGCCCACTAGACCACCAGGGATTTTTTTGTGTGGCGTGGCCCCTTGGGCAAGGGTTGCTCCCATTTTGTGAGCATTAATTTGGCCGTTTCTGCCACCCTGAGGGGCAGATCGGCTGATTTTTTTTATTTCTAGGGCCACTAGACCACCCGGTTTTTTTTTAAGTTGTTGAGAGGCCCCTTGGATAAGCGTCGCTCTGTTTTATGGGAGGATGATTGTGGTCATTTCTGCCCTCTTTGGGTGGCAGAATAGCAGTATGTTTTTAGGCCCATCTGTCCTCAAGGGGGGCAGAAGTCACTATCCACCTGAGTTTTTTATTTTTTTTATTTTAGTGTTTGGGAGTGGCCTCAAGGGCAAGGGTTGCTCAACTTTTATGGGGGTGAATATTTTATTTATACTCTTAGGCTCACCTACCCCTTAACTTGGCTGGTGGATTGTGTGTGGACTGGTGCATTATTTGCATATGTGATTGTAATGTTTGTTTCTCCTTTTTATTCTAGTGTAAAACTTTTGATTCCTGTTCGCGATTTCGACAGTGGTGTTCTGCAGTTTTGCGTAGTTGCATTATTTTTGCTAAGAAAAACGTTTTTGCTCCAAATTAGTATTTTTGTCATGTATGAATTAATTTTTTTGTAAGTGGTGTCATCATGGCAGCCTATTTAGTTAGTGTTTTGTGCATGGAATTCTTTGCAATGTGTTTTGCATTGTCTTATGTGTTATTTTCTTTTCTCTTTCTTTTTTAGTGGGATATTGTTGATCCATACTGTGTCTGTGCAGAGTAGGTGGTGGTGAATTTATCTGCTTCTGGCAATTGAGTGGTATCGTTTTGGAGCATATAGGTATTTCTGCTAAAGGTGCATTTTGTTTATTACTTATTTTACAAAGTGTTTGTAGTTGTTGACTTGTTTGACAAGTTACTTTTATTAGTAAGCAGTATGGCTAGCCGTAGAATGACTGCTCAGCAGGTGGTTGGTATGCTTCTTGAATCTTCCTCTGAGCAGGATTATGAGACTGAGAGTGCGTCTGAGGGAGAGGAGGGAGGGGAAGATTCAGGCAGTGAGTTTTCTCTCTACATGGAATCATCAGATGATGGAGGTACTCTCAGTGCAGATGAAGCTGCTCTCAGTGCAGACGAAGTGCCTGTTTTAGGGGAGGACACTTCTGTGCCGATGGTGCAAAAGGCATCTGGGTTGCAGCCTGAGGCTGCTAGGCTTCCTACTGGAAGTGCTGGACTCTGGGTTGATCCAAACATGATGCAGTCAGCGTTGCCTGCCTTTAGTGGTGATGCAGGGTGTAGAGTGGATTGTGAACATTTTTTGCCTGTACAGTTTTTTTAATTGATTCCGTTTCAAGGTTGGCATTAGTGCAATGTATTTAATTTCAGATTTTGTGTTAGTAGATTTGTATCTATTTTCAATTTGTTTGTGTTTTTAGTTTTGTCAAAAAAAATCCTAAATCTGATGGTGCTGTGTGTAGGCTGGCACTTGGCTGGTGTTGTGTGTGGACTGGCGGTGTGCGTGGACTGGTGCTTGGCTGGTGGTGTGTGTGGACTGGTGCTTGGCTGGCAGTGTGCGTGGACTGGTGCTTGGCTGGTGGTGTGCATGGACTGGCACTTGACTGGTAGTGTGTGTGGACTGGCACTTGGCTGGTGGTGTGCGTGGACTGGCGCTTGGCTGGCAGTGTGCGTGGATTGGTGATTGGCTGGTGGTGTGCTTGGATTGGCGATTGGCTGGCGGTATGCATGGATTGGCAATTAGCTTGCGGTGTGCGTGACTGGTGTTTGGCTAGCAGTGTGCGTGGACTGGCGCTTGGCTAGCGGTGTGCGTGGACTGGTGCTTGGCTGGCAGTGTGTGAGTAGTGACTTGCTGCTGGTCACTACACACACTGCTAGCTGAGTGCCGCTCCACGCAATCCATCAGCTTGCGTGGTTGCTTTGTCAGGAATGTGGGCATGTGAAAGTGATGGGCCCTTGAATGGCACTGTCTGCTGGTGTGAGTGTTGTATTGTGACGGGCCCGCGGCTGGCGGAGTGAATTGTTTTGTATGTGGCACATGTATGAAAGGTGTATTAATGGCCTGTAAAGAGGTTGGTGCTCGTGGCTTTACAGCTCATGAGCTGTGAGTCAATGGTTCAGTTTCTCGCCCTTTCAATTATTAACAGTGCATTTCATTTTTGTGAAATCACTTGCTTATACAATTGTATATACCGAACCATCACTCACCCTCGTGCCAAATCCAACCAGTATGTGTGTGTGCTTGAGGATTAGATGGCTGTGCAGTAATATTTGTCTTTCTGAAGCAGGGTGTACCTTGTCCCTCTTTGTGAATGTTGTAATGTGCTGTTTTTGTGCCTGGTGGTGTGAATGGTTTTGTGTGTATCACGTATGAAAGGTGTGTGAATGGCCTGTAAAGCGGTTGGTGCCTTGCCGTGGCTTTACAGCTCATGAGCTGCGAGTCATTGGTTCCGTTTTTTGTCCATTTAATTATTGACAGTACATTTCATTTTTGTGAAATCTCTTAATTTATTATACTGAACCATCACTCGCCCTCTTGCCAAATCCAACCAGTATGTGTGTGTGTTTGAGGAATAGATGGCTGTGCAGGAATCTATGTCTTTTTAGTTTCTCTGCCAAGGTGTATGTTCCATGCAAGAATAAACCACCAACTGTAGATATTGTCGGGGGGGCGTGGCTTGACGCCCAAGGAGTATGGACGCGTCTCCGTGAGGCTCCCGGTCCCGGAGCGGAGAAGTGCAATTTCGCGATGATTTCTAGGGAAGCAGCTGGCAGCAGTTAGTATAGGAATTGCTCTTGCATCGCGCACCATGTTTTTCGAACAGATTTGAGACGATTACTTTGCCTTTGTCAGGTAATTAGTGTCTGCTCGTCTCAGCAGCAGCGCGACCGCCATTTTGTTTTTCGGCGGAATGGCTTCTCCTTTCACGAGCGTTCACCACAAGGCGACCTAAGGACAGAATTCCAGTGGCAATCGATATCTCCTCTACTCATGATGTCCGAATGACCGTTTTTCCTGGGTTTTTTTTCTGTCGCTGTCTCTGTTTCTACCTCAGCTTGCATGGATGCTAGCAGTGGCCGCCATCTTAGGTAATGATTCGTCCCATTGCTGGCTGGATCTGCACAGTTTTTGCCTGTAGCCCACGAAGTTTTCCTGCTGTTACTCTTCATGACCACTTTTTTGGCGGATTGGGGTTTCTGGTAACCGTATTGGCAAATGATTTCTGATCCTCGCCTCCACCCTGCTTGCTGCCTCACGACCAGCTAATGTGTACCATAGTTGGTGGCTCCTTCTTTTTCCCTTTTTCTTTTTTGCGTGGCGTGCCTTGCTACTGGCCCTGCTAGTTGATGGGTAGGACACGGGGCGCTCATACCAGTCCGTCCCTGCCGCCACGTTCTTTTATCAAAAACTCTACTTTATTCTCACAACTCTCCAAGTTGGAAGATTCGCAGTTATCTGAGGAAGAAGACAAGCATTCGAAGATGGATTCTGCACCCGCTACAACTGCCAAGTCGAACGTGAAGAGGCTAAAAAAAGACCCTCCCTCGCCTCCCAAAGCATCCTCGGACATCTCCATGGAACTTTTGCTACATGAGATAAGGGCTCTCAGACCCTTTATGGAGGAAACAAATTCCACACTACAAGCTCTCTCTGACAAATGGGGGCAACTCGATACAAGGCTTACAGCGGTTGAACATGATGTTGCCACTTTTATCGACACTACTAAAACGGTTCCTGTCATGCACTCGCAAATTGCCACCCTCCAGAAACAGGTTGAAGACCTCGAAAACCGCAACCGGAGGAACAACCTCCGCATTTTTGGCCTGGGGGAGGGACTTGAAGGGAGTGACCCCATTGCGTTCTTTAAGACTTTCCTCCCTAAAGTCCTTCACTTGTCAGACGGAACTATGCTCAACATCCAGCGAGCCCACAGGCTAGGGCGCGCTCCTTCGGCTGGTTCCTCTCCCCAGCGACCGAGGGGGGTCATTATCTATTTCTTAGAGTACACGGATTTGCTAAAGGTGTTGGCGGCAGCCAAAGCTCTTCAGCGTGTCACATGGTCAGGCTCCACGCTATTTTTTGCGCAGGATTACTCTAAGGCCACTGCTGACAGACGCAAAGCTTTCCTGAATCTTCGACCTGATCTTCGTTCTATGGGGGCCAGATTTGGCCTCTTTCACCCTTGTCTTTTCAAGGTCACGTACAATAATAGGACCACGACTTACGAAGATCCTGGGCGCCTGCAGAGCTTTATTGATTCACACAGGATGGATGCCACCACCTCTGCGGAAACATCCTCCTCACATGTTGCTTAATTGCTACTCAATAGTTGTGCTTTTTTCTCATTCTTCCTGCTCCACAGTCTCTCCACTCGCTAGGCGAAGTTGTTTTCATTCTATTTTATATAATAGTGCCAGCTTTTTGTGCTGATTTCCACTGCATTAATGGTTTTGCATTGTTACAGTAATGTTCTTCAATATTTTTTCTTTTTTAGGCTCGTACTTTCCTAGTTCATGTTTTTTTTTCCCTCACAGTTGCTTCCTGAGATTAATTCTTGTCACATGTTCTTGTTTCACAGTTATGATGTCTCCTCATACGGTCTTCCCCGTTCCCCATCGGATCCTCCCTGGACGTGTGTCTGCTCCATGTGGTTTCACCCACCCTCCCACTCATTCTCTCCTTTTGTAGGTATGTTTTACATTTTGTTTTGCGTCCTCGCTGTTGTAATGTTTTTGTTTTGGTGTTGTGTTCTTTCATTCGTATCTCATTGCCTTTATGGTGTCCCTACTGCTCCGACTCCCTCTCTCTTACTTATCTTTATTCTCTTCTCAATCCTTGCTCTGTCTCTTTCCTCTGTCCCTCTCTTTAATCAGAAGATCTCTTTTGTGCCATGCATTTTTTCCATTTTCTACGGATTTTGTACTGCATTGACTTTCTGCTTTCTAATTGCATTTTGTTTTACTTATGATTGCTCATGTCTTTGAAACTAATTACTTGGAACGTTAGGGGTTTACATTCTCCCATTAAACGGCAAAGGATCTTAACCCATCTGGCCAAATTAAATGCGGACATTGTCTTTTTGCAAGAGACTCATCTTTCCGCTGATGAATCGTTAAAGCTGAAAAGGGGCTGGGTGGGGGAGGTCTTTTTCTCTCCTGGGGATGGCAAACGGAATGGTGTGATGATTCTTTGCCGTAAATCTCTCTCGTTTACATTATTGTCTCAGAACTCAGATGTTAATGGACGATGGTTAAATGTCAAATTGTCCTTTAAAGGGGTTCCTGTATCTTTGTTCAATGTATATGCCCCAACATGCGGAGAACCATCCTTTTGGTCCACCTTAGCAGCTCAGATTGCCCTTGGTTTGGAAGATAATTTTATTTTTGCTGGTGATTGCAATCAGGTTTTTGACCCCTTTATAGATAGAAACTCCAAAGTCCCTTATATCCCCAACAAACCCCAGAAATCATTTGTGCGAGTTATCTCCCAACACCAACTTTTTGACGCCTGGCGTCTCTGTAATCCAACCACCAGGGAGTACACCTTCTATTCCCCCTCACATCATACCCAATCGAGAATTGACTACATTTTTGTTTCTCATTCTATCTCACAAACCCTTACGCAAGCAGAAATTGGCCCTATCTTGCTATCAGATCATGCCCCTGTGTCAATTGTATTCGAAATTCTCCCTCGAGCCACAGGTCCTAAGAGATGGCGCTTTAACAATACCCTCCTTCTGGACCCGAAATTTATCGCTGCTTTTACTACTTTTTTTGAAGAGTTTTTTGTGTTTAATACTGACCAGTCCATGCCCTTTTCCACCATCTGGGATGCTTTCAAGGCCTCAGCGAGAGATTTCGTAATTGGCTTTGTTGCAAAGAGGCGGAAACTTTCCCGCAAATTTACTGCTGACCTTTTACGGGACATCAAAACACTTGAACACTCCTTTTACACCTCGCACTCGAGCCAATCCCTTACGGCCCTCATTAACGCCAAATTAGCATTTAACAAAAAGTCTACGGAGGATGCTTCTTTGTACTTATTAAAGTCCAGTGCTGAATTTTATGGGGGCAGAAACAAGGCAGGAAAGATTCTGGCTAACTACCTGAAAGTTAAACAGAACAGACTCAATATTGAGTCTATCTATGATGAATGCCTGGATTTAAAATTTAAAGATTCGGATATTCTGAACGAATTCTCCCTATTTTATAAATCCCTATATACCTCGGAATCGCAGCCCTCTGATGACTCTCTTTCCCAGTTTTTTTCAACACTTCAGACTCCTCCCTGTCATCAGTCGGATCTCACTCTCCTGGAATCCGATCTAACGCACCAAGAATTGTCAGCGGCACTCCAGCTGCTCAAGAAAGATAAGGCGCCGGGGCCTGATCGCTTTACAGTAGAGTTCTTCCAACACTTTTCTAAGCTCTTATTACCCAAGTTGCACTCCCTCATAGCCTCCTTTAACACACTGGGGTGCTCTTCAGGCACCTTTTCGGAAGCACACATATGTTTGATACCGAAGGAAGGGAAAGACCATAGACACTGCAAAAATTATAGGCCTATTTCTTTGGTTAATATAGATTATAAGATCTTCTCAAAAGCCCTAGCCATACGTCTTGACTCCTACTTGCCTGACTTACTAGAAGCGGAACAGTCGGGCTTTGTTAAAGGCAGATTTATCACGGACAATACGAGACTTCTCTTTGACGTCTTGACCAAATCCTCGTCCTTGAAGCACCCCCTAGCGGCAATAGCGCTCGACGCCGAGAAGGCGTTTGATAGGGTCGAATGGAAGTACTTGTTTCATACTCTTCATTGGTTTGGCTTCGGTCCCAAGTTTGTGTCCTTGATCTCTCTCCTTTATTCCAACCCGCGTGCGGCTATTTGCGCCAATGGCCTGATATCCTCATATTTTGATTTGGGCAGAGGAGTCCGTCAGGGGTGTCCTCTCTCCCCTTTTCTTTTTAATCTAGCTCTGGAGCCCTTTCTCTCTAAGCTTCGCCAGAACCCAAATTTATTCGGCTTTCAATCAGCGAACATTCACCTTAAATTAGCTGCCTATGCAGACGACATTTTGCTTTTCATGTCCAATCCTAGTGTTTCTGTTCCTGTCTTTTTGACAGATGTACAGGCATATTCTAACATCTCTGGCTACAAATTGAATAGCGATAAGTGTGAGATTCTCCCCCTGACCAAGTACACTTTTAAAGCAGATTTCAGCGCCTCAAATTTTACGTGGAGCCCCTCTCATATTAGATATTTAGGCATGTATATTACTCCCTCAATATCTGACACAGTAGCGCTATGTTTAAATAAATGTCTACAAAAAATCACTGATTTAACGGCCAGATGGCATCCACTGTACTTATCGTGGTGGGGCCGGCTGGACACCATAAAGATGATGCTTGCACCCATTGTACTATACACCATATCCAACATTCCAGTCCCCATTCCGGCCAAATTCTTTAAAAAAATTAATTCCGCCCTCTCTTCCTTCTTGTGGAATTCAAAGCGACCTCGTATGTCATTAGCTAAGTTGATTCGCCCAAAAGCTGAGGGAGGAGTTAATTTTCCTGATTTTCAGGTTTATCAAAAAGCTTTCCTTCTACGACAAGCCTCACTTTGGTTGCTTGACCCCTCGGAAAATTGCCCTCTATGGCTTAGGATAGAGCGTCTTTACCTCTCTCCTTTCTCCTTCCCTGAATACCTTTCATTTTCACGTAAACCGCAGGCGGTGTCCTCTTTTATAATTAAACTGACTTCCAAGCTCCTGTTGTCCTCTCCTTCTTCTCCTCCAGATTCGATTGACCACTTCCTAAATTCAACAATCTGGCATAATAAAGACTTGACTATTCGTGGCAAACCATTCTTTTGGAAAACCTGGCGCCGAAAGGGTTTAACATGGGTACACCAGCTTTTCTCAGACTCAAAGTTTATGTCCTTTCACCTGCTCAAACAACGTTTTGACTTGCCTGCCTCATTCGCGCATAAATATCCTTTGCTCAAGTCGGCTGTGATGGATAGGTTTGATCACCTATCTGCTTCGCCTCAGGTCCCCGCTCCTCAGACTTCTCCCTCACAACTCTCCTCCCTACTTAAGTCTAAACCCTCGGCTTCTAGCATATATAAACACTTGCAAGGAGCAGGTGCTCCTAGACAGAAATCTAAGGTGGAGGAAGCTTGGGAGCGCGATTTTCAACTTTCATGGCCACTTTCTCTTTGGAATAATATCTGGCTCAAGCTGCGTAAATCCTCCAGGGCAGCAAACCTCACACAAACGTTATTTTTTGTGTACAATCGTATTCTACTTACACCAAGTGCTTTGAGCAGAAGATTCGCATCCACTCCAGACACGTGCTGGTCATGTTCGTCCCCAAGCGCTGACATATTTCATGCGTTGTTTTTATGCCCACTTGTGCAGAGCTTTTGGGAGCGAGTTTGGTCCCAAATAAATTTAATTTTTGACACTGCATTTCCTTTTTCTACCCCTCATATTTTCTTGGGAAGTCTCTCACCATGCTGGGAGAATGTCCCAGGTAATACTAAAATTGTTGATCTGTTGTTAGCGGCTGCGTTTCAGCAGATCACGGTTAATTGGAAGGACTCTACTAAAATCTCTTATAAGGCGTGGTGGTATGTAATCTGCCATAATCACAGACTGGACACCTCCTTTGTATATCCCGTGCAGTTGGCAACGAAACGTCTGGACCTGTGGTCCCCTGTTACATTGTTCCTCGATATGTGTGCTAAAAAATCCTCTCAGATAAAGCCGTCCCAACCTGAGGTCTTGAAGCCCCCATGAACCCCTTATACGTTCCCAGATTTACTTCCAAATTTTTAACACTGTTTTGAGTCATTTTCTATGCATTGCTAGCATATCTTCTACCCATGAGTTTGTCTTTTATTTTTATGCAGTATAAGTCGATTGTAATGTGATGGCATGAAATTATCGTTTTCTTTTTGCTCTTTGTCAATGGATTACCTTGATATGTATTTATTGTTATTGCCTATAATATGGATACCTTTAATTGTTTCAATAAAATTTTTTCTTTTAAACTTAAAAAAACTGTAGATATTGTCGTAAACCCATGGGAGTACATGGTGATGTCTCTCTTGTGAATTCCAAAAAGTTATTTTATCCACAATGTCCTGCAAACCTCAAAATGTCTGTCACATTTTCCTTGCAATATTGTGCTGAAATTCTCACGCTGTAGAAACAAACAACTAATTATGTCAAAACGATCTGGTTTTGCAAGGGAGTTAACTGTGTTTTTGGCCCTGTGCTTGGCGGCCATCTAGGGAAACCTACCAAACCCACACATTTTTCAAAAGTAGACACCGGGGGCTTCCAGGGATGTGTGGATCCCCCAAGGTTTTCTTACCCAGAATCCTCTGCAAAGCTCATTTTTAGTTGAAAATCACTTTTTTCACACATTTTTGTGTGGGAAAGTTGTGGCATCACCGGGCTCACTCAAATTTCCCACCACCCAGCGTTTCCCCATAGCTTCCGGTAAAAATGGTGTCTCACTTGTGTAGGAGGCCCAAGTACCCGCGACAGGCAAGGGCCCAAAACGTAGTGAGGCGACATCAAATTTGCCTATCTCAAAACCATCTGGTTTTGCAAGGGGGGTCACCTGGGTTTTTGGCCCCGTGCTCGGCAGCCATCTAGGGAAACCTACCAAACCCACACATTTCTGAAAACTAGACACCCAGGGGCTTCCAGGGAGGCAAGGTTTGCATGGATCCCCCAACGTTTCCGTACCCAGAATCCCCTGCAAACCTCAATTTTACCTGAAAAAAATCACTTTTTTGTGGGGAAAATTTGTTTTTTTTGACAATTTTTTAGGTTTGCAAGGGATTCTGTGTAACAGACCCTGGTGGGAGGCAGTCAAGTCACCCCATACTGCATTTCCCTGGGTGTCTAGTTTTTAAACTTGTATAGGTTTGCTAGGTTTCCCAAGGTGCCCGCAGAGCTAGGGTTCAAAAACTACATCTAGGCACTTTGCCAAAAAAGGGTCATTTTTCACTGCAAAATTGAGGTGTGACGATGTTACGTTTTGCGCCGTTTCCTGTCACGGGCACTAGACCGACCTGCACAAGTGAGGTACCATTTTTCTCGGAAGTCTTTGGTGAACGCGGGGTAGGTGGAAATTTGTGGATCCACGCAGATTCCAGAACTTTCCACCACAGAAATTTGGGAATTTGTGGGTTTTTTGACAATTTTTTATGTTTGCAAGGGATTCTGGGTAACACAACCTGGTGGGAGGCAGTCAAGTCTCCCCATCATGAATTCCCCTGGGTGTCTAGTTTTTAAAAATGGGTTTCCCAAGGTGCCCGCAGAGCTAGGGTTCAAAAACTACAGCTAGGCACTTTGCCAAAAAAGGGTAATTTTAAACTGCAAAATTGGGGTGTGACCACGTTGAGTTTTGTGCCGTTTCCTGTCGCGCGCACTAGGCCGACCCGCACAAGTGAGGTACCATTTTTCTCATAAGACTTTGGGGAACGCGGGGTCGGTGGAAATTTGTTGATCCACGTGGATTTGAGAACTTTCCACCACAGAAATGTGGTGAAAATTTGTTTTTTTGGACAATTTTTTAGGTTTGCAAGCGATTCTGGGTAACAGACCCTGGTGGGAGGCAGTCAAGTGACCCCATCCTGGATTCCCCTGGGTGTATAGTTTTCAAAAATGTATAAGTTGACTAGCTTTTCCAAGGTGCCCGGAGAGCTACGGTTCAAAAACTACATCTAGTCACTTTGCCAAAAAAGGGTCATTTTTCACTGCGAAATTGAGGTGTGACGATGTTGCGTTTTGCGCCGTTTCCTGTCACGGGCACTAGATCGACCCGCACAGTGAGGTACCATTTTTCTCGGAAGTCTTTGGTGAACGCGGGGTAGGTGGAAATTTGTGGATCCACGCAGATTCCAGAACTTTCCACTACAGAAATTTGGGGAATTTGTGTTTTTTTGACAATTTTTTATGTTTGCAAGGGATTCTGGGTAACACAACCTGGTGGGAGGCAGTCAAGTCTCCCCATCATAAATTCCCCTGGGTGTCTAGTTTTCAAAAATGTATAGGTTTGCTAGGTTTCCCAAGGTGCCGGCAGAGCTAGGGTTAAAAAACTACAGCTAGGCACTTTGCCAAAAAAGGGTCATTTTTCACTGCGAAATTGAGGTGTGACTACATTGGGTTTTGCGCCGTTTCCTGTCACGGGCACTAGGCCGACCCGCACAAGTGAGGTACCATTTTTCTCGTAAGACTTTGGGGAACGTGGGGTGGGTGGACATTTGTGGATCCACGCAGATTCCAGAGCTTTCCACCACAGAAAATTTGGTTTTTTTGACAATTTTTTAGGTTTGCAAGGGATTTTGGTTAACATAACCTGGTGGGAGGCAGTAAAGTCACCCCATCCTGGATTCCCCTGGGTGTCTAGTTTTCAAAACTGTATAGGCTTGCAACATTTCACTAGGTGCCGGCAGAGCTAGTGTTAAAAGACTACAGCTAGACATTTCGCAAAACAAGGGTACATTTTCATTGTGTAAATGTGGTGTGTTCACGTTGGGTTTTGAGCCATTTCCTGTCGTGGGTACTATGCCCACCCACACAAGTAAGGTACCATTTTTATTGGGAGACTTGAGGTAATTCATATTTGTAAAGCAACTGTTATTACCTATTGATTTTTGATCTATTTCTGCCTTCCAAATGAAAAACTTTGTGTCAAAAGAAGTCATTTTGAAAAATGACTGCTAATTCTCATGCTAGTATGAGTATTCCCAATTTCGAAAATCTGCAAATAAGTACTGTTTCTAAACTCTATAATTTGTTCCCATTTCAGAAATACATAGGAGTCTTTCATACCGATTCTTCCATGTATACATTTTCCCACAATAATTGCTATATACCCGGAACATAATATAAAACCTTTCCAAATTGCTGCTCAGTTTTTGACTCTGGGTTCGTCGGGTTCTTGTTGAACCTACAAGTCCTATATATCCCCACAGCCAGGAAGGTCCAGCAGATGTAACGGTATATTGCTTTCAAAGAGCTATCATAATTAGAAGAAGTTACAGGTAAAAACGTTGACACAAAAGGCTGTTTTTTTCAACTAATTTTTATTTTTCCTATATTTAACTGTTAGTTTCTATAAGAAACCTTGATGGATCTACACAAATGGCCCCTTGCTGAATTCAGAATTGTGTGTACTTTTCAAAAATGTATAGCTTTCCAGGATCCATTATTGCTTTCAGACCCATTTCTACCATTAACTGGAAGGAGGTTGAAAGCACAAAAAATATCAAAAATAGGCTATGTCCCAGAAAAATGGCAAAACTGTGTAAAAAATTTTGGTTTTCTGACAAAAGTCTGTCATTCCCTAAAAGCTGTGAAAATTGTGATTTCGGCCCCACAAACCCTTTTTTGATACCATTTGCAGAGAAAAACCCAGACGCTTTCATTTGCAGCCCGTTTTTCCAATTTTTCCACAAAAACCCAAACTTTTTGCTGTATTTTGGCTAATTTCTGGGACCCCTCCAGGGGAATCCACAAACCCTGGATACCTTTAGAATCCCCATGATGTTGGAAGAAAAGGATGCAAATTTGGCGTGGATACCTTATGTTGGCAAAAAGGTACAGGGGCCTAAGCGCGCACTACCCCAAATAGCCCAAAAAAGGCTTAGCACGGGGGGGAAAAGGCCTAGCAGCAAAGGGGTTCATTAATTCATAAGTATTCACAAATGCAGTAGTAGGAGGCTGACTACATACAGTGAATATGTACATATAAAAGTGATCATGTGACATAAGTGCTCAGTGCTAAAGGAGTGTACAATATATACAAGGTGGGTGAGGTTTTATATACATGTTAAGAATAGACCAGACACTCATGTAGCACGAATGACTTTTAACATAATACAAGACTTTTCTAGTACATAATAGCATATATCACCAACTTGGCATATCTGGTTGTGCCTCACTGGGACAAAGACAAAGTTTAAGGCCAACCACGATGAAGCCCTGGCTTAATAAACTAAGTGGAAGGCCCAAGTCTAAATTTTACCTTCACACTTAGAAACTTTCTGGGAGGGTTTTCTCATGACAGCAAGCAAGGTACTTGGTCAGGCCACATTCACAGAGGGTATGCTGGCTTGGTTAAGTCCAGACCTTTCAGCGGGATGAACCTGGAATGCAAGTAGCACTACTGTTGAAAGTAGTTGGATTGACTCTTGACTTCGAATCTGTCCACTTATGGAGCTTTTTCCAAAAGTGGTTCCAAACTTCTCCAAACTTTGGAACTTCCTCCTGAAGTTCCTCTTGAGGGTCAAATGTCCAAAACACAAATTCAAGGGTATTGGAGCTCTGAGATGATCCCCAGAAGTTTGAAACTACAATTTCCACAATGCACCTGGCCAAATCATTAAAAGTCCTCTGGACCTATTCCAGGGGAGGACTTTTTGAGGGAGATGGTGTAGAAAAGCTCTGTTAACCTGTGGCTTTCAGGGAGTCCCCTCCTTAATCCTTTTGGTGGCAAGGCAAAGTCCTCATGGTTGTAGCTCCAAGTGTGCAAAAGGAGCAATCCTTCAGATTGTAGGCCCGATTCACAGAACTAACTTAAGACAAAATCCTAAACTTACTGCTTTTGGTATTCACAGAAGGCATTTAATAGTAGTAAAGTTAGGATTTTGACTTAAGTCTGTCTTAAGTCAAGACAAACTTAGGACAGACTTAAGACAGACTTAAGACAGACTTAAGACGAACTTAGGACAGACTTAAGACAGACTTAAGACAGACTTAAGACTGAAGACAGACTTAAGACAGACTTAAGACAAAATCCTAACTTTACTACTACTAAATGCCTTCTGTGAATACCAAAAGTAGTAAGTTTCCGGATTTTGTCTTAAGTTAGTTCTGTGAATCGGGCCCCGTAGTTCTTTGGGATGCACACTAGGGTTCCACCAGGGCAGTCCTTCTTCTCCTTGTAGCTTAAGGGAGCAAATCTGAGTTACTCTGCAGATCTCAAATATTTATTTAATGATCTCGGTAAAGAAGCAGGGGGGTACCCCTGTCCAATGAGGTGCAGGGTGCCACCCGAAAGCATGACAGCATCCTCTTAAGTGTCTCTGGCAGACTTAGAGTGGGCTAAACCAACCCACCGGAGTGGCACATTTCTGTTAACACTCCCTTGCCAGCCCTCCTGCCAATTCCATTCCTGGGGCTGCCATGTGGCTGAGGGTTCAGGAAGAAGAGGTAGGCCTGGCTGGCATTCCTTACTGTCGTGCTCTCTTTGAAGTCCAGCCCATCCCGACCTGTTCTCTGCAGCTGCAGAGCTCCCCCGATTAGATAACCTCTGCTGTATGGAGGACACATATCACCTCATCAAGGCAGCTTGACCAATCACGAAAGGCAGCAAGAAGGCTGTATTTTAACTCACACAAAAGAATGTCCTATAACTTCTCTTCTGCGTCAGTTTCGATACATTCAACACCGGCAAGTTGTTGGATTTATCAATGCCATATTATTATGTCTTTGCATGAATATTTTTAACTCTTTCTTAGCAATATTTATACTTAAATAAAATATTTCTACTATGGGGAACAACAACATTGGCAGTTTTTCCTCACCAAGGCATATGAAACATATTTTATAATGTCCCTGCTTATAGTTACATGGCACCCCCCCTGGGACACCTAGGGGAGGCCTTCTGACAAATGGACAATTGACCTCCAGGGTCTAAATCAGGGCCTTAAACTGTGAATCAAATAATTTAAAACAGAAGTAGTGAGGTTTGGCTGATTAATGACATTTCTCATTCACAAGCAGGCTTTTTCTTCAGCAACCGTTTGAAAGTCACTCAGCATAGAAATTTGCAACAGCAAGTGGTACATTTCTTTTTAATGCATGATATGCTGCTAACCATTTTATAACCTTGAGTCCTTCACACTGATAAACACTTTAAAACATGTTTCAAACATCAGTCTATTATTCATAATTTCAATTACAATACAAAATGCACATTTAAAATGTTAAACAAGATGTAACTGATTTGTGAAGGTTATATATTTAGTGACAAGTAAGTGTGTTATTTATTTATGACTGTTCGAATAGATCTAGTTTCACAAATGTAATTCTTAGCAAGTTGTTTGATGTGTGACTTTTCCCTGATATTTTCCAGGGCGGGATGGCTTTATGTAAGACCCTAAATTACTGAAAATTTGCAACAGTGGTGGTTTACCACCTTGGACAATGGTAAATGATTTTCAGTGAAACTTTAAAGGAATGTTCAGAAGAGCCTTTGGATTGCCATTTCTAAAACTATTACCATGCTTCCTCTCTTAGTGCTTCAAAAACAACTGAATATCTTATTAGATACATTTACAGTATGTTCAAGCAACTGGAGAGAAATCAGATTCATGTGTAGTATGATCAACAATGGAAATTAATACAAACATTACTAAAGCTCAAATATTGCTTTTAGAAGCAATATCACCAAATGCTGGAGTAATTTAGAATTAAGCTGTGTTCTTACAAGATATTAAATAAGATAAAAAATAACAAGCTCTGTAAATGACCCCGGAACTAGCTCCAAAGGCCATTGAAAAACCTTAATCCCAGCCATACTGCTATTAGGGGATAGTTGGTACTAATCAGCTTGATGATGGCTCCAAATCAAAAATTTCTTTTCAGGTTTGCTTTGCATTTCTAAGTGATGTTTAGAGAGGCCCTAAGTTTGAATATTGTTTAATATTTGATCATGCTTGATGTGAGCATCTGCTTTCTAATATCACTGCCAAAATCGTGGTTCAAATAATACAGCCATTAAAATCTAGCAGAGATCTTGGTCTTGACTGAGGTCTAAATGCAGTGATCAAAAGGTCACATGATTATTCAACAGATACATTTGTACTGCTCTTCTAGTATATCTTGTAATAAGGCAACATTTTCTCATCATAGCACGTCCCTCACGAAAAAATACTTTATAAAATAGGGTAAAAGTTCTGATTTGCCTAATACAAGCTTAATTTACTCTTGAATTCCACTTCTTAAACGTATATGAGGCTTCAGCCCAATTTCTTTGAAAGAACTGAAACTAATTTGCTTGAGCAGGCTGGAATTCATAGAGGTCTCAGAAGAGTCATATCAGGTCTTTGTTCTACTGAGTGTTGCATTGGGTAGTTGGGCCAGTGTGTAATTTAAATGTCTTCGTTTGTCAACTTCTAAGCACTATTCATCAGAGTAAATCGTGCTGTATAGTGTGCAGACCTGCAGGTCATGGCAACACTTCAGTCACTGTTATTTGTTTTCTAGGAAGTTATAGTTGGACCATAATTCAATCATATAATCAAGAAATTCCATCAAATAGATTCCTGGCCACCAAGGTGCATCCTTGTCTCTTCAATCTTTGCGTTTTCATGACAACGTTTGCGTTAGACACTTGCTTTAGGAAGGACTTTTCCCCTCAAACACTTATACTGTCATATTAGTGTTTGTTTCATGCTGATGTACTTGCATTGTTTGACTAGACAAGCATAGCCCTACAAAGTAAGCAACATGCTTTAATGATACACTACAAAAGCAACCAGTTAATGATCAACACTGTAACTTAAAGTTCTTAGATTTGCAAAATAGATGTTATATGGTTTGCTTGTCATTGATGGCTGTAGGCTGACAGTGAATAAATGCTGCAAGTGACTGCAAGTCAATGTGATCTCTGAAACTAAATAAGATACAGCTGCTCTTCTTGCGATATGTGGCCTAGGGTCATTAAATCTGCTTAATTTTAAACTTTTTTCCCAACTCTACAACCAAGGACCTAAAGCAAATTAACGTCCTATGGCTTTTCATGGTTGTGACACATTCATGTTAGACACTATCCCCAATCTTGTAAAACTATGGTGTCTGAAGGAAATATTACCTTTGCTTATACCTGCTAGTATTGAAGGTTTAGAATAGAAATTACAGTCTGATTTAAAGTGTACCACACAGGATACACTGTCACAAATCCATCTAACTATGTCTGTCTGAGTAAAGGCATCAGACCGCGTGCTCTATTTAGAGCGGAAATTCCAATATCAAGTTTGTTTTATCTGTGACTTTAAAGTCATGAACAGAAAAAATAATAAACCCCATACAATGGAATACAACTCCCATGGGGGAGCTCATTTGTTTTGTTTTGTATTCATTTTGGAAAATACACTTCCGTTTTGAGAATTTGTTTCTGAAAAAACAAAATAGTTTGCGGAGAAGCCACTGAAAGATTGGGGCCACACACCAAACGTTCCTTTCCTTCAAAGGAGCCTATGCAACAGTGGTTCCTCCAAAGGAGCAAAGCTCGTTGCAGGCCCTGGTGGTAATGCTGTCATTTGGTGGTAGATAGCGTGGCCAGGGCAGCAAAGGAGATACACCTTTTCCACAGTTACAGATGGACAGCTGACCTCCAGGGTTTAAATCAGACCCTTAAACATTGAATCTTATAATATGAAGCAGAAATACTGATGTTTCGACAAATATTGTAATTTTACATTCACTATCAGGATTTTTCTTCAGCAGACTTTTGAAAGTCACTCAGCATAAGCGTTTGCAACAGCAAGTGGTACATTTCTTTGTAAATTATGAGATGCTGCCAACCATTTCATACCCTTCAGGCTTTGAAATTGATAAACATTTGAGACCAGTTTTTAAATAGTCAGGTCAAGTCAAGTCATCAGCACTTCTATAGCGCAAACATATCACTCCAAGGAGTCTCATGGCGCTTGCAGCGGCTGGAAGTAGAGAGGGAAAGACACAGCGAGATTACTGGTCAAACAACCAGGTTTTAAGTTTGTTACGAAAACACCCTAGAACGGGGATGGACCGCAAGTCGGCCGGCAACATGTTCCAGGAAGACGGGGCTAAGTATGAAAAAGATCTACCACCCTGCCTGGTGGTATGAATTCTAAAAGCTATAAGCAAGGACTTGGCACTTGACCGCAATACCCTCTGGGGCTTGTACCAGCGGAGTTTTCTAGACCAATACAGAGGTTTATTTTCATAAAGGTATTTATGAGTAAGGCATAAAACCTTAAAAAGAATGCGCTTTTTCACTGGGAGCCAGTGCAGAGCTCTGAGACATGAAGCAGAGGAGGTTCGTTGAGGGAGATTCAAAATCAACTTGGCCGCAGTATTTTGTAACACTTGGAGCTTATTCAAAAAGGACTCATTTATGGATAACAGAAGTGCATTTCCGTAATCCATTCGGTTGGTAATCAAACCCTGAAGCAATGGTTTTCTAGCTTCCAAGGGGATCCACTTAAAGACTCTCCGCAGTGTGCGCATAATTCCGAAACAGGAACTGACCACATGATTAACCTGGGCCCTCATGGACAGTTTATTGTCCATGTAGAAACCCAGGTTACGAACTACCTACTTAGGTACGGGACAAGCACCGAGGTCATAGGGCCACCATTCTGAGGACCAGTATTCTGACGCTTTCCCGAAGAGCATAATCTCAGATTTTGCACCATTCAGTTGCAGGTGGTTATCCTTCATCCATCTGTTAACATGGGACATGCAGTTTTTGAAGCGCGTCATGGTTTCCATTGGATTTGGGCCCAACGTGACTATGTTCTGAGTGTCGTCGGCATACGATATGACCTCAAATCCGTATGCTCTAATCACTGGGGCCAAAGGGGCCACATAAAGGTTAAAAAGAGTGGGGCTCAAAATGGAACCCTGCGGAACACCCATAGTTACAGGTCTAGTGGAGGAGGTACTGAGTCCCAACTGAACGGTAGTGCTGCGGTCCGAGAGATAGCTTCTAAACCAATTCAGAGCTGTGCTGCTGACACCATTCTCCCCAAGCCGGTGGATTAAAACGCTATGGGAGATGGTGTCAAATACGGCTGACAGGTCGAGGAGTACAAGGATAACTGGTTGTTGTCTATCCAGGGCCCGTCTGATGTTATCAGTGACCTCAACCAGTGCCGTCTCTGTGCTATGGGCGACTCTAAACCCTGATTGTGAGAGGTCCAATAAATCATGACTCTCCAAATAACCGACAAGTTGCTGATTAGAAAGGGATTCCAATACTTTCCCTAGATAAGGGAGTAGAGAAATCGGACGGTAGTTGGAGAGGAGACTGGGGTCGGCCGTGGGTTTTTTCAAAATAGGTTTCACGCAGGCAGTTTTCCAGTTAGAGGGAAAAACAGCTTCTGATAGTGATTTGTTACATAGGTCAGTGATGTTATCAACCAATGCAGGAGCGACCATTGCAAGTAATTTAGAGGAAATCAAATCGGTGGGGGAGCCAGATTTTACCCTCAATAGAGTCTTGAGGACTATCAATTTTTTATTCAGAATTTCAGTTATAATAAATAATGTACAATTAAAATGTTAACCAAGACATAACTGGTTTGTGAAGGTTAGATGTGTAGTTATAAGTATTTGTGTCACTTATTTTCCACTTTTTAGAATAGATCTAGTTGCATTCATAGACATCCATAAATGTAATTCTTAGCAAGTAGTATTATGTGCAATTTTTCACTGATATTTTCCAGGGCTAGATGGATTTTAGTAAGACCTCTAGGCTGGCTGGTATCTTAAATAAATGAACATTTAGAACAGTGATGTTTTACCATCTTAGACGATGGTAAATGATTTTCAATAGGCATGTGAAGGAATGTTCAGAGGGGGCAGTGGATTTCCCTATGTAAAACTGCTACCATGGTTCCTCTCTTCCTCTTGAAAAAACAATAAAAGACCTCATTACATAAATTGCAGTGTCATCAAGCAAATAGGAGAGAAAACATATTAATTTGGGGTATGACTATCAACTAAAAGTAATGCAAACATTGAGAAAGCTCATACATTGTTTTTACAAACAATATCATCAAATCCTGAAGCAATATATGTTAATTGTCTTGTCATTCTGTCCTTGATCCTGGAAAACTACAGTGTCTGAAGGAAACACTAAATTTGCTCATACCTGCTAGTTCTGAAAGTTTAGATTAGAACTTATTTCTGATTGAAAGTGTGGCACACAAGATACATCATCAAAAATCCAACAGATTAAGCTGCCTTAATAGGGATATTAGACCATTTTCCCTATGTAGAGCTGACGTTCCGATGTAATTTTTTTTATGTTTTACTTTTCTTTCCTGAACAGGGAAAAGAATAAACTGATCACCTTGGAAAAAAACTGTTAAGGTGTGTGCTTACTAGTTTTATTTCTTTTGTTGTTTTCTTTTTGGAAAACCCGCTCCCATTTTGAACATGTGTTTCCTAAAAACAAAAAAGTTAGCTGCGAAGCAGTTGAAAGATTGAGGCCACGCACTAAACTTTCAGTTCCTTCAAAGGTGCCAATGTGGGAGTGGCTACTCTGCAATAACAACGATCACCGCAGGGCCGCAGATTATCCTATATTATTTATAATTTGGAGTGCAGCCAGGGCAAGGAGGAGATAACCTCCACCACCCTGACAAGTTGAAAGCTGACCTCCAGGATCGAAATCAGGGACTTAAACTGGGAATACTAATATATGAAGCAGAAGTAGTGAGTTTCACATGATGAAACAATGTCACCTTTACTTGCAGGCTCTTTTCTTTGTCAACGTTTTGGGAGTCACTCATCTTAAGCATTTGCAATAGTGAGCAGTACATTGCTCTATAATTTATGAGATGCTGCCAACCATTTTACACCCTTTAGGCCTTAACATTGATAAACACTTTAGAATGGTTTGCAAACTGTTGGAAACGGCCCTTTTTGCAGGGTCATCCCTAAGCTTTTTGCCTTCATCCTGGATTTTTCCTACCCTGTTTTTGTTGCCTTTATGACTCTGAGCACTTTACCACTGCCGATCAGTGCTAAAGTGCATATGCTCTCCCTGTGTAAATATGACATGTGAAGTGGTATAGCCATGATTGGCTTATTTGGTTTACCTGTTAGTCCCTAGTAGCGTGGCCTGTGTGTGCCCAGGGCTGGTAAACCAAATGCTGATGGTGGGCCTGCAGCGCTGGTTTGCGCCACCCACAGAAGCAGCTTGTAAAGTGTGTTATAGACCTGCCACTGCAGTGTCTGTGTGCAGTCTAGAACTGACATCTTGCCTGTGAAGTGCACCCACTTCCCAGCCCCTGAACCTTCCCTTGGCATCATGTAAGCCACCCCTATGGTAGGGTGCATTGTATGTGTATGGTAGGACCTGCTCTGATATGTGTAGCATGTCCTGGTAGCGAATTATACCAAATTTCGTTTTTCACTGCTGTACGGCTACCTGTTCTCCATAGGCCAGAATGGGTCAGTTTGACTATTACATTCTATAGTCCTAACTGACTCCAGGAACATGGTAGAAAAACGAATTTAGTATGCCTCAGCTCAGAATATCAAAATACATCTTTTAGTGAAGTTTATTTTTATATTCTGTGTTTGAAAATACCACTTTTATAAAGTAGGTATTTTCTTTCCTAAGCCTTCCAGTGTGCTCTGCTGTTATGTGTATTGGCTGTCTGGTTTTGGAGTGACCGGACTGGGGAATTCCAGGAGACAGGGTGAGGTTTCCCAGTGGTGAATAGAGAGATCTGCATCTGGATGGGTGGGAGGAGTTGCACCTGGGACCTGAATAGGGCTGTGCCTTCCCTCCACAATGCTGGCTCCATCTCCTGTGGTGCGTCTGATGTTTCTGCCCTGCACTCTGAAAGGAAAGAAGCAGCCTGGTAAACAAAGTGCTCCAGGACTGAGCAGAACTGGTTCTGGCTGGGTTCATTGACTTGTAGCTTCTGAGAACAAAGACTTTGGTGTATAAATATCTGTGCTGAAACCCCTACAATTTATATTGCTCCTGGACAACAAGAAGAACCTCTGTCCGTGTAACTGAAGGAATCTGCAGGAGAAGGACTGTCCTTGTGCTTGTGTGCTGTTTCTTGGACTGGCCTGCAGTGGTTACTACTAGACTTGGAAGAAGAGGAAAATGACTTTGAAGGAACTTTTATTTTTGCTACAGCAATCACCCAAGGGCAATAAGAGAGCTAGTTTCCTGCAGGAGTCTCAGGCACATCAGACTCCACCACCAGCCTCCTGTTTCCTCCCAGCGAGGATTTCTATCTGCAGGTGAGGCTCCTGTGAGTTCCAGAGCCTCTAGTTCTACTGTGGAGAAGAGAGTGCTGAAAATCGTCGCAAACGCCCGTTAGCGAGCCGCCGCAGGTGAAGAGCGTAAGGAAAATCGCCACGCTGCTGCCGCCGAGTGCTCGCTACCGGAGATCATGGCATCACCTGTCTGCGGGCTGCCAAATGCTCGCTAACCCGAAGATTATCGCATTGCATGTTTGTGGGCCTCAAAGTGCTCGCTAACCAAAGATCATCACATCGAGTTCATCGCCTCATGACATCGCAGAACAGACGCCGAGCGTTCGCCATTTACATCGCATCGCAACAGGATCGTCGCTCCCGCGCGGAGTGCCATTTCATTTCATCGCAACAAGATCGCACACGCCACAGGCTCGGCGCATCATCCTCCCTTCGCGGCAAGGATTTCATCGCATCGCCGGCTTAGCGTGTAGAAGTTTGTCGCTTTGTCCTGCAAACAAATTAGCGCATCATCCTCCCTTGCTGCAAGGATTCAACGCATCATTGGTTAGCGTGAGGAAAATCATCGCTAAAACTCCTTAGCGACATTTTTGTTGCTTTGCTACAGAATCCAGGTATCTTGTGAGTAAAAGGATCGCGGAGACCACTACCTTGAACTAAACTCCTCTTTGCACCCCTTGAACTATTTTTGCAGCATTTTAAGAGTAAGCCTATCTGTCTAGTATTGTGGAGTTTTACTGTTATTGGTCTTGTGTTAAGTCTATATGTAAAGATACTTATTTTTATAACTACTTGAGTGGTGTCCCTTTATAGTGTTCTTCACTGTGTTACTGTGTATGGTCATAAATGCTTCACACACTGCCTCTGAGATAAGCCTTGCTGCTCGTGCTACTTTGCCACAGGGTTGAGCAGGGGTTATCAAAGGGTGCAGTCTGCTTACTCTGACTTAGGAAGAACGGACCCTACTTGGACAGTGGCCAGCCATTGCCAACTAGAGACCCCATTTCTAACACAAACATTAATCATTTTTTAATCACTTCAAGTACAATAACAAATACACTTTCAAATGTTAAAAAAGATATAACTGTTTGTTAAGGTTATATATTGAGAGATAGGTTAATGTGTCACTTATTTATAACTGGTAGAATAGATCTAGTTGCATTCATAGACATCCACACATGTATTTCTTAGCAAGTAGTTTGATGTGTCACATTTCTCTGATATTTTCCAGGCTTAGATGGCTTTATGTCAGACCTCCAGACTGCCATTTTAAATAATTGACGATTTGCAACAAAGGTTGTTTACCACCACAGACAGCAGTAAATGATTCAGAACAGTCTGTGGATTGGATTGACATTTTAAAACTACTACCGTGTTTCATCTCTTATTGCTCGGGAAACATTTGAAGATCTTCTTAGATAAATTAACAGTACAAACAAGGAACAGGAAAGAAAACATAGCCATTTGTGGTAGGATCAACAATAGAAATTAATACAAACATTAAGAAAGCTCATATATTGCTTATAGAACCAATATCATCAATTCCTGGAGCAATATATTATTAAGTTGTGTTCTTACAAGAAATGAATAAAGATGAAAAATAACTAACTCTGTAAAGAGCCTAGGGAATAGCTCAAAATGCAATTGAAACACCTAACTCCCAGCCATTCTGTTTCTTGGTGATAGTTGGTACTAATTAGCTGCATGATGGCTCCATATCTAAACAAGCATTGGCATAGCCAATAGGTCTCGCTTTTGGGACCTTATATGTATATAGTTATGCAACTGTTTTTTTTTCCTTTTGTCCTCATTGACCTTCAACCACCTTGATAGCGTCAACCGCCTGTTCATAACCTTACTGATTGACCTTAAAAGTCTTTGGCTACTTATGTATAATCAGTACCTCAGCCTGTAAGGGTACGTTTTTTAGATTGGAAGTATACTTCCCCTGCCATTCAAGGGGGGGGTTGGGTTTACTCCAGCTATGTCTTAAACAAACCTGATGGACTTTATCGATATCCCTGGAACTGAGAGTAGTCCAAGGAGCATCCAAAAGGCATAATCATAGGACCAAAAAAATAAAAGAATACTCCACTTCCATTGAATCAACAGGTCCCAGTATGCGATTTATTTTTTACTGCATAATCTAGTCATGTCCATCTTGGATACTTCATATAGTGAGATTAGCCAATCTGAGTGGTTAGGTGGAACTAGATCTATCCAATGCTTGCAGATTTGCCTCCTAGCCATTAAAATTGCATAAAATAACAGAGATCCAGCAGGGCCTACGATGTTACTATTGAGGCCAAAGATTATCAGGGGCAGGTCTATATGGATTGGTACTTTCAAGATGCTCTCAAGAGTCTTCTGCACATTTTCCCAAAAGGAACATATTTATGTCTGATGCTTCTGCCATCCCGAATTTATTGCAAACTTTTCCTTTCCAAAATTTTGATAGTCTGAGAGGGGATAGATACGCTCTATGAGCAGTGAACAGATGGTTCCGCTTCAGCCAGGCAGGTTTGACTAATCTGAAAAGGGTTTGCCAGGTAGGTCGCTCCCCCCGCTGCAGCTCCACCTGCGCTTCTCAGTCCATGTTGCTCCAGTGCCCCCGCTCCCTTTGTTGCCTTGTTCCACGTTCCCTGTGTGCCCTGATCCCGCTGTGCCCCGCTGTCCTTGGTCCCTCTGTGCCCCTGCTGACCTTGTCACCTTGCTCCCCGTCCCCTGTGTGCCCTTGGTCCCGCTGTGCCCCAGCTGTCCTTGTTGCCTTGATTCCCTTCTGTGTGTGCCCTGCTACCATTCTTGCCTTCTGTTGAGCCAGCTCGCCTCCCGGCTTGCCCCCTTGCCGCTCCCGCCGCTGCCTCCCCTGTGGCCCCACCCCGTGCCCATTCGCTGCCCTCTGCCACCCACCTCCCAGCTGCTCCTCCCTCCCACCTCGCCTTAAAATGGTGGCCGCTGCGCGGTGAGGAGAGCGACCCTTGACCTTGCCAGGTAGGTTGCTCCCCCCGCTGCAGCTCCACCTGCGCTTCTCAGTGCCTGTTGCTCCTGTGCCCCCGCTGCCCTTGTTGCCTTGTTCCACGTTCCCTGTGTGCCCTGGTCCTGCTGTGCCCCGCTGCCCTTGGTCCCTCTGTGCCCCCGCTGCCCTTGTCACCTTGCTCTCCGTTCCCTGTGTGCCCTTGGTCCCATTGTGCCCCCGCTGCCCTTGTTGCCTTGATGCCCTTCTGTGTGTGCCCCGCTACCCTTCTTGCCTTCTGCTGAGCCAGCTCACCTCTGGCTTGCCCCCCTGGCCGCTCCCGCTCCCACCGCTGCCTCCCCTGTGGCCCGCCTCCCCGTGCCCATTCGCTGCCCTCTGCCACCTGCCTCCTGCCTACCAGCTGCTCCTCCCTCCCACCTCGCCTTAAAATGGCAGCCGCAGTGCGGCCGTGCACAGCAGACACGCGCAGCGGGCGTGCCGCTGGCGTGCTGAAGGTGCACCTAAGTTTATAAGGTAACAGTGGTTCTGTCGGGTGAAAGTATTGCTTTTCGCATTAGGCCTAGTCACACATTGTTCGAACACTATAAAACAATTATCATTAAACTGAAAACAACACACAGGACAGTTCAAATTCAAAGTAAATTCTTTATATATGAATTACGTCATTCATATATGTATACATTAATATTACCCGAAAGGCCGTCAGGCAATAATGTGGTGACACGAGTGACAAAGTGAATAAGTGCTCGGTGACAGTGTGTGTGATATGTACAGTAGTTTAAAATCGAAATTATTCGAAAGTGGCCAGGGAAGTGCAAAAGTTCAAGCTGCGCAATGGAAGAGTTCTTTCTTTGGCGCAGATTCTATGCGAAGGTCCAGGGAATAGTCGACGTTTCGACCCTAGTACTGCACTCTTGAAAGGTCAGTGCGGGTCTTCATCAGGACTTGAAAATAAGCGAGACGGCCTATGAGTAAAAAGGGGGGACTTAATCAGGTGTGTGTTGACACTGGAAATATGAAACATGGATTGAGGGTGGTAGATGACTCACCTCGAAAAGAGAAATTGATTCTCAGAATGGTCTAAGTCTATGGAGTGGGTGAGGTTCACTCCAACGGTATATCGTGTGGATGGGACGACTTAGGGCTCCATCAATGTGTCTAGTGGCGGTATCTAGAAGATAATAAATAACCAGGGTTTCAGCGGGAAAACTATTACAAATTATCCGTGTAGTTGGATAAACTAGCGCACAGATGACGCTCACCTATTGGCTTGCGAAGCGCTGTCTAAGTTCAAGCCCTTCTGTCTCCTTAATGTGGGTTAAATGGCTTCTTCAGACGAAGTTTATTTCTGAAAGGAAGCAAGGTTCAAGGTTATGCTAGAATACCTTGGGTCATAAGGGACAAGGTCTGTGAATGAACGAGATTACATGGGGATTCACAATTACCTTATTCGGAAGAACGAACCGCTGGCCTCTGGGTCCTGGCTCGTATGATTGAATCGGTATCTGGAAGATAATGAATACCCGGGGTTTCAACGGGAAAACGATTGTAAATTATCCGTATAGTTGGATAAACTAGCGCACGTATGACGCTCACCTGTTGGCTTGCGAAGCGCTGTCTAAATTCTGTCTCCTTAATGTGGGTAAATTGGTTTCTTCAGACGAAATTATTCTGAAAGGAAGCAAGGTTCAGGTTTAGGCTGGAATACCTTGAATCCGAAAGGACAAGGTCTATGAATGGACGCGATTGTATGGGGAATCCCAATTACCTTATTCGGAAGAACGAACCGCCGGCCTCTGGGTCCTGGCTCGTATGATTTAATCAGCAAGGAGGTCTGACGTGAGTCTGCCTAAAAGCCCAGTGTGGCGTGCGCGTGGACGCCGAGCGCTGTCGGTTGCTCGGCAACAGGTTGTGCTAACGTCAAAGGACGTAAGTTGTCATGGTGACCAAATGCAAATACGTCATCCGGGGGATCCCATGTGTCAAAAAGTGAATCCTGAGTCATGCGCGGCGCGAACGCCCGCAAACGTCACTGCGTATGATGCGTTGTCACTTTTGGCAAGGAGTGTCATCCGTTACCATCGTAACAATGTTAAAACGGAGTGTTTTGGATTCACATACGCCGATAAATGCGACGCTAGTGGTGCGTAGCACAAGCGTCTGGAAACTTCAATTGTTGAGTGGCCAAATGAAACAGTGGAATCACACCATTAGTCGTGCATCGTCTGAGCACAATCATTTCAGGGTCGAAGTGCTTCTGATCAATGAACACTTGATCGGCCAGCATGGGTTACATGCACAGTAAAATTAAACTTAAAAGAAAGAGAAGGTAATTTGGTGATTTGTGCTACATAGTGTGATTCATAGCATGCACATTACATGGATAAGTTCAGGAACTGGAACACAGTACATCAGTAAGTAGGCAGACAGAAGGGGGAGGGAAAGAAAGTTACACAAGGTGATTGCAAAGCATCATGAAAGAATCAGGCAATAATAATTTGGCTATCAAAGTAGGCCCATTTGTTTTGCGATCTCCTCCATCTCATTCAACCCATTCTGGACCGAGTTAAGTAAATGGATCCATCTACACTCCTTGTAATTCAAAGACCTCGCAATTGACCCACCCCTGGTGCTAGGGATAATCTTTTCAAGTACCCACCATGTGATGTTATTGGGAGAATGATTGTGTGAGGTAAAATGTTCGACCATGGGGGCCCCATGTACCTTACATCTCAGCCTGCTCATGTGCTGGAGAATTCGTACTTTCACTTTCTGAGTTGTTTGTCCCACATATGTGAGGCCGCAAGGGCATTGACTGGCATAAATAACATTCATGCTGTTACAGTTTGTAAACTGGGAAAGCTTGTATGTTCTACCAGTGTTTGTGAATGTAGATCCTTCTTGGCAAACGTCACATGCCTTGCAATGCCCACACTTGTGATGTCCAGATACTGGTGCTAACCCCAAGAGGTCCCTGAGGTCAGGTTGTTTCGGTGTGTCCAAGTAGGCATTTACCACTGAATCCTTAATGTTTTTTCCTCTCTTGAAGGCGAATGTAGGGTCTTGTGATATTTGTAGTTCACTTGCGACCAGGTTCCAATACTTCTTTACAACCTTCTTTATCTCATTGCTTTTGGAGTTAAATGTAGTCACACAGACTATTTTGTCTGCCTCTGGTTGTTTACGCTTAGTCTCTAACAATTGTTCACGAGGGCAGTACCATGCCCGTTTCTTTGCCCGTTTGAGAAGGCCTCTTGGATAACCTCTCTCTCTGAGTCTTGACACGAGTATTTCAGATTCCCTAAAGTAGTCTGCCCTTCTTGTGCAGTTCCTCCTCAGTCTGAGGAATTGGCCATAAGGGAGGTTGTCTCGCAGGCTGCGTGGGTGATGGGACTGGTATTTGAGTAAAGAGTTTCTTTCCATCGGTTTTCGGTACAAGTCACAATATAGCAGATTATCTTGTGAACGGAATGTTAAGTCCAGAAAGTCAATTGCTTCGTTGTTGCTTGCCATTGTGAACTGGATATCTGTAGATCTCATATTCAACCAGGTCAAGAAGTTATTCAGCTCGATGTTATCCCCATTCCAAATCATTATCACATCGTCTATGTAGCGCTTCCATACTACGATGGCATTCAGGTATGGGTTGTCCAGGCTATATAGATGTTCCTCTTCGTAGTGATCCATGTATACATTCGCTAGACTTGGGGCATATGTAGCCCCCATGGCTACGCCCTTGCATTGGTAATAAAATTGTTTTTTGAAGATGAAGTAGTTCTTTCTCATGGCAATATCCAGTAAAGAGATCAAGAAATCGGTGGGGATCCAGTGCGGTCTTGATCTGGAATCCAATGTATTTCTGATGATTTCCAACGCAGTGTCTTGTGGAATTGAAGTATATAAGGAGGACACGTCAAGTGTGACCAAGAGCTGCGTATGGGGATCAAATGACTGACCTTCTAGCATTTGGATGGCATGTGTCGTGTCCCTTATGAAAGATTTTGTTTTTGATACGAAGGGTTGTAAAAAATGGTCTATAAATTGATTGAGTGGCTCAAGGATTGAGCCGCATCCAGAGACAATGGGCCTTCCAGGTGGCTTCTCCAATCGTTTGTGTATTTTAGGTAAGGTGTATATGGTCGGTGTTCGACCGTCTTTGTTGTTGAGGAAATCGTATTCGTGTCTCTGGATGCGGCTCAATCCTTGAGCCACTCAATCAATTTATAGACCATTTTTTACAACCCTTCGTATCAAAAACAAAATCTTTCATAAGGGACACGACACATGCCATCCAAATGCTAGAAGGTCAGTCATTTGATCCCCATACGCAGCTCTTGGTCACTCTTGGTCACACTTGACGTGTCCTCCTTATATACTTCAATTCCACAAGACACTGCGTTGGAAATCATCAGAAATACATTGGATTCCAGATCAAGACCGCACTGGATCCCCACCGATTTCTTGATCTCTTTACTGGATATTGCCATGAGAAAGAACTACTTCATCTTCAAAAAACAATTTTATTACCAATGCAAGGGCGTAGCCATGGGGGCTACATATGCCCCAAGTCTAGCGAATGTCTACATGGATCACTACGAAGAGGAACATCTATATAGCCTGGACAACCCATACCTGAATGCCATCGTAGTATGGAAGCGCTACATAGACGATGTGATAATGATTTGGAATGGGGATAACATCGAGCTGAATAACTTCTTGACCTGGTTGAATATGAGATCTACAGATATCCAGTTCACAATGGCAAGCAACAACAAAGCAATTGACTTTCTGGACTTAACATTCCGTTCACAAGATAATCTGCTATATTGTGACTTGTACCGAAAACCGATGGAAAGAAACTCTTTACTCAGATACCAGTCCCATCACCCACGCAGCCTGCGAGACAACCTCCCTTATGGCCAATTCTTCAGACTGAGGAGGAACTGCACAAGAAGGGCAGACTACTTTAGGGAATCTGAAATACTCGTGTCAAGACTCAGAGAGAGAGGTTATCCAAGAAGCCTTCTCAAACGGGCAAAGAAACGGTCATGGTACTGCCCTCGTGAACAATTGTTGGAGACTAAGCGTAAACAACCAGAGGCAGACAAAATAGTCTGTGTGACTACATTTAACTCCAAAAGCAATGAGATAAAGAAGGTTGTAAAGAAGTATTGGAACCTGGTCGCAAGTGAACTACAAATATCACAAGACCCTACATTTACCTTCAAGAGAGGAAAAAACATTAAGGATTCAGTGGTAAATGCCTACTTGGACACACCGAAACAACCTGACCTCAGGGACCTCTTGGGGTTAGCACCAGTATCTGGACATCACAAGTGTGGGCATTGCAAGGCATGTGACGTTTGCCAAGAAGGATCTACATTCACAAACACTGGTAGAACATACCAGCTTTCCCAGTTTACAAACTGTAACAGCATGAATGTTATTTATGCCATTCAATGCCCTTGCGGCCTCACATATGTGGGACAAACAACTCAGAAAGTGAAAGTACGAATTCTCCAGCACATGAGCAGGCTGAGATGTAAGGTACACGGGGCCCCCATGGTCGAACATTTTACCTCACACAATCATTCTCCCAATAACATCACATGGTGGGTACTTGAAAAGATTATCCCTAGCACCAGGGGTGGGTCAATTGCGAGGCCTTTGAATTACAAGGAGTGTAGATGGATCCATTTACTTAACTCGGTCCAGAATGGGTTGAATGAGATGGAGGAGATCGCAAAACAAATGGGCCTACTTTGATAGCCAAATTATTATTGCCTGATTCTTTCATGATGCTTTGCAATCACCTTGTGTAACTTTCTTTCCCTCCCCCTTCTGTCTGCCTACTTACTGATGTACTGTGTTCCAGTTCCTGAACTTATCCATGTAATGTGCATGCTATGAATCACACTATGTAGCACAAATCACCAAATTACCTTCTCTTTCTTTTAAGTTTAATTTTACTGTGCATGTAACCCATGCTGGCCGATCAAGTGTTCATTGATCAGAAGCACTTCGACCCTGAAATGATTGTGCTCAGACGATGCACGACTAATGGTGTGATTCCACTGTTTCATTTGGCCACTCAACAATTGAAGTTTCCAGACGCTTGTGCTACGCACCACTAGCGTCGCATTTATCGGCGTATGTGAATCCAAAACACTCCGTTTTAACATTGTTACGATGGTAACGGATGACACTCCTTGCCACAAGTGGCAACGCATCATACGCAGTGACGTTTGCGGGCGTTCGCGCCGCGCATGACTCAGGATTCACTTTTTGACACATGGGATCCCCCGGATGACGTATTTGCATTTGGTCACCATGACAACTTACGTCCTTTGACGTTAGCACAACCTGTTGCCGAGCAACCGACAGCGCTCGCCGTACACGCGCACGCCACACTGGGCTTTTAGGCAGACTCACGTCAGACCTCCTTGCTGATTAAATCATACGAGCCAGGACCCAGAGGCCGGCGGTTCGTTCTTCCGAATAAGGTAATTGGGATTCCCCATACAATCGCGTCCATTCATAGACCTTGTCCTTTCGGATTCAAGGTATTCCAGCCTAAACCTGAACCTTGCTTCCTTTCAGAATAATTTCGTCTGAAGAAACCAATTTACCCACATTAAGGAGACAGAATTTAGACAGCGCTTCGCAAGCCAACAGGTGAGCGTCATACGTGCGCTAGTTTATCCAACTATACGGATAATTTACATTAGTTTTCCCGTTGAAACCCCGGGTATTCATTATCTTCCAGATACCGATTCAATCATACGAGCCAGGACCCAGAGGCCAGCGGTTCGTTCTTCCGAATAGGGTAATTGTGAATCCCCATGTAATCTCGTTCATTCACAGACCTTGTCCCTTATGACCCAAGGTATTCTAGCATAACCTTGAACCTTGCTTCCTTTCAGAAATAAACTTCGTCTGAAGAAGCCATTTAACCCACATTAAGGAGACAGAAGGGCTTGAACTTAGACAGCGCTTCGCAAGCCAATAGGTGAGCGTCATCTGTGCGCTAGTTTATCCAACTACACGGATAATTTGTAATAGTTTTCCCGCTGAAACCCTGGTTATTTATTATCTTCTAGATACCGCCACTAGACACATTGATGGAGCCCTAAGTCGTCCCATCCACACGATATATCGTTGGAGTGAACCTCACCCACTCCATAGACTTAGACCATTCTGAGAATCAATTTCTCTTTTCGAGGTGAGTCATCTACCACCCTCAATCCATGTTTCATATTTCCAGTGTCAACACACACCTGATTAAGTCCCCCCTTTTTACTCATAGGCCGTCTCGCTTATTTTCAAGTCCTGATGAAGACCCGCACTGACCTTTCAAGAGTGCAGTACTAGGGTCGAAACGTCGACTATTCCGTGGACCTTCGCATAGAATCTGCGCCAAAGAAAGAACTCTTCCATTGCGCAGCTTGAACTTTTGCACTTCCCTGGCCACTTTCGAATAATTTCGATTTTAAACTACTGTACATATCACACACACTGTCACCGAGCACTTATTATTCACTTTGTCACTCGTGTCACCACATTATTGCCTGACGGCCTTTCGGGTAATATTAATGTATACATATATGAATGACGTAATTCATATATAAAGAATTTACTTTGAATTTGAACTGTCCTGTGTGTTGTTTTCAGTTTAATGATAATTATTTTATAGTGTTCGAACAATGTGTGACTAGGCCTAATGCGAAAAGCAATACTTTCACCCGACAGAACCACTGTTACCTTATAAACTTACTGCCCAGGTTCTGAGGGATACTGGGTTACCCCATTATTTGCTTAGAGAAGGTGCACCTAAGGCAAGCCTGTCTGCATCCGTCTGAGCCTGGACCGTGCCCAGCGCCAGAACCCCTGGCCCCCGCACCAGCCATGAAGACCGCCTCCGATACGACGCCTGCACCCTCACCGCTCTCAACCCAGGACGGACCCTCGCCTGCTGTAGGGCCACCCCGAAACGCACACACGGTCCCTTTGCATGCTAGAACTGCAGCTTCTCCTGCATCAAAGACACAGAGACACCCGCCACGACTAAACACAATCACTCACTCCGCACGCAAACACACCATCCAGCTCTGAGACCTACACAACACTACATCACCAGACATTGCCTTCCTGACCGAGACCTGGATGAACGAACCCTCCTCTCCAGACATCGCCATAGCCATCCCTGACGGATACAAGATCGCCCACAGAGACCGCACCAACGGAGTCGGAGGAGGAATCGCCATCGTCCACAAGAAAACCATCAGGGTATCAACAAACACCAACGACACTCTTAGCACTGCCGAACACATGCACTTACCAAATCCACACGGATCCCAAGCCCACCCTAAGAGGCACCCTCGTCTACAGACCACCTGGACCCCGACTGAAATTCTGCGACACCATCGCCGACTTCATCAGCACACACGCACTGACCTCCACCAATTACATCCTCCTCGGAAACCTGAACTTCCATCTGGAGAACAACAACAACAGCAACTCCTCCACCCTGATAGACAACCTCGCCAAAATCGGACTGAAACAATTCGTCACAATGCCGACCCACATTGCCGGACACACGCTCTACGTCATCTTCTCCTCAAGCCCACACGTCTCCTTCAGCCCCGTCTCCGAACCCACCTGGACCGAGCACCACTGCATCCACTTCCCCTTACAGAAACCCGTCGCACATCACCGCACCCTGCACATCCCCCGCCGCCACTGGGGCAAAATCACCGAAGTGCAGCTACAGACAAACCTCGCACTCCACCCACCGACAAACCCCTCCAACTCCGATGGTGGTGCATGCGCCCTCAGACGATGGATTGACGACTGTGACAACACCCTAGCCCCACTGAAAAAGCAAACCCTCAAAGGCACCAGCAAGAGAGCCAACTGGTTCACCCCGGAACTCCTAGCGTCAAGGCGCACCTGCCAGAAGTTGGAGCACATATGGCACAGCGAACAGTCACCGGGCAACCGCGCAGCCCACAAAGACACCATCCGCAACCACCACCACCTCATCAGGACTGCCAAAAGGACCTCCTTCAAAGACCATCTCGACAACAACGCACACAACAGCAAGGAGCTCTTCAACGTCGTGAAGGAACTCTACAACCCCCGCTCCAACGACAATGACATCCCGCCATCACATGCCCTGTGCGACTCCCTCGCCACCTTCTTCCACCGCAAGATTGCCGACATCCACGGCAGCTTCAACCCCCGGACGACCCTAACAGGCCCCAACATGTCAGACCCACCACACCCCACCGACCACAACCCCCTGACAACCTGGGCCAATGTGAGCAACGAAGAAACAATCAAGACAATGGGCACAATCCACTCCGGCTCGCTATCTGACCCGTTTCCACACCACATCTTCAACAAAGCCGGAAGCTCCATAGCACCCCACCTGCGCACCATCATCAACCTCTCCTTCGAGACCGCGACCTTCCCTGAGAGCTGGAAACACGCAGAGATCAACGCCCTACTGAAGAAACCCAAGGCAGACCAGAGCGAACTCAAAAACTTCCAGCCCATCTCCCTGCTTCGGTTCCCAGCTAAGGTCATCGAGAAGATAGTCAACAGCCAGCTCACCCGCGACCTCAAAGACAACAGCATCCTGCACCCCACCCAGTCCGGATTCCACAGCAACCACAGCACCGAGACCACCCTCATTGCCGCCACAGACGACATCAGGACCCTACTGGACAACGGCGAGACAGCGGCCCTCATCCTTCTGGACCTCTCCGCCCCCTTCAACACCTTCTGCCACCGAACACTACGCACACGACTCCACGATGCAGGGATCTGAGACAAGGCCCTGGACTGGACCTCCTCCTTCCTCTCCAGCAGAACCCAGAGAGTCCACCTCCCCCCGTTCCAATCCGAAGCCTCCAAGATCATCTGCGGCGTCCCACAGGGATCCTCCCTCAGCCCGATGCTATTCAACATTTACATGGCACCCCTCGCACGCATCGCCCGACATCACAACTTCAACATAATATCCTACACTGACGACACGCAACTGATCCTCTCCCTCACAAAGGACCCCCTCATTGCCAAATCCAACCTCATCCTACGACAAACTGAAGACCTTCTAACCTTCAGGAGTTAACTCAAGACATGGCTGTTCGACCAATAGCTGCAGCTCCCCCCCCCTGTCCCCCCCCTTCAGCGCCTTGGAACCCTTGCGGGTATGTAGTGCCCTTTACAAATTGCATGATTGAAATGAGTCTTGCCATAAAATATCACACTGTATGTCCATCTGCTCCCCCAATAGCTCATATGCAAGCTTAATTACCCCCTCCACTGCCTCTTCAATTGCCCAATACCACACTGAGACCTCTCTTTTCCCCACAGGCCTCACAACTAGCTGATTTTCCAGGTTGCTGCCCTTACCAAATGATATGTTCCGACTAAGCTGGGCTTGTACCCGGCTTTTCAGCTGGATATACTTAAATCTACAGAGACCTGACCCTACTTTCTCTCTTAGATCTTACCAGGAGACTGACGTATCTTCCTTGATCAGATCTCCCCACACTGTAATACCGGCGTCTCTCGATGGTGTCGTCAAACTATCCTGGAGGCACTAATGCGAGCCTGGAGAATCCTAGAGTGGCACTAGATTTGTAATTAAGTAATTAAGCCCCACCTTTTTTCTTAGTCTAGCCCAGTTTTTTGCTATCGACCGGAGGACCTTAAGTTTGACCTTTTTAAATAATTTTTGGTCCCCAAACTTAAACATAAGTCCTTCTTCTGGTAGACCAGCACCCCTTAGCATGGCCCGTAACATATCTCCTCCCCCTGTACTCACAGGCATTTTCAGCAACATTCGTGAATGTGAAAGCTGGAAGGCCCAGGCATAATATTGCAGATCAGGCAGCACCAGTCCCCCTTTCTCTCTCTTTCATCTGAGCTTCTTCCAGGCTAACCTCATTGATCTGTACTTCCAGATAAAGGAGTTTACTTCTTGTTGGAATTTGTCTATCAGAGATTTATCGAAAAACAGAGGGATTGTATTAAAAAGAAATGTGAGCTTAGGTAAAATTGTCATTTTGAAAAAATGAACCCTCCCCAAGATGGATAATGGGAGGTGAGCCCACAATTTCATCTGTTTCTGACATTCTCTGAAGACTCGATCTAGATTGAATTCTGCAATTTTCCCTGCATCCTGTACAATTCTAACCCCCAAATACCGCATGGTGGAACCGACCTGGAATTGTGTACCTCTGATATTCCACGCCATTATTTGGGTCTTACTGGCGTTGATTTCATATCCCGAAACTTGTCCGAAATCCTCTGCCAGTTTTATAACTGTCGGGAAAGCTGTGCCCAGATCTGCCATCAGGATGTCATCCGCATACATGGTCAACCTCTTCTCCTACTCTCCATATTTAAAAGAGGTAATGTCGGGATCTTCCCTAAGTCTCTATGTGAAAGGCTCTATATACATATTTAACAGCAGGGGGGAGAGAGGGCAACCCTGTCCCATTCCCCTGGTAATCTTAAATGCGTCAGTCAATATTCCATTGACCAGTAATCTAGCTGTCGGAGCCTGGTATAGAGGCTGGATGGTACGACGAAATTTGATCCCCACCGTGTTTCATCTCTTATTGTTTGGGAAACATTTGAAGATCTTCTTAGATCAATTAATAGTACAAACAAGGAACAGGAAAGAAAACATAGTCATTTGCGGTAGGATCAAACAATAGAAATTAATATTAACATTAAGGAAGCTCATATATTGCTTTTAGAACCAATATCATCAAATGCTGGAGCAATATAGTATTAAGTTGTGTTCTTACAAGAAATGAATAAAGATGAAAAATAACTAACTCTGTAAAGAGACTAGGGAATAGCTCAAAATGCAATTGAAACACCTAACTCCCAGCCATTCTGTTTCTTGGTGATAGTTGGTACTAATTAGCTGCATGATGGCTCCATATCACACTAGTATTGACATAGCCAATAGGTCTCGCTTTTGGGACCTTATAAGTATTTAGTTATGCAACTGCTGCACGGCTAAACACTTATAAGGTCCCAATGGCGAGACCTATTGGCTATGCCAATGCTTGTCTTCACTGAGTGTATTCCGCGCTTCCAAGAGCAGCACCTTCACACAAAGTAGTTCATTGAGCGATAGGGACTACGGTGGCAATGTGTGCCATTTGAGATCGCAAAAATATTTGTTTTTAGCCAGTGTGTTTTGGGGGGTTGAAGGGGAAAAAAAGATAAAACAACCCCTGAGAGACCCAAAATCTTGGCCGAGATCTTCTTCTGAATCTTCCTATCTGATTGGCACTTAAAGGTCAAAAGCCTCCTCGATGGGTGAAACATTTAACAGCGGCAGAGCGGACATTGCAGACCCTAACAGCAGACTTTAAAGACACAAAGGCGGCCCTTGTCAAAGACTGTGCTGTACTGTTGACAAAATGGTTGACTTAAGTATCGAGGAACATGGTTTTTATCCTTCTATCCATTAATGATTCAGTCTGTGCCATCTTGATTGCAGAGAGGAGCACTCCAGACTCATTACTCAAATTCAGTTTCCCTCAAGGCGGAGACTAATCTAGTTTTTGATGGTGAGCAACAGTTGTTTTGAGATGCTTGTTCTGGAAGACTTTAGTTGATACTTAGTTTTTAACACAATGACCGAGTCAGGAGTTTTTCCCAGGCACTGGAAAAAGGCCTCTATTTTACCCCTGCTAAAAAAAACTAACTTAGATGCCCTTGATCCCGCAAATTTTTGCCCCATATCTAGGCTGCCACTACCAGCCAAGATGGTGGAAAAAGCCCTTAATACTCAACTTGCCGCCTTTCTTCTTAAATCTCAAACACTAGATGACACACAATATGGTTTCAGAAGTGGCCACAGTACAGAATCGGCACTTCTGAAAACCACAGATGAGATTAGAAGAGCGGTAGATTCTGGAGGAAGGGCAGCCCTGATATTATTGGATCTCTCCGCGGCCTTCGATACGGTCCATCATCAGCGTTTGCTGGACCGGCTCTGGGCTTGAGGGATTCAAGGCAATGCCTGGAGCCTCATTAAATCTTTCCTCACGGACAGATCACAGGTAGTTTCCATGGGCGAGTTTTGCTCCAACCCATTTGTCCTACCCTGCGGAGTTCCGCAGGGCTCATCCTTGAGCCCGACCTTGTTTAATATCTATGTGTCATCATGGGCCCCCATCATTAAGACCCTGGGTTTTCATTTAACATCCTATGCTGATGATACACAAATTGTGGTATCCGTGCAGCAAGGCCAGGAGGACAGCCTGGCAATCAGATTCCATGATTGCATGATGGCAGTGAGTCTTTGGATGGCGGAAAACTGCCTGAAGCTGAATTCTGACAAAACTGAGGTCATGGTGTTTGGAAATTCTCCAACCTTTTGGAACTACAAATGGTGGCCGGTCAGTATGGGAAATTTCCCAGCCCCAGCTCCTAAAGTAAAAAACCTGGGAGTAATAATTGATGACAAGCTGAATTTGGGGGCCCAAATCAATTCAGTCTCTTCATCGACATCCTTCGTTCTGCGGACAGTCAGAAAAATCTTGCCCTTCTTGCCTACAAATAGCCAGAAAACAGTGGTCTCTGCCTTGGTGATGTCTAAAATAGACTATTGCAATAGTCTCTATTTGAACATCCAGGAGCGTTTTCTAAAGAAATTGCAGAGGCTACAAAATGCAGCAGCCAGATTATTGTCCGGGATCCCTAAATTTGCACCCATATCGAAGGAAATTCAGAAACTGCACTGGCTTCCAGTCAGGAAAAGGATTCTTTTTAAAACATTATGCACTGCATTTAAGGCTCTCCACGCGACCGGACCGGTCTACTTGCAAGAACACCTAAAATGGTATATACCATCTAGAGACCTCCGGTCTCGGGGAGCTAATCTGGCCTCTATCCCCAAGGTAAAAAAACAGTCTTGGGGAGGCAGAAGATTTGTAGTTGGGGCAGCAAAAGCTTGGAATGCCCTTCCAGCTCAACTCAGAAACCTGTCAGATCTGCTGTCCTTTAGAAGGGCACTGAAAACATGGCTATTTACCCTCTAACTGACTGCGCTTCTCTCTGCTCGCTGGTAATTGTAGCCTCTTAAGTGATTGGTAACAGCGCCAGGACACCCTAGGGTAACCGTGCGCTTTATAAATTATTTAACATAACATAACATACTTCCAGTATGGAAGTAGTTTGTAAAGATTTTCTTTAGGCTCTGTGACTAGGCCTGAAAGACTTGTTCGTCCGATTTTTTTTCTCCAACAAGACTGAATAGAGTAGCTGGAAATTGTCAGGAATCACCTGGTACACAAGGTGCAGTAGAAGTTTTGAAAGATCAAGTTAAATTCATGTGTACCTCATTGGTTAGAATTAAGAGGAGGGGGGGATGTGACCTAACGGCTAGTGCGATCGACCTCAAATCTGGGGAAACGGTTTTGAGTCTCGGCAATGACGTGCAACATCCTGTGATTCTGGGAAAATCATGTAGTGTCCCCCGTGCCTAACAAAAAATGAATGTGTCCTCATGTTACGCATTTGGTGCTCATGTAAAGCGCTCTGGTTATCAAATTTGTCCATGTTAAGGCCGCTAAGGAAGAGGCGCAATGAAGGAAGGAGGGAAGGGTGGGTGGGAAAAGAGGTGTTGGAGAGACTTCAGGGTCATAGAGAAAGGAGGCAGCATAGAAGCAGGGTGGGCTGCCACTGAAGAGGCGGACAGACAGAAGGATAGAAAAGAGTAAGACTGCCCGTGGGGTGAGAGGGGGGCACAGGGGAGGGTGGAGGAGACTGCGGTGAGGGGGTAGAGGGAGGAAGAGGGAGTGAGAGTGACTGCAGGGGTGAGTGGGTGGGAGTGCAAGGTTGGTGACAGAGAAAGATATGGAAACACTGCAGAGCAGTGAAGAAAGGATGTCAAAGAGTGACCAGAAGAGACAATGCTTGGGGGCAGGTAACAAGAGCAGAAGATAAAGAGTGGAAGGCAGATGTGGGCTTCTGAAGTGGATAACGGGGCATGAGAGAGAGAGGGGAAGGGAGAGATTGCAGGCGACAGATGAAAAATCAAAGATAGGTGAGGGAAACATGATTCTGGGAGGGAGAGGGCGGGGGGGGAAAGTGGAGAATGGGATAACGTACATGGAAGGTTAAGATTGCAGGAAATGAAATGTCAGTCATGAGGGTTGAAAGGCAGGCGAAGGGGTTGAAAGGGGGTGGGGTGACTGCAAAGTTGAATATGTGTAACCATCAATATCCGCTGTAAAATGACAACATTAAATGCTGTGTGGATACGAAGTCTAAAGTTATCACTCACCCATAAGAAGTATATCACCACATGTGTAGTCTGAGCCGAGCAGAGACTCACAGTCAATAGAGCATGCTGGACAAAAAACGTGAAATGAAAACGTGGAATATAAGAAACGCGTGAAGTGAAAGGTGTTTACAATGGATGTGGAGTGTTGTTTGGAAATAATACAACGGATGCATGCTGTCCCTTCCTTAGTTAGATTACACGGCCGCGAGATGCGCTCTGTGGTGGGGGAGGGGCTTTGAAGAGCGAGCAAGACAGAGAGGCGGAGCGAGGCGCGCATGCTTGGGAGAGCGAGAGGGAAGCATGACTTCCTCCCAATGACCTATGTGCTCTTCGCCCGTCTCCTTCCACTTACTGATGAGTTTGCACCCCAGGGGTCACTGTACAAGGGCCCAGGGCCCTCTTAATGGCACTGGCCGCACATAAGACAGATCGACCCTCCCGTCAGAACGACCCCATGCATCCAAGTGAGCCTGGCCAAAGCTGGCAGGCCACCCTGAATCCTCTGTTGGCATGAAGCGGATAGGTGCATTACATCAGAGAAAATGCGTCCTACATGGAAATATCTATGAAGTTTCCATGATATCTATGCCACAAATGCAACATACCGCGGCACCCATGCGGCCCATACTCTGTTCTGCGGCACAACCACTCCTAGATACTCTGCACATGGCAGCCACGGGTGGGCAGGGTAGACCCCCTGTGACGGGTCCCTCGCCTTTTCACCTAAGCCCCCAGTCCAGCTCAGGAAAAAACCTACAAAAATCAGTGTATTCTACCACCAGCTATTCTCTGGTCTTAGTGGCTGTGCAGGGTAGGGCTTGTTCCAGGGAGCGGCCCTACACAACCCCAAACAGGCACATGCAGTTCAGGCCTATCTGGGACCCCCAAAACACCATGCGAGTTTGGGGGTGTGGGATATTGTGGTGCTGGATAAGGGCGTCATTGGTAAACACGAGGCCAGGGTCTGGAAAAGGAAATGCCTGAGACAGGGGGAGGAGGCTTCCCTTGGAGGGTGGGGGCGGGGCACAGGGGTCTAGCTGTGTTATTTCACGTATGGGGCAGTAGCCAAGGTCAGTGGCATGCAGCCCTGCCGGAATCCTCCGGGGACAGGGGGGAGTGGAGCTCACATACTAGGGAAGTAAAGTTGGGAGGGGGTCGCACTAAGCAGCAGACCGCTTTCCACTTGAGAACAAAACCTGCTTGGATGGCTCCGTTTTACTACCCTGAACGGGTGTATCTGGCACCCCAACATGGCCACCAGAATGCATCTTTTCCGAGATGTATTTTTGGAAGTGACCGTAGGAACTGGGCTGTCTGCAGGCATTCCCCTGGTTGACCTTGTAGAGGGTGGGGCAGAGTCACCGGGGGCTTCTGCATACCTTCCTAGTGAGTCTTCACTGGGAGCCCTGAGAAGAGACAGCCGGATACCAAGTGCCCTTCACACATGAGGCCAAGCAGTCCCTTCTGAGAACACAGAGTCCAAGCATCAACAACCGCGCAATGCAGCACCTGAACCGCCGGGGAACCCACTGCAGAGGGTCAGACGGTGCGACGTGCACGTCCTCATCACTCCACAGGGCCATCATACCTACCCGCTTCTAGCGCCAGAGTGTCTCATGCTGGGGGGAGCACACGGACAATGGGCAGTCCCCCCCTCCCAGGAGCGTAGTTCAGACAGTTGGTAACCACCAGCCTGTAGAGAGTTAAGGGGTTCGAGTTCAGCAAACACCACCCGAGGCAGCACACGCTCTTCCCAGCCCCAAAACAACCCACCTGCCGGCTCAGAACAAACAGACCCTACAAGGACCCTGGGCACTTCCCCCTCATCCATGTGGTAAACCCGAGTTGCCTTCTCAGTAAATTTGAGGAGAATAAGTTGGGGGGGGTGAGAGGGGTTGGAGGTGTTAACGGCCACAGGGCGCTTCTTTTCACTGAAAGCCCCCGTGTGCGGGAGAGGTGTATGCTCCTGCGAGGAGTCAGGCGTACCACTGGGGTACGGCTCACTGTGAATACAACCAGACAAAGCTCTTAAGACTCAGAGGTGAGACACCCTGTTTCTGGGCACTGACGTGGTGAGAGCCCCGCAGCTCTCGGAAGTGACGGAACGGGTGTCCGGCTTCAGGTGGGCAGAAGAAAAACAAGTAATGGACGACTGTAAACCTCAGAAGTAAAAAAACATCAGCGCGCGCATCGCGCTGAAAGTAAAAAGCAGCAGGGGGAGGGAATAGAGGAGGGATCCTGGGCCTGTTTCACTTGCGGGAGTGAGCGAGTTAATTACAAACATATGGTTTGAAAGCTCGCTCCTGCAAGGGAATCACCAAACGTGCACGTGTTGCCATTCAAAGCAATGCAACGCGTGCACATTTTTGCCCGCAAAGCTGTGCCGATTACTAAAGGTATTTTTCCTATGTCACGCATGCGTGCTGCATAGGCGAGACCTAAAAATGTTAGCAGGCATGCTTTGAATTTCCGAGAGATGTCTATAGAGGTGCTAAGTTTGATTATGTTCTGATTATTTATCGTGCCTCATGTGAGCATCTGCTTTCTAACATCACTGCCAAAAACTTGGTTCCAATAATATAGATATTGTCTAGCAGAGATATGGGTTTAGGCTAAGGTCTAACTGCAGTGTCAAAAGGTCACATAAACACTCAACAGGCATATTGTTACTGCTCTTCAAGCATATCTTGAGATAAGGCAACATTTCCTCATCATGGCATGTTACCTACACAAAACCACTGTACAGAATAGAGCAAAAGATCAGATCTGCTCCATGCAAGCTTATCTTACTCTTAAATTCTACTTCTAAAATCTACATGAGGCTTCAGCTCAATTTCTTTGAAAGAACGGAAACTATCCTGCTTGAACAGGCTGGATTTCATAGAAGTCTTAGCAGAGTCGCATAAGGTCATGTCTCTATGGAGTGCTGTATTGAGTAGTTAATACTGAGTGTAATTTAAATGTCTTTTGTGTCAACTTCAAAAGCACCATTCAATATAGCAAATCAGTGCTGTGTAATGTGTGAAAACCTGCAGGTCATGAGAATATTTCAGTCTTTTTTAAGGTGGTCGAGGTATTCCTTACTTATAGGTGCACCATAATTCGATCATATAACCAATAAAATTAAACATAAAGAATCATGGTCACTCAAGCGCAACCTTGTCTCTTTATTGTTTGCTTTTTCATAGTAATATTTGCGTATGGCCCTTGCTTTAGGAAGAACTAGTCCCCTCATGCATTCAATTGGTGTCAGATTAGTGTTTTATGCATGCTCATGTACTTGTATTGTTTGACTAGACAGTCATTATCCTAGGGAGCTAGCTAAAAGCTACTCTAAAATGGTAACCAATTCATTATCAACACTGTTTAAACAAAGTTCTTATAATTCAAAATAGAGATGTATTTTGCTTGTCCCCGATTAAGGTAAGTTGACAATGAGTAAATGATGCATTTGCCTGAGATTCAATGTAATTTGGAAAACTAAATAAGATAAAGCTGCTCTTGCTTACAAATTGTGGCCTACAGTCATTTACAGTCATTAGATCTGCTTAATGGTCGCTATTATTTCAACTCTCCCACCAAGGGTCTAGAGCAAACTATAGCCCTATAGCTTTGCATGATTGTGACATACTCATGTTACATTCTATCGATGAACTTTAAAATCTATGGTGCCTGAAGGATACACTATACTAGCTTATACCTGCCTGAATTAAAGGCTTAGATTGGAAGTTATGGCCTAATTTAAAGTGTAAAAACAACAATTGATGGACAGAATGCAGAACAATGGAATACAGTCACCCCAGTCCAGAGATCTGGGCCTAAATCCATTGTTTTTTTTCTCACCATGCCATTCCACTTTGAACCCAGCCATATGCAAATCGGTCTTGACCCTGTGCCCAATGGGAACAGTCCATCCACAACTGCCAGGCCAGGTCCTTTCTGGACTGGAACCAAGCATCCTAGGACCGGTGTCGGGGTTTCACCCTCATCAGCAAGGATAGCTTAACTCCAGTGGCATGGAGAGCAAGGGACCCACGGCTGGGCATACCTGTCCCACTTGGGGTGACAAATGCAAAAACTAAAATTGATGGACAGAATGCAGACCAATTTTATACATTCACCCCGGTACAGAGATCTGGGCCTAAATCCATCATTTTTGCTCGCCATTCCAGTTTGAACCCAGACATATGCAAATTAGCCTTGACCCTGTGCCCAATGGGAATAGTCCAGCCGGAACTGCCAGGCCAGGTCCTCCCTGGACTGGTAACAAGCATCCTAGGACCGGTTTCGGAGTTTCCCCCTCATCAGCCAGGATAGCTTGACTCCTGTGACATAGAGAGCACGGGACCCACGTCTGGGCATACCCATCCTACTCGGGGTGACAAATGCAAAAACAACAATTGATGGACAGAATGCAGAACAATGTCATACATTCAACCCAGTACAGAGATCTGGGACTAAATCCATTGTTTTTTTGCTCACCATTCCATTTCAGTTTGAACCCAGCCATACGAAAATCAGTCTTGACCCTGTGGATTCATCCCAGATCTGTGACTTGGGGTGAGTGGAAGACCTGTCTTGTCAGTTCGGACTGGACTGTTCCCATGAGGCACAGGGTGAAGACTGATTTGCATATAGCTGGGTCTGAACTGAGGTGGCTACGTAAGCTAAAGAACAATGATGGATTAAACCTGATCTGTTACTGGGGTTGAGTGTCTGAAAAGTTTCAGCACTCTGTCCATCATCTGCTTGTGTTTGCTTTGTTCACCCTAAGTTGGCAGGGTATGCCCAGGTGTGGGTCCCTTGCTCACTTTGCCACTGGATTTAAGCTAGCCTGGCTGATGAAGGGTGTTACGAAGAAACCGGTCCCAGGGTGCTTGTTTGCGGTTCAGGTAAGATCTAGCTTGGCAGTTCAGGTTGAACTGTTCCCATGAGGCACAGGGTCAAGCCTGATTTGCATATAGCTGGGTTTGAACTGAGGTGGCAAAGTGAGCTAAAGAACCATGATGGATTCAACCCAGATCCGTGACTGGGGGTGAGTGCCTGCAAAGTTTCAGGACTCCGTCCATCATCGTCTTGTGTTTGCCTAATTTAAAGTGTGGCACACAGGATACACTATCACAAATCCACCGACTATGGCTGTCTGAGTAAAGACATTAGACCATCTGCCATCTCAAGAGCGGACGTTCCAATGTCATTTTTAAAATCTCTGACTTTCCAGACATGAACAGAAAAAAATAATAAGCATCACTAAATGAGAGAAAACTCCCAGGGTGCTTTATTTATGGAAAGGACATTTGTATCTGAAATCCATAAAAGTTTGCTGAGAAGCCACTGAAAGATTGCATCCACTCACCAAACTTTGAGTTCCTTAAAAGCAGCCAATGTGACAGTGGTTCTTCTGCAGTAACAGAGATCACTGCAGGGCCTGGTGGTATTCCTGTAATTTGGTGGTAGGCAGCGGAGCCAGGGCAGCAAAGATAGTAACCTCCGCCACACTGACATGCCCTGAAACTGCAAATCTTATAAACTAAATCAGAAGTAGTGAGGTTCACCTATTAAAAAAAATGTAACTTTCACTTGCACACCCTTTTCTTTGTTAACCTTTTGAAAGTCACTCAGTGTAAGCATTTGCAACAGTAAGCAGTACATTTCTTTGGGATTTATGAGATGCTGCCAACCATTTCATACCCTCCAGGCCACAACATAGATAAACAATTCAGACCAGCTTACAGACATCAACCTTTTATTCATAACTTAAAGTTGCAATTAAAAAATGTGCATTTTAAATGGTAATTAAGACATAACTGGTTTGTAAAGATAACTTATTTAGAGATAAGCATTTTTGTTGCTCATTTTTGACTGCTAGAATAGATCTACTTGCACTCATTGACATCCACAAATGCAATTCATAGCAAGTAGTGGGGTGTGAAACCTTTCCCTGATAAGTTTCAGTGCAAGATGGCTTTAATTAAGATCTCTAGACTGACTGGTATCCTAAATTAATGGAAATTTGGATAAGTAGTCTTTTAACACCTTAGACAATGGTAAATCATTTTCAGTGTCCCTTTAAAGGAATGTTCAGAGGAGCCTGTTGATGTCTCTTTATAAAAATGCAAACTTGCTTGCTTACTTCTTGCTTGTAATAGAATAATAGAAGATCATATTACACAAATGAAAGCGTCATCAAACAATAAGAGAAAAAACATATTTATTTGTGGTATGATTAAGAATCAAAATTAATACACACATTAAGAAAGCACATCTATTGCTTTTCGAAGCAATATCATCAAATGCTTCAAGAATATATAATCAAGTTGCATTCTTAATAGAAGTTAGTCAAGATGAAATATAACTAACTCTGTAAAGAGTCTACGAACAAGTTCAAAATGCCATTGAAACACCTACGTCCCAGCCATATTACCAAGGGGCACAGCCCGGGGCACATCAGTTTCCCTGCCCGCGCTGACACAGGTAGGAAAACTTGTGCTTTCATCTGTCTGGTGGGAGCATTTTTAAAAAACCCACCAAATTGGAGAGAACAAGAGTCTGGTCCCAGATGCACTATTTCAGGCACAGAAACATAACAAGATATTGCTACCAACAAAATAGAGAGCAGCATAAATAGCTGCACCCTGCATAATATGGGAAGCCAGCTGGGGCCATTGGGATCTTTAAGCTCCCCCTAGGCAGCCAATAAATGCATGGTGGGTACCCTAGGCAAGCTGCCCCCTTCCCTTTTACATTGTACATTGTATTTGGCCTCTGGAACCTATTAAGAATCGGGGATGGGGGCTTCACACTCTCCTCCCAGCTTAATTGTACACAGGGGATAGGGTCCCCCGAGGCCGATTAAGTCTTTGGGATGGCAGCCACATGGTGATTGTAGGAAGCTGGCTTAAGAAGTAGTGTACCAAACTGAGGTACACCATGGAAAAAGTCCAGGGGACCCTTATTGCCTTACAGGGGATTGCTTTAACAATCCCAAAGTGCTCAATTTGTGATAGATGGTTGAGCAGTTTCAGCTTATCAGAGAGAAGTGTTGAGCATTGGTTGAACACACCGAGTCAATAAATGAGAGACACTCAATAAGAAATCTGACAACAATTTACAAAAATAGCACAATATCTTATATAGTATCTAGACGCCAGATCTTCGGGATCAGGTAAACACTTGTTTGTTATCATTTTAGTAAAGTAAAACAGTTGAATAACAAAGCTCCCAGATTTGAGGCATGAGTTTTGAACGCGGTAATGTTATTATATAGAAGGAAAAGATGTACTGCATACAGATATTTGAAAACGGTTGTAGAGGGTACCCCTTTAGGACTTAAGGTTCTTAGGGACCAAGGTCCAAAGTACCGCCAGCAGTTCAGGTTGGCCTGCCATGGTGCATCCAGGTGAAGAGGTGCAGGTTGCAATGGTAGCCTTGAGCGATTAGTTGGCAACGTTTAAAGGGGCCTGTCAAAACAAAACAATCTGCAAAGGAGGACAAGGAGACAAGTTTGGCGAAACACAAAGGGGGGCTCAGCTCATGGGTGCTCCTAGGCCAAGAGGACACAGGCAGAAGATGTGTGCTCAGGTTGGGGTGCTCAGGTGTGGAGGTACTTACTGGTGAGCCACTTTAGCATTGGAGGCTCTCACAGTTCTAGGTATACCTGCAGAGGAGGTAAAGGAAACACACCTGGGCCACTCTCGGTGTGAAGCGCATTCCTCTTGAGTCCCTCATTGTGCAGGTAAGTCTTTGCGGTGTTGGTCACTGGACTGGACACAGACAAGCCTCTGTAGGTCCAAGTACCCCATATTCATGGTATTAGTATGGGGGCTCTTGGAGGCTCTAGTGTCTCAAAAGCTACCAGAGAGACAGGGGTGACCTCAGAGAGTCTCAGAGATCTCCTGCTGTCATACTGCTTCTTCAGTGGGCCCAATGGCCAACAGCATGAGTTACCGGACAGATGCTTTTGGTTCCTGCAGATGCAGGGAGATGCTGCCTGGTTGTTGAAGTTGCTGGACAGTCGTCCAGAGCTTGGGAGGAGTTCATCTTTTTGGATAATTCAGTTTGGTGCAATTGTCGAGGTTCCAGCAGCAAGACAGTATTTGGTTCCAAGTAGTGGTAAAGTCCTCTCTTGTTGCTCTTCTGTGTCCTTCCTTTGATTGCCAGTAGACGAGTCTAAGTTTTTGGGGTCAGGGGGACACCTAAATTCTGAATTTAAGGCAATTCAGGGGAGTTCAAGGTTGTAGCCAATGGGCTACGTACCCCAGGGGTTACTACACCCCCTATATGATCACTTCCTGGGGAGAGTGAGCATAAACCGGACCTAGATTTCCTAGTCTTACCAGCCCTTCCTTAGCTGTCCTCCTCAGATGGCCAACCTTAGGGGTGTGCCTTTCCTAAAAGTACAAGACACATAATTGATGGACGGAATGTAGAACAAATCAAAACATGCCACCCCAGTTTAGACCTGGCCATATGCAAATCAGTCTTGACCCTTTACCTCGTGGTAATAGTCCAGCCCAAACTGCCAAGCCAATTCCTCCCTGGACCAGAAACAAGCGTCGGAGGACCGGTTTTGGTGTTTCACCCCTCATCAGCCAGGATAGGGCATGGAGAGCACGGGACCCGAAACCGGTCCGAAGATGCTTGTTTCCAGTCCAGGGAGGACCTGGTCTGGCAGTTCAGGCGGGACTGTTCTCATGAGGCACAGGGTCAAGACTGATTTGCATATGGCTGGGTTCAAACTGGAATGGCTTGGTGAGCAAAACAACAATGGATTTAGGCCTGGATCTCTGTACTGAGGTGAATGTATGACATTGCTCTGCATTCTGTCCATCAACTGTTTTTTTTTTGCATTTGTCACCCCGAGTGGGAGGGGTATGCCCAGACGTGGGTCCCGTGCTCTCCATGCCACTGGAGCTAAGCTATCCTGGCTGATGAGGTGTGAAACCCTTAAACCAGTCCTAGGATTCTTGTTTCCAGTCCAGGGAGGACCTGACCTGGCAGTTCAGGCTGGACTGTTCCCATGAGGCACAGGGTCAAGACTGATTTGCCTATGGCTGGGTTCAAATTGGAATGTCAGGGTTAGAAAAACACGATGGATTTAGGCCCAGATTTCTGCACTGGGGTGAATGTATGACATTGTTCTGCATTCTGTCCATCAATTGTTCTTTTTGCACTTATCCTGAAAGTATGACATGCCTTTTAACTAACTAATTTCCAACCTTTTCTGGTGCCAAATGGGCCTCAGGGCAGGGGGTGGCATTCCCCAGGTCTGGGTGAAAGCCTTTGTTGCATATCTAAGGTGGCTGAGGCTTTGAACGCTTGGGCCTTGACATGCTAATTCACTAGACATCCTGCTGGATGAAGTGTAAACACCCTCCTCCGGTTCAGGTATTGTTTATGGACTCTGAGAGCTCAACCTCTGGTGGCAGACTGGATGATACCACTCAGACAGCAGACAGAGAATTAGTTGGTTTTCAGGGGACACTTCTAAGGTACCCTTTGGGTACTTGCCATAATACATCTAGTACTGGCATCAGTACAGATTTATTAAGACAAGGTGTTTAATACTAAACACCATTGGTTTCAGTGCAGCCATCATGTAGCTGGGTAAGTTGAACTGACCAGTGCCTAGCACATATATTCAAGGCGACTGCCTGATTACTTGCAATGTCTTAGCAATGGAACTAGAAATCAAAAGGCCCTCTCTGCTCATACAGATGGGCCCCCACCTTTAATATAATGCACTTTTTCCTTATTGCACTAAGGCATGCTGTAGGGGGAGACTTACACATAGTATAGGCAGTGTACAAGGGTGTTGCATAAAGGTAGTATGCCATGTTGTGTTTTCAAAATGGTTTGCACCATTTCAAGCATTCTGCAATGGCAGGCTACATATAGTGTTTGTGGGTGTCCCTTTGGGTGGCATAATACATGCTTCAGGTCATAGGGACCCTCTTTAGTTGCAATGCCCAGGTTACCAGAAGTACCATTTACCAGGGACTTACAGGGCAACTAAAGGCGTCTGTTCACTGTCAGAGTCCAACATCAGCATATAGCAGTTTAAATGTGGGAAGATTTTGGGGGTCATCTGCAAAGAGAGGTCCAGCATCCCACAGTGATTACCTCCAATCTTCTCCCAGAGGCATAACACCGACTAGACACCAAGGAAATCAATACAAATAAATAGGGGTAGGGTCTGCCCACCATGGGCATGTATATGCCCCCACCCGATGGATAGGCAGACATACTTTCTGCCCCCAGGTGAAGGATGGGGTGATTACCCCTGATTTTTCCCCCAGGGGCCAAAGCCCACCAGACACAAGCAGTACTTTAGAAAAAATACACAACTCTCCTGTGGCAATCCCGAAGCATGGGTCCACTGGGCAGAGATATCATTGGATAGGCGAGATTCTCCCTTCCCAATGATACCTCAACAGGTCCTAAACAGGACTCCAGCTCCTTCCAGCAGGGGCCAGGTCAAGTACACCACAAACCAGGTACTAGCGTTGAGACCCTCACCACTTCCTCTATGTTTATCACTGCTGGGAGCAAATAATAAACTTTTAACTAATATTAGACGAGTTTGTAGTCAATGCAGCTGTGAATTGCATTGGAATAAGGACTCTCATCTTGCAACTCAGGAACTACAGGTCGCTACATGGAATCTGGGAATGATCAATGTGCATTCAGTGCCCTGGCATGCCATTGACATTAGGTCCGCTGGATGTTTTTATTCATCACGGAAAAATGGCCTAAGAACAGCTCGCCTTTCCGCTACGCTACCAGATCCACACGTTAGATAGGGTAGGAAAAATTGGGGATAGAATTGCCCTTAATTAAAAAAATTATTTTAGATGTATCCCCTCCTCCCTCTCCCTTCTAGAATGTGAAATTGTTCAGTGCTAGATCACTCTCTCCCACACCCGTACATTCTTAGGTGTTCTTATCTACAGACCACTGGGAACTAGCCCCAAGTTCTTGGAGGCACTCCCAGATATACTGGCCAGCCGAGCGCTAGAGAAAATCCACTTGACAATTTCAGGGGACTTCAATCAGCACTTTGACGTACAGCATGCCCCCTCTGTTAAAAAGCTGAAAGCAGACCTTAAGGCACTACAACTAACCCAACTCGTGTCAACCCCAACGCACGAGAAAGGATATGCTTTGGACCTAATTTTCTCCAATGATTCTCAGGTCAAAATATCTAGAATAATCCTAGTCCCCTGGTCCCACCACTGTTTTATTCTCTTCAAACTACCCAAATCTGCCCAACAGATCAAGGAAAGGACCCAGAGCACAGCCATAAGGAGATGGTCGAAGCTGGATCCCAGAAACTTGGAAGCTGGTCTGAAGGATACAATCCCTAATTTTGTAGGTGAACTAGAAGAGGATTATCAGCAACAGGAAAACTGGATTGTTAGTTGCATGCATTCCCAAAATTAACTCCAGTCCTAAAACACATACAAAGCAAGCCCGGTGGTACAATGACCACCTCTTTGCACTGAAAAAACATTGAAAGAAACTAGAAAGAAACTGGAGAAAGGAATTTGACCCGGTGCTTAAAATAAAATATAAATCTTCAATCAGATCCTATTAAGACAAAATAAAGAAAGGTCAGGCCAAATTCTATGAGGAAAATATTACTCAGGCCTTGAACTCCCCAAAGGAACTATTTAGAGTGGTTAAAACCCTGTCCACTCCACTTGAAAGTACCATCCTTCCCCAAGACACAAAAGAAAGATGCAACAAAATAGCTTCCTTCTTCCTCAAAAAGTGACCGATATTTATGGTCAATACCAGAACAATCTCGAACCTGTTCGCAAGGAGGAAATCAAGAGCAGGGATCTACCACCGCCTCCAATTTTAGCACAATTCCCTAAGCTTGACGAAGAGACAATCCTTAACCTAATAAAGGCAACCAAATCAGGATCTCCATTAGATCCTGCACCCCACATATCTTATCCAAAGTGGCACAGATTATACTACCTTCACTAAACCCAGCTAGGTCCAGCAATCTGTTCTAACCTGTGACCCATCTCATTAATTCCTTTTCTAGGAAAACTACTAGAGAAACATGTAAATTGGACATTAGCAAATGTTCTGGAAAATAATAACATTATTCACCCCACCCAGATGGGCTTCCTTACCCAACATAGCATATAAGCAGCACTTCTGGTGGTCACAGAGGAGCTCAAAGCTATACTACATAACAGAGGCTCAGCCGCTATCTTACTACTGGATCTAAGTGCTGCATTTGACACCATGGATCACGCTATCTTAAAAGATAGACATTGGGAAGTGGGAATTCAGGACAAAGCTTTAGATTGGCTCACTTTGTGTCTGGAAAACAGATCTTACCAAGTCATGGACAAAGACTGCCTTTCAGATAGCTTACCAACTACTTGCAGCATCCCTCAGGGATCGTCACTCAGCCCCACGCTGTTCAATATATATGTGCATCAGCTTTCCACTGTAGTGCAGGATTTATACTTGTCGGCGGTCACCTACGCGGATGACACCCAGTTTGTTGTCTCTCTGACAGAGTGTCCTAATTAGGAAATAACAATTGGCATTGTACTTAGATAAATTGCGCCTCTGGATGTCAAATTGCTGCCTAAAGCTAAATGGTGACCAAACTAATGTTATTAGGAAACCAAGCCATACATAGACATCTGAGTAGCTGGCCAGATGACATGCCCCCCATCCCAAAACTGTGATAAAAATCTTGGGAATCTGGTTTGGCAGTTCGCTAGCAATAAACCACCTCGCAAATAATATTGTCTGGCATCTGCTTCTGGCTACTCCGAATGCTCAGGAAGATACTGGTATTGATCCCAGAACATTTAAGGAAAACTGTCATTCAATCCCTCATTGTTTTCCGTCTGGACTACGGCAACTCTCTTTATGTGGGTGCACCCCAATACATAATGAAGAGACTTCAGACCATACAAAATGTAGCACCAAGGCTCCTTGTAAAGGTTCCTAGCTATCTCTCAGCAAAAGAATCCCTCAAACAACTGCATTGGCTCCAACTTGGGGCAAGGATTATGTTTAAATCCCTTTGTACTGCTCAAAGGGCCATAAACAAATAACAGGGGTCCAGTGCAGCTCAGAGAGTTGGTAACTACTTATGCTCCAACTAGACTCCTCAGATCCTCACATCTTCATTTCCTCAGTACAACCAGGGAGAAAAGGATGAGGTGGGGAGGAAGATCGCTTGCACACCTAGTACCTAAGTTGTGTGACGATCTTCCATCCAGCATCAGAGCACTGGAAAATTAACTTTCCTTTAGGAAGAAACTCAAGACATGGCTGTTTTCCCTTTAAAGTACGTTGGTCCCAATTTTCAGCACAGCACTCACAAGCAGGGGGAAGCCCTCGGGTAGCCATCCAATTTACAAAACATAAAGATAAACATAAAAGATTCTGGGCTCGGGGGCTGTGCAATGCCCCTAGGGCACTGATGCAGTGAAAGTAAAATGAGCCCATTGACTTGTTATAATTTAACTTTACTGTAATGACATTAGCACACCATGCACGCTAAAGGGAGTGATGATCGTCATTGTAGTAAAGGGAATAAAACTCAGACTGCTTCAGCAGCTCCAGAGGTGCCTTCATACACCTTCCCAGTGCAAGGCAATGGCTAACAGAAGCACTTGGGAGGTTGGGCCGACTCCCTTAAATAAGAGGTTAAAAAACGCATTTCTGCAGCAATAAAAAACAGTAGCGTACATCTTTCACTTTGTATGGATAGGCAGTTTTACATCATGATTGAACCCACTGTTAGCAAGACTAATAATACATCTTCACTCTAGTTATTTCGAAATGTACTCCCTATTTCCACCACAGGAATTACTGATGACCTTATCTATTCTAAAATATGTTAATTAGTTGCAGCTGGTCTGATATTTACCATGAAAACGTTTAGCCATGGGATATGACCACTCACTACTAATAGTTGCTCTGAAGTGTTCCAGGATACATTTCTTTATCATGAACTCCATACTTCCCACAGGGGCATTCTAAATTAAAGTTTGCGTACGGTGTTGGGCACGTAAATAATCTGTGTGCATTCTTGTCTTTTCGGTTTTTGCAATCACATAGCTCATTCTGTCCGACCTGTACTGACAGGCTTTGCATTTCTGGCATCTGTGATAAGCTTATAATTCCTCCAAAAATGTTTTTGCTCCCACGGAAAGAAGACTACTCCTTACTAATGAATCAAATTGAAATGTATTTTTCTGTGGTGATAGCAATAAAAGTCACTGCGACCAAACTGATGTTCTGATAAGTTTATTCGCTTGGAAAACCGAGACATTCAGCTCCATCATTGCCAGGCACAGTTCCAAGTACCAGTTAATATATTCAAACATGAATCCTTAATGTCACAATGAAGTGCTCTTGTGTCACACCAATCTCAGCCTGGCAGAGATTAGTTAATCACAATATGACACATCTAAGTTCTTTGCAACATGTAAAATATTAAACCAGATAAGTCTAGCATGATTTATCTTAAAACATAAACTCCACCCAACCAACCCTTCCCAAACATAAAACCATACCGGGCACAACAAACAGCTCATAGACAACACAACTGAACCCCAACAGCATACAACACACATTAGGACCTACACATGAGGGAGACAATCAAACACTTAATACTTAAAATAGAAAACAATGAATACTTAAGAATCTATGCAACTCTACTCATTCATTCACATGAGTTCAAATAATAGCATGCTCTAAAGTCAAAATGTATTCTAACCATAGACATGGTCTCCTACATAAACAGACATTTTTCTCTCTGCCACGTGTGCTTGAGTATTAGCTCTCTCAGTCACGTGTGCTTCTGGATTTGATTGTGACCTAGTAAACTTCTTGTCATTCATAAGTAACCATGGCGAATTCGAACTTCCTCCAAACATAGCCATATTCTTTACCTCACCTTGTTTCTGATATAAAGCTACCCTTCTCAGATTCCATGTTTGTCTATTTTTTTATTTAACCCAATGTCCACCTATTGAGTTGCCTTTAAATGGTCCTCTGAACTTAGACCCCCTCTTGCCTACTCCTCCCAGTTTATTGTTTACCCAGTCTCCTACCTGAATATTTATTTTGTGTTCACTCTACTTCAAGCAAATTGGTTTCCTTCCAATACAACCAACCCCTTTACACATCCAAGATGATACCAACTTGGTGCCTGGTTGTCTGCCACGCATCATTTCAAATGAACTCATTCCTGTTGCAGCATGTGCAGTGGTGTGATAACCCCATAACATTTCCTTGATCGCTTTTTGCACCTGAATCCCAGCATTATTGGCTAGTTGCATTTTCTCTTTCACCAGGTTTTAATTAATTCAGACAAACCATTCCCTTTGTGGTTATACAGAGATGTACAAGCGTGTCTTACCCTAAGTTTCGTCAAGAACTGATTAAGGGTGGGTGGAGTTTGTGGAGTGTCACTCCATGGAATTCTGCGGAGCTGCCAGAAAACTCTGCCAAATTCCACAGAGTTCCGCGACCGGGCAGAGTATTGTGCTCGATCACTTAAACAATTACCTAAAGGAGGACTGTGATAGATGGAGGTCTGAGAGGCAGGGCCTCCACAGTCACCCTGTGCCTGTGCTAAAAAGTGGCACTGACCTTGCAGCTGTGAAGGTCTCAATATACGAGTCATTAATATTAGAAATGCCTGACACTTATTTCCAATTAAAAAACTGCACAATCTGATTTTGTTTAGTACAATATTTAACATCCCTGATACGAATTAAATAGCTTGACTTTGGTTGGAAAGTTTGACAGACTCTATTGTAGTTGGGTTATATAGATTCAAAATAGGGTAATTGTCTTCGCAGACATACTCTATGGTTTGTGCACTTGAGCACTTTAGAATAATTGTTTAAGAGGAAATCAACATCAATGAGTTAGCCCTAACTCGTATATTAGGTTTCCGCAGTTTAGAGAATGTGTTCATGCAGTATAAAGCATGTTTCCAAAACAGTCATGGTCTAGTCTACTCTCCCAAGTAAGGAACAGATGATACTGGTCAATTACCTTAGTAAACTCCTGCTCTAACTGCCAGTGCCCAGCGAGAGAACAGCCGCTGCACTATCCGACCAGAACTACAAAGCGTTGCAGCATCCGAAAAACCAGCTGCAATCCGACGCACTTCCACCCTGCTGCGAGCAGCAACCTTGAGGGTGGACAACGCAGCAAAGACAAACTTTGGGGCATATTATCAAGACAGGCAATAAAATTCCCATAGAAGCCCAAGTTAGATATGAGGGACATCTAACCTGAGCTTCAATTGGAATTCCATAGAGCATATTATCAAGCCCATTATCGCCGCTTTAGCGGCAGTTTTCTGCCTCTAAAGCGGCGATAATCTTATTGCCTGTCTTGATAATATGCCCTTTAGTTTGGAAAAAAGTCCATATTGCAGTGGATTGATGCGTATTGATCATAGGAGAGCTCAGGGCAGAGCTCATATATGAGAAGTCAGAGAGAGAGCAGGCTGCAGGGAGCGGCAGAGCTGAATGCTGAGCACATGAACCATGTGCTCGCCTTTCTTTCAACTTCCATTTCTAACTGGGGCCGCTACAAACCGATCCAACCTAGGCTCCAGTTCTGTTAGGAGCCTGACGTTTTGTACTTTAAACACTCCTGTGATCAGTATTTTTGCACCTTTTGAACCTGCAATCCCACACTCAAGTTTAGTTACTCCTTGGCAGGCCTGCATCACTAGGGGTGAGCAGCAACTGCGGTGGTAAACTCCACTCTGCCAGAGGTAGGTGGGGTGTTTGGCAAACTTCGTACTCCTAGTGGAGTGTGGGTTAGGCAAAACACTTTAAACTCTGCCAGCGGAGCAAAGTTTACCGCCCACCGTTAGAACTGATCCATCTCCTAACAGATTAACTGCATTCCATTATCTTTGAGTACGACAGCTGGAATGCCTTCCCGTCTGAACACCTTGCTAAACACATTAATAGTTGCATCTGTGGTAATGAGCTTAATAAAGACTACCTCCAACCACCCTGACATCATATTCAACACAGCAGCATATTTTTCATAAACCTGAAAACAGTTAAACTGACCAATAAAATCTCTCATTTTCTCTCATGTATGTTCAGCTTCTGCTGCATGTTGAACTCCTTCCTGATTTCCAACGTAAACTCTTTTCTGTTTCTTTAGATCTATCACACATTTCCACCCATTCCTTTTTTTGCTAATCCATGATTGGCAAGCAAAACTTCTCCTTTACCTTCTTGACTGCAAAGTTTGGAATAAATGTCCCTCATGGGCTTATCCAATTATCCTGTTTCCAAGTGTTATTGTCAGCACATATCTTTCACCCCTCATGACCAGCCATTCATCTGGCACAGACATCTCATCAATAGTCTTGGAGAATAGTCTTAACCATTCTGTTGTAGTACTCTCCCTTCTCACTACTCTTGCAATCAATTTTACCAAACTCTTGGGAGCTTCATCTTGATGCATCCCAGTAATCCAGTCTTTCTTTAATATTGCACTTCCCAGACCTTCCACAACATCATTCAAATTAGCTACAACATCTTCAAGCTGCAGATCAATGCGTTCAGCATTCTTATCAGGCAGTCTTGAGAGACAGTTTGCTAACCTATTCTTCAATCCAGTTGCAATCTCTATACCACCATTGTAGTCTTTTAATCGAATTGCCATGCATGTCAATCTCCAACAGTTTTTTGTGTCTAAAGGTCCCAAAGTTCCGAAGATGTGGTTGATGAGCTGTGCGAAATGTACACGCAGAACCACATAGAAATACTCAAAAATACCTAGTCACCAATGCCTCCTATTCAATGACTGAGTAATTCCTTTCAGTTGCCATCAAAGAACACAAAGCAAAAGCCACTTTTTCTCTTCCCCCCATGCATTTCTACAAAACCTGTGTCAATGCCTACTTCAGTGGCATCCAGGTTAAATACAGTCCTCAAACCTGATTGAAACAGTACTAGATCATCTGCATTTGCTATATTTACCGTCATCATTGTGACAGGTTTCTGCTATAACACGCCCCAAACAAATGCCCTTCCTTTCCATAACAACTGCCTTAATCACTCTGTTTTGTGTGCAAATTCCTTCACACATTTGGAGTAATAATCCACTAAGCCCATAAAGGACCTTAATTTTTCTGTATCGCTGGGCACTTCTACATTAACAAATGCACTTACCAAATTGTGTTTCGGTTTTATGCCTTCCCTGGTGATGAGGTAACCGAAATACTTCATCTTTTGCATTCCAAACACAAACATTTCTCTCTGCAAGGCTAACCCTACCTCACCCAACCATGACAATACTTCTCCCAATGTTTTATTATGTTCCTCTTCATCTTCCCCAACAACGAAACTGCCATCTTGGAATAAACAACCTTAGTGACACCTGTCAAGACTTGAGTTATAAGTCACTGAAAAGCACTTGCAGCTGAGCATAAACCAAAAGGAAGTAGATTGAAGTGAAAAGTCCCTTAAGCTGTTTTAAAAGCTGTGGAATGTTTCAATTGTGGCATAAGCTTCATCTGATGGTATGCTCTTCTTATATCCAGAATCAAGAAATACTTCTCCCCTAACAGCATCAACATCATTTTGTTTGTAAGGCAGTGAAAAACTATCCATTATTACGTTCTGAATTAGGCTGCGCAAATCCGCACACAATTTAAGTGACCCACCAGCTTTCTTGGTAATGACAACAAAAGCAAGGGATTCTGCTTCCTCAACCATCTTTATGACCTTATCATTCAAGAGTTGTTGGATTATTTATCTCCCCTGTGCACTTGCTGCCATGGGAATCCTCTTCCAACATGTTTGCTAGAGACAGCATTCTCCCTTACTTTAATCTCATGCATGCAACCTTTTGGATCCCCCAATCTGTTCTCAAACACAAGTGTATAATGGCTCAAAATGGTGTTCAATTTACTCTCATCAACCACCATTACCTGATTCTGCACTCTAAGATCCACTTAAAATTGTAAGTCATATTGATGTGACCATCCAAAAATGGCTGGGCCTTCCAGGGCACCATATATTTTCCCAATTGCCTGTCTTTCTGCAAATTAAATAGTGAAAGTCATAAAACCTATTGCACCAATATTTGCACATTGGTACCCTTTCAACACTGCATACTGAAGAAGTAAATTCCTTCCTTTTCCATGTTACATCATAGGTCTTCTTTGGTATTAAGGTGTATAAGGAGCCTGTATCCACCATAAATGTTACTATTCTTCCATTGACCTCAAAGTCTGCCTCTAAGCGATTCTCTACTTTTCCTGTTCATTCACATCTCCCTCCCCCGTGATTACTAGCACCCTGTGTTTAGGTTCCTCTTTGTCCACAGGGGTTACTTTTCTACTACTAGTTTTGCATCTGTGCAAAATGCCCTTTTTGCCACTCTTGTAACAGTCTTTTCCTGTACGAAGCAATTCATTAAATTCGCTAGATGAATGCTACTGGGATGTATGACGTTACAACACATTCCATTACATCGCATGACACTACAACGCATTTTAAAAAACTACCTTTACAACGCATTCCATTACATCGCATACTAACTTTACAACGCATACCAATACAACGCATAATGTTACATTGCATTTAAGGTAAGTATTGGATAGTATAGGGGTAAAAATTACTATTCTTACTCCAGGGGGTGCAACAGTAGGGTAAGTGTTGGATAGTATAGGGGTAAAAATTACTATTCTTACTCCAGGGGGTGCAACAGTTGGGTAAGTGTTGGATAGTATAGGGGTAAAAATTACTATTCTAACTCCAGGGGGTGCAACAGTAGGGTAAGTGTTGAATAGTGTAGGGGTAAAAATTACTATTCTAACTCCAGGGGGTGCAACAGTAGGGTAAGTGTTGGATAGTATAGGGGTAAAAATTACTATTCTAACTCCAGGGGGTGCAACAGTAGGGAAGTGTTGGATAGTATAGGGGTAAAAATTACTATTCTAACTCCAGGGGGTGCAACAGTAGAGTAAGTGTTGGATAGTGTAGGGGTTAAAAATTACTATTCTAACTCCAGGGGGTGCAACAGTAGGGTAAGTGTTGGATAGTGTAGTGGTTAAAAATTACTATTCTAACTCCAGGGGGTGCAACAGTAGGGTAAGTGGTGGATAGTGTAGGGGTTAAAAATTACTATTCTAACTCCAGGGGGTGCAACAGTAGGGTAAGCGTTGGATAGTGTAGGGGTTAAAAATTAATATTCTAACTCCAATGGTATGCATTGTAATGGTATGCGTTGTAATGGTATGCGTTGTAATGCCTGCGTTGTAGTGACATGCGATGTAGTGTCTGCGTTGTAATGGTATGCGTTGTAGTGTCATGCGTTGTAAAGGATGTTGCGTTGTAATGCTGATGTTGGAATGGGTATAGCATTGTTGACATTCATTTTCAATACATATTTCCTTATTAGCTATATGCTGTGAAACAAAAACACAGAACACACCCCAATGACACAACCACATGGCAACTACAAAATGCAAATCCCAGGACTACCCACACAACATACCTGACAGAAAAAACCCATTTGGACACACCCACATATCTGAGTATAAAACCAGCCCCTTCCCTGACCACAATCCTTTGCATCATTCTAAGACTGAAGGCCACAAACCCTGACAACAAAGGATAGGCAAAACAACATACCATCAGTACTCACACGACACCCAGCACCACCACCACTTCTACACCTGCACCTCTTACCCCCTGCACATCACACACCATACACATCACCCCCACCCCCATCACTCACACCCCTGCACCCATAACCCCTTTGCACATCACACACCATGGCAACACATAAAATGCCAAAATTCAGTGAGTGAGTTGAAGGTTGTGGTAGATGAGATAGTCTGAGTGGAACCACAACTGTTTGGTAGCCTGGTCCAACAGACACCATTAGCCACAAGAGCACAAATGTGGGCAAGGATAGTCGATAAGGTAAATGCAGTAGGGACCCATCGCGCTAAAAACATGAAATCATGAAGCAGTAGCATGACCTGAAGAGGGTTGTCCAACAGAAGAAGAGCAAGAACCGTGAGCTGGCTCAGAGGACTGGTGGTGGCCCTCCCATTGCACCCAAAACATTCACTGCATAGGAGGAGAAGGTGCTTGCCATACTGCATCCAGAGAGTCTCACAGGAGTAGCCGGGGGAGTGGAGGCTGGTAAGTACAAACAAATGACTTCCACCACACTGCTATGTACTGTCTTGCACAACTACAAAGCCACACCTCCTAGGACAAATTCCATTCATCTGCACCACACACTCCCCAACACATCTCTCACAGATCCAACATTCACTCCCTCCCATTCACCCCAAACGTAGCTAGCAAAATCACCATGGGGACATGTGTACTGGCAGCCAGCACAACAACTCACCAGGCCCACTTGTCCCACAGCTCAGCACGATGGAGCACTCCACACCCAGAAGCAGTTGGAAGCCATTGGCCCACCACAAACAAACTAACAGGTAGGTAGCCATCTTGCCATGGAGGCTGTTTGTGGGTGGGAGGCCTGAACTACAACTCCCACCATGCCCCCTGTCACACCCCTGAGCAGGATATAGCACTCCACACCACCCAGAAGCATTTAGAAGCCATTGTTCCACTACAAACAAACTAACAGGTTGGTAGCCATCTTAACAGGGAGGGGTGTTTGTGGTTGGGAAGACTGCACTACAACTCCCACAAGGCCCCCAGGCACACACCTGAGCAGGATGGGGCAATCCACATCCAGAAGTAGTTTGAAGCGATTGTCTCACTACAAACAAATTAATAGGTAGGTAGCCATCTTCACAGGGAGGGGTGTATATGGCTGGGAAGACTGCAGTAGTACTACCACCAGGCCCCCAGGCACACACCTGAGCTGGATGGAACACTCCACATCCAGAAGCAGTTTGAAGCCATTGTCTCACTACAAACAAACTAACAGGTAGGTAGCCATCTTCACAGTGAGGGGTGTATGTGGGAGGGAAGACTGCAGTAATACTATCACCAGGCCCCAGGCACATACCTGAGCAGGATGGAGCACTCCACACTCAGAAGCAGTTTGAAGCCATTGTCTCTCTACAAACAAACTAACAGATAGTTAGCCATCTTGCCATGGAGGCTGTTTGGAGGTGGGAGGCCTGCACTACAACACCGACCATGCACCCGTGTCACCCAGCTCAGCAAGATGGCGCACTCCCTCCCACCCAGATGCATGTGGCAGCCATGCTATTACTACAGACAATCTAACATGTAGGTAGCCAGTTACCAAGGTAGTACCGTTTGGGGGTGGGAGTCCTGCACTACTACTCCCACCATGCACCCTGTCCCACCCCTGAGCACGATGGAGCACCACCCCCACCAAGAAGCATGTGGCAGGCATTGCATTGTTCACCTTCATGTAACAGCTAGATAGCCATCTTCACAGGGAGGTCTTTGGGGGGCCTGCACTAAAACTCCTACCAGGCAGCCCTGTCCCAACACAAGCAGGATGGAGCACTCCACACCCAGAAGCAGTTCCAAGCCATTGGCTCGCTACAAACAAACTAACAGGTAGGCAGGCATCTTCCCTGGGAGGTCCTTTTGGGGGTGGGATGCCTGCACAACAACTCACCCCCAGCCCCCTCGTCCCCCAGATCATCAAGATGGAGCATCCCCGCCCACCCAGATGATTGTGTCAGCCATTGTATCACTACAAACACAGTAACAGGTAGGTACACATATCATGCTTGCTTGTCACACCCCTGAGTAGGATGCAAGCCTCCACCACACACAAACACACACAGATGTTTCAAGTCAAAGCCAAAAGGGAAAACATAACAGGTAAGTAGCCAATATGTGCACACAGCCATTCTCCTCAAAAAGCATAGTGCCACATGACAACACCAGCCCTCTCATTGCAGACACATACACACCGATCCTATTGCTACTAAAAATGTGCACACAGCTAAGTAGTGCACATAGAAAAAAAATTGATGATTAGTCAACTGTGTGGTGTACAAACAGTGAATGATGTACAACTAACACAAAGCTTTCGGGGTGCATCCCATCTGACCCACAGGTGACCAATAATTCATTGCACAGGACAACACCAGCAACCTGCAGAGCCAGTCTCCCCCCCTGGTTCATGGACTCTCGGATGTTGACTCCTGGGATTCTCTGGGCGATGAGCTCAAAGCCGGCCCATCTGGTGTGCCAGGGCGCAACAGGTCTCAGGACCCTGTCATACCCCACCCCCATCTGCTGCAATACCAACGTCTCTGCAGACCCCTGCTGTTATGGCCTGTGCATCTTCTACCACCACCATCACCACCACCAACATCACCACCACCAGTAATGCCTGCAACACTGCCCCTGTCCCAGAGGATGACTACCCCACCCCACCGACTGAGGAGGGCAGGGCGAGGATGAGGGTGCCTACAGTGGTGAGGCTACAGGTCCATGGCAGCAGGGAAGGTTGGATGGGCAGGGTCAATAACAGACAACAAGAGGCTGGGACCCAATCCCTGGACCACATTAACAGAGTCCATGGGGCATATGAACGGGCCCAGTGACAAACAGGCCGGTCGGAAGAAGTGTTCCGTGAGCTCATCCTGCTAATGAGGTCCATCGACACCAGCATGGGACAAATTGTGGACCTCTTTGGCCAGCAAGTGGCAGCCTGCGCCACAACCAACACCTCCCTCTGGTGGGCCGCAGGATGACTGTTCGCCATCCTCCCCTGTGGCCACAGAGAGGGGTGAGTCCTCAGACCCCACTGGCCCTACAGCAGGGGCCCCCCTGCCAAGCGACGAAGGGGCCATCCTAAGAAAACCCTGGGAGTATATGGAGGCAAAGCACCTGCCAAACGCCAGTCACGGAAGCAGCCATGATGGCAACCCTCTTCACCACTGCATTGACTTTTTGGACTATCCTTCCCAACACTGCTCCACTAATCACATCAATGTAAATGTTCACCCCCCACACGTCACCATTATAAATAAAAAATCCTTGCACACATGTTGTTGTGTCTGCTCCGTATTTATTCCAGGATGTACAGTCTTCAACATGATTATAATGAACCAGGAGTATGGAATGTATGTAGACAAGGATAGGTTGAAGGCACGTAGGAAAACACAACAGAACAACATTCACTAGTCTGGATGTGGCATCACAGACATCACATAACACCTACCATCAAGATAATCCAACATGCACACATCACAATGGGCAACAAGTGCCAACATACACATCCTGTCAATGTACAAATCTACCCTGTCCCAGAAACATTGTCAGCCACCACTGAGTCAACAACCGGCTGCAGTCAAAAAGCCCACATGCACCTTCACAACAACAGCAACATCATCAGACAGTGCATTCGTTGTACTTGTCACTCACCTACAAGTGAAGTAGCGGGTAATGAGCTGTTGACGCAGGTCAAAACCTTCCTCCTCTCCACTGTCCTCATCACTGGACACGGGTTGGTTTGCAGGAGGGGGCCTTCGCTGCTCATCATCATCCTGGATCAGGGGGATCTCCTTGTAATTGGCTTGGTTGTGGAGCATGCAGCATGCCACTACAATCTGACACACCTTCCCGGGCGAGTACATCAGTGCACCTCCGGTCTTGTCCAGGCAGCGGAATTGTGACTTCAGCAAATCAAAAGTACGCTCCACCACACGATGTGTCCTCCCATGGGCATCATTTTAGTGGACATCAGCTGATGTCCAGGGATTCCACAGTGGGCTCAGTAACCAAGAACGGTTGGCATATGCAGAGTCACCTTGAAGAACCAGAACCTTTTGAGTCTGGCGGCGCAGGTTACGCCTTAATCTCCTGGGTTCTCCTGCTTCAGCTAACAGAGACACGGGGACACTCTGTCGGCGTAAAAGATCAGATTTTATTAGCTGCAGCTAGTACAGTTGTCCTAGAAGTACACACGGTATGTTCTCAGGAGACTGCCACTTCACTCCGTGGCGTACAATTTTTTATAGTACATAGGTGACATATACATTAACCAGAAAACACACCTAACATACACATCGAGAACCAATAGGGGAAGTTCAAGATAGGACAGAGCCAATAGAGAGGGTTGGAAAACAAGATATCAAGTAACCCAAAGAAGCCTCTCCTTCAACTGTGTTTGTCGCTCCTCCTTACGAGTTAATCTATTAACGTGTCCGTAGCTGACTCGCAGGTGGCGAGATAGTATGTGTGTTTTGGAGGACAGTTGTGAAACAAGAGAATACGAGCAGAAGGCAGGGAAGGCCAGAAGATAAGATAAAGTCAGAAGAGAATAGTGTGAACCAACAGATAGTTAAGACAGGGATCAGGGAAACCAGACAGGGATTAGTGTACTCGGCCAGTCCCTAACACCAACTTTGTAAACAGAGGCAGAAGGCTATTTTGACACGATATTGCAGGAAAAGCAGAAAAGACTTCGTCCGTCGTGCTGCCTGAGTGAGGGCAACACAAAATGGCGGCGGTTTACAAAATGGCGGGTCAATACGATCTAAGTCGAAAATCGAATTTCCTCAGACCCTCCTTTTGCCAGAACTCAGGCAATAACATACGGACTCATGTTAATCTGAGTCAATGTCAATGGTCATGAGGTCATCAAGCTGTTGTTGCAACATCATTTTGATATTCTCTGTTCTCTGTGACTTAGGGTTTGGGATGCACATAGTAGCACAAAGGTCACAAATGGCGGGACCACAGTGCATACAGAGACAACAAGAGAAAATGATAGCCAAAACCATTCCAAGGAATGTTAATACCTTCCAACCCCACTTGGACAGTAGTCCCCAAAACCACCCCAATAATGACCAATCTCCTTCGTCCTGATGAATCGACTCGGAGATTATGTGTAATTTAGAGATGGCCTGGTATACTGTCGGAGCGTCATCAGGTATAAAAATACAGCAACTTGATTTGATCAATTTACAGACTCCACCACGATCTGCAAGAATAATATCTAAAGCAACTCGATTCTGTAATGTCATAAGACGATCCGCCTGTAGTTCCGCTGTAATATTACTCAAAGCTCCTACAGTGATGTCTATAGTAGTCTCTACTACACGAACCAGTTGCCTCATATTCTTACTGTTTGCCATAGGACCCCAAAAAGGAAGAAATCCTTTTAGGAAGTCTCCTCCCTCTTGTCCTGCTGTGTCTTTAGAATCAATAATCCCTCTGCCATATCTGTTTTTATGAAAATTTGAAGAAGCAGTATATGTAGGGGGAAGAAGGAAAGCTATATAGCAGGTTCCAGAAAAACCAGTCGGTAACCATGTATAGGCTCTATCATGACAGATGAAATACGTGCCCTGAGATGGTACTAACGGCGGCGAATTCTGAGATGAATGGATGTACGTATAGGAGCAAAAGCTTTTTCTCTGCTCAGTGTCAGCAGTCTGACCATTTATTTGCAAACAGAAATTGCCTTGATGAGGTATAGTCCAAATTGGTGGAGATTTTCCCTGTTTAACCTTATCACTAATACTAGTGATGTAATGGGTGACGTTCCAATTAGTATATGCTTTTCTCTCATCAATAGAAATGTTACTATTTTCCATGATTTTAGCCATAGCTACCATTCCCTTTATCAACGAACTATGACTGAAATCTGGTCCACCAATATAAGAACTGACAGGTCGTTTAAATCGGCTTTGATAGGCATTAGAGAAAATTACAAAATAAGCCCAAGCAGAACCTTCATAAGAGAACGGAAGGACTAAATATGGCATCCCTTTTTCTGTGGCATGGGGCATTAGTCCACACACCCAACAGTCGGTTGTATTAATCACTAATTGGTGTTGATGTAATAACTGGATAAAAGAGTTATTGTAATATTCGGTTCTTCGAATCAGTTCATGTTGAGGAAGTGTATGAAAAAGATGTGGAGAGATAGTGGAATAAGAAGGCACAGTGATAGAAGAAGGGACAACTTTCTGTTGCATAGCATGAACAATCCAACCTATACACGCCATTAAAATACACAATAATATGAAAATACCTAAGATTATACCACAACGACTATATACTATTTTACAGTAGTTTTTCATTTTTTCCTTTGTCTCTCTTTCTCCTAATGTAGTATCCATCTTCTAAGTGGATGCTCATGGCAATCTTCCTCAATCACTTGGTTATGATTATCTGCCGTCCTATGACACTGCACGTCCTGCAGACCTATTGCCACTACTCAGGTCACAACCAAGACTCCTACCGTGACCCTGCAACCGGGATAGAAACTACATGGAAGAGAGAATTTCAAGTTTTCTTCTTCGGTCTAGGCCTCAAATTATAACGAGCCTTATCAGGTACAGTCTGATCCTGAAACAATGTTCGTGGATCAGTGGTATTCAGACGAAGGTGCGGTGGTACAGCTTCCTGGAGAATGTCGTCGCTTTCTTTCTCTGACAATGTTCCAATCAAGTGTGCATCACTAAATGGTACTAAACGAGGAACCTTCTCGCTTTCAGAGTCTATTATACCCTTGCGGACCCACTGATCGAAAGGCAAAGGCAAAGGCACCTTCTTGCAGTGCACACCGTGAATCCAATTCTTCTTTCCTTCAACTTTCACTGCTGTACGGGTTGTTAATAGCACCTGACGAGGCTTTCTCCAGCGAGGCTCCAAATTCTTCGTCCTTTGGAAATTCTTCACACAGACCCAGTCACCTGGTTGGATGGAATGACCTGAGTCTGTGGAGGCTTCGGGCAAAGCGCTCATGCAAATAATCAATCAACATCGGGTATGGTATATCAGAGTACTTTTTAGGGCGAGGGACTCCCCATACGTTAGCTGGGCGTCTGAAAACAACCTCATAAGGGCTAAGTCCCAAACGAGAATGCACAGCCATTCTGGTGGATAAGAGAGCCAAAGGTAGGGCATCGGGCCAACTAAGGCCTGTACTGGCTTGTATTTTAGCCAGTTTAAGCTTTAGAGTGCCATTATAGCACTCCCCTAGACCCGCTGACTGTGGATGGTTTGCCGCATGGAATTTTTGTTTGATGCCAAGACCCGCACAAACTTTTTGCATGTCTTGGCCCACAAATTCACTCCCATTGTCACTCCAGACAATGCGCGGCAACCCAAATCTAGGGAAAAACTCCTTTAAAAGTATTTTGGCTGTGGATAGAGCAGTATTGTCTTTCAGGGGATATGCCTCTATCCATCTGGAAAAGGCACATACCACCACTAGAACATATTTGAGATTGTTGCATCGTTCCATGTGAATGTAATCGATTTGCAACACCTCAAATGGATAGGTCGGAGGAGCAAAATGACCTGCTGGAGTTGGGGTTCCCTTTCCCGGATGGTACATTAAGAAAATGATACAATGTTTCACTACATTTTCTGCACACTTCGGTATTCTCTCATTCTGCCATACTGGAGCCAAAAGCTTGCATATTCCATTCGCACTTAGGTGGGCTGGACCATGCGCCATAGTAACTACAGTTAGTACACAGGTGTCTGGTAACAGCCAATGTTGGTGCTCTGACAATTCCACCCAACAACCCATCTCATCTAACATTCCTGTACTTTCTTTCCACTTACTCAATTCTTTCTCTGTAACCTCTTCTTGAATTGATTTCACACTCTCTACTGTGTCTTCATACATTCCTCTTTCCCTGACCCAATTTGCAGGGCCCGCAACATACATGCGACTTGCAGCATCTCTGGCTGTCTTTTTAGCTACCTCGTCCGCAAATGCATTTCCACGACCAATATCGTCGGTAATCTTCTTATGCGCACTACACTTCACGATTGCTATCTGAGTAGGTAAAGCAAGTGACTCAAGAAGGTCAGTCACCAACTGACCATGTTGTATCTTAGCGCCATGGGAAGTAAGGAATCCCCTTTCTTTCCACAGACGTCCGAAATTGAATGCTACACCAAAAGCGTATTGGCTATCGGTATACACGTTCACTCTTTTTCCCTTGGACAACACACACGCTCTAGTTAAGGCTATCAGTTCGGCTGCCTGAGCTGAGTTATTTCTGATGCGTGCTGTGTCCACGATTGTATGCAAAGTAGTAACCGCATAAGCTGAAGTTGTCTCTCCATTAGGAGGCTTAAAACAAGAACCATCTACCCATAGCGTTCCATCCGGATTCACTGAAGGCGTATCTGTTAAGTCAATTCTACCTTTTGTCTCTTCCTCAGTACGGAGGAAACAATCATGTTGTTCTTGAACACCTTTCTCTTCTGGAAGAGGCAACAAAGTAGCTGGATTTAAAGTGTTACATCGTTTGATGTGTACGTGACTAGCCAAAAGCGTCAGCTCATATCCAGTCAAATGAGAACTCGTAAGATGCTGTGTTTTTGTTCTGTTTAGCAAAGTATCCACTGCATGTGGCACTATAACAATGAGAGTATTATCTAGCACCACTCCAGCCGACTGACGAATGGAAATAGCTGCTGCTACTGTCGCTTTAAGACAGCTAGGCAAAATGCTTTAGCTACTGGATCTAACGTAGCTGAGAAATAGGCACATGGCCGCTGTTTGTCTCCAAATAGCTGTGTTAAGACTGACAAGGCACAACCTTCTTTTTCATGAACATAGAGCGTAAAAGATTTACTATAATCAGGAGTACCTAGTACAGGAGCAGAACACAGAGCAGCACGTAAGTCAGCAAACCTCCTCTGACATTCGTCAGTCCACAGAAGGGGCTGAGGCGTATCTTTCAAAGTGAGTGCCAACAAAGGTTTGGCCAACAGAGAGAAGTTAGGGATCCACTGCCTACATTAGGAAGTAATGCCCAGGAAGGCACGTACCTCTCTTTGTGTGGATGGCATAGACATTTGCGCAATTGCTTGGATATGTTCTGGGGTTAATCGTCTTCCCTCCTTTGACCCAAGTAGGTAACCTCTCGACGAACATATTGTAGCTTAGAAGGTGAAACCTTATGATTAAGATCGGATAAGTGTCGCAACAATGCAACCGTCACATTCTTACATATGTCCTCTGAATCAGCAGCAATTAACAAGTCGTCCATGTACTGAATAAGAGCAGCAGCAGACGGCAAAGAAAAAGCATCAAGATGACATTTCAAAGCTTGACTATAAATAGAAGGACTTTCACAATAGCCTTGAGGTGCACGCTTAAACCGGAAGCTTCGGCCTCCAAGAGAGAAGCCAAAAATATCTCTACTTTCTTCGGCAATGGGAATGCTAAAGAAAGCATTTTTTAGATCGATAACAGAAAACCAAACCGCTGTGGAAGGTATCATTGTCAACAGCGCAGTGATATCCGGGGAAGCTGGAAACTGTGGTACAACAATTTTGTTTACCTCCCGAAGATCAATCACAAATCGATAAACAGGAGGCTGAGAAGGATCAGTGCGTTTAAGAACGGGAAGAATAGGGCTATTACATATGTTTCCTCTCGTTTCTTCAACCACTCCCTTCTGAATGAAATCATGAATGATTTCCAAAAGCGCTTTTTCACCTTCAATGGAAATTCTATATTGAGGAACGCGTGGCAAATCAGCATTGGGCTTGAGAGTAACAACATACGGTGGGATCTCAAGACAACCAACATCATTTGGACCCGTAGCCCGAAGCGTTGCAGGAAGAGAGAGCAATTCAGGTGGGAACTGGTCTTTAGACAAATACATTGGAGAAGTCAATCTTTGTCCTTGAGTAAGATATACACCAGAAGGAGAACAAGATATTGTGGCATGTATTCTTTTTAGTAGATCTAAGCCCAATAGATTCTCGCCGCAACCATTCGTTAAGAGAAGCGGAGCTTCCAAATCATAAGGGCCAATTGAAATAGGCAAAGGGCCAGAGACCGGATTACGAACTGGGGCACCATAAAAACCTACAGATTCATTCGTTAAGCCAGACAAAGGTGCCCCAGGGAGTTTTGAATGTATGATAGAACTTCTCATCGCACCAGTATCTAAAAGAAATGGCTCTGAAACACCCATTGTAGTGACATTAACATAAGGTCCATTCTGATCTACTGGAATCGACACAACTCCCTTACTTTGTCCATGGCTGTCCTAGTTAGCATGAAGACCTTCATTATCGCCTTCAACATAACAATCCTCATTGTAGTACTGTGTAGACCGAACGTTTTGCTGATCAAAGTAATTCACGGAATTAGGAGGAGGAAGGGAACGCTGTTCTTGAGTCAACATACCTCGACCTCTACCTCTGTTCACTGACTGGCATAACAAGGTGGATAAGCCTGTTGCAAGAGAACCTTAATTTTTAATTCTTTAGTCTTTTTCTCTTGCTTATCTTTTTCTTCTTTATCTCTATTTTCATAATACTGAGCAGTAGCCAATATCTGGGCTGAAGAAGAAACAGCCCATGAACTCTCGGAGTCTTTCAACTTGTGTGACAGTTCAGGAAGCAGGTTGAACACAAACTTATCCACAAGTAATCGCTGTCCACCCTCCGTAGTCATATCCTGACCACTGTGATCAATGAATGTTTCTTCCAAACGAGTGAAGAAATCGGAGACACTCTCATCTTCCTTCTGTTTGCACGCGGCTAGTTTATCCCAGTTAACTCTCAAGGCAGGCATCATCGTTTTCATTAATGTAATAATCCTACCAGGGAGTTCTGAAATCAAAGCATCAGGCTTCGCACCACCCACTTGGTCTCTATCTGCGGCAGTTATAGCAACCCAATCTCCACCTAATTCTTGGGCATGATTCTCTTTACGAATTTTAGCCCATAATGCTTGTGGGACTACATTCCCCATTAACATGTCAATGTCTGCTAAATTCATGATACAGGCTTCAACGGTCTGTGACAATTCTTTATAATAACCGGCAGGGTTCTTACGAGGATCCGGTAGAGTCTGTTTAAGAGCCAAAACTTCAGATCTTTTCCAGGGAACATGTACCCATATACGCTGGAAGTGAGCAGGAATAGCTAGATTAGCACCTGCTGCTGGAACCTCTTCTCTCCATACTGGAGGAACCTCTCTGATTGGGTAATTTTTCAGTGTCAACCTAAATGAGGGATCGGAAGTCTGAGAGGTAAATAAGGTTCTAAAGGTAACAAGTCGCTTTACGGCGTCCTCAACCTTGGAACCCACAATGAGACCCTTATCAAAATCAGCTTGAATATCTAACAGACCCTGAGGAACCAAACCCAAATCCATATCCTCCCATCCTTTAACGAGAGTATCACACATGACATTGAAAACATATCTCTGCGTAGGCGCAGTCCACTGTGAGAAGGTAGGCATAATGTCGAGCACACTATACTGGGGACCTTTCTCAATCCATTTACGAGCGAGAGAGTTTAACCTTTCTCGTTCTTCGGAAGCTGGGAACTGACTACGAGACTGTCTTCGAGAAAAAGCCGGAGACACATTTAAAGCCTCAAAGAAAGGAGATAAAACACCAGAAACCGTATCTGTGAGTCGTTTACGCATAGACGGAGAATTGGACATAAGAATACGGGACAATGTATTAGGCAAACTAATTGAAAAGGAATCAGGAATTACCGGGGGAGCAGAGGGCAAAGAAGATGAAGGCAAAGGAGTCGAAGGCAAAGCTGGCAGAGGCGGCAATACTTGAGGGGGCAAATGTGGAAGAGCCGGAGCAAGCGGAGGTGCAGCTGGCGGCTGAGCAGGCTGAAACAATGGGAGTGCATTAGCACCTTGTAAATAGGGCGGAGGCAATCTCAATAAGTGAGACATCAAGGGATCTTCCTCTGAATCCTTTCTTTTATCGGAAGGGGAAGCTGGCAACATCGGTGGTTAGCCAAAATATCGAGTTTTAAATTTCGACCTACAATAATATCGTGTTTTTAATATCGTAGGTACAGAATATCGAAGTCAAGAATATCGATGGACAGAATATCGATCCCAAGGTAAGTAATATCGAAGTAAATAATATCGAAGTAATTAATATCGATGTAAGTAATATCGTAAGTAAAAATTTCGATGTCAATAATATCGATATTTATTTAGTGTAATGTCATTTAATATGTATTTTATTTGTATGTTAAAGATTATTGTAATGTATTTTAATACATTTAAAAATAAATGTTTAGAGATTTATAATTATTTTACATTTAATTTAGCGTTTTAGTATCAGAGCGGGTTGTGGGTTTATAGGGGAATGGGGTGGGAAGTAATTTAATTATAATTAATGAATTAATATGTATTGTTTAATTGGTATTTATGATTAATTAATTGGTAATTAATTAATAATTGGTAATTAATTGATTAATTAATTGTTAATTAATTATTAATTGTACAATTATTTTATTAATTGGTTAATTATATACATTATAATTAGTTTATTATTAATATTTATTTATTGTTAATTAATTAATTGTTAATTAGTAATTAATTGGTGATTTAATTTTATTAAGTGATTAATTGATAATTAAATTAATTATGTGAATTTTAATGTGTAGTGGGTTGTGGGTTTATAGGGGAATAGGGTGGGAAGTAATGTAATTATAATTAATGAATTAATATGTATTGTTTCATTGGTATTTATGATTAATTAATTTGTAATCAATTAATAATTGGTAATTAATGTGATTAATAGATTAATTAATTTTTAATTAATTATTAATTGTAAAATTACTTTATTATTTTGTTAATTATATAAATTATAATTAGTTTATTAATAATATTTCTTTATTGTTATAGTTAATTAATTAATTGTTAATTAGTAATTAATTGGTGATTTAATTTTATTAAGTGATTAATTCATAATTAAATTAATTATGTGAATTTTTATGTGTAGTGTGTTGTGTGTTAAAGGGGGAATAGTGTGGGATGTAATTAAAATTTATTTATTTAAATATTTATTTTACATAATTGGTATTTAATAATATTTTTTTTTTTAAAACATTGTTAACATGCAATTTTTTTATAAGAAATTATTAAATTGGTTATAATGTTAATAGAATCACTATGCTATCTAGTGCTTTCCCAACTGTTTTACTATCTGGAGTGGGAATAGTAATTTTTACCCCTACGCTATCCAGCGCTTTCCCTACTGTTGCACTCTCTGGAGTTGGAATAGTAATTTTTACCTCTACGCTATCCAGCGCTTTCCCTACTGTTGCACTCTTTGGAGTTGGAATAGTAATTCTTACCCCTACGCTATCCAACCTTTTCTCTACTGTTGCACTGTCTGGAGTGGGAATAGTAATTTTTACCCTTACGCTATCCAACACTTTCCCTACTATTGCACTCTCTGGAGTGGGAATAGTAATTTTTACCCCTACGCTATCCAACGTTTTCCCTACTGTTGCACTCTCTGGAGTTGGAATAGTAATTTTTACCCTTACGCTATCCAACACTTTCCCTACTATTGCATTCTCTGGAGTGGGAATAGTAAATTTGACCCTTACGCTATCCAACACTTTCCCTACTATTGCACTCTCTGGAGTTGGAATAGTAATTTTTACCCCTACGCTATCCAATGTTTTCCCTACTGTTGCACTCTTTGGAGTTGGAATAGTTATTTTTACCCCTACGCTATCCAACGTTTTCTATACTGTTGCACTCTCTGGAGTGGGAATAGTAAATGTTACCCTTACGCTATCCAACACTTTCCCTACTATTGCACTCTCTGGAGTGGGAATAGTAAATTTTACGCTTACGCTATCCAACACTTTCCCTACTATTGCACTCTCTGGAGTTGGAATAGTAATTTTTACCCCTATGCTATCCAACGTTTTCCCTACTGTTGCACTCTTTGGAGTTGGAATAGTTATTTGTACCCCTACGCTATCCAACGTTTTCCCTACTGTTGCACTGTCTGGAGTGGGAATAGTAATTTTTACCCTTACGCTATCCAACACTTTCCCTACTATTGCACTCTCTGGAGTGGGAATAGTAATTTTTACCATTACGCTATCCAACATTTTCCCTACTATTGCACTCTCTGGAGTTGGAATAGTAATTTTTACCCCTACGCTATCCAACACTTTCCCTACTGTTGCACTCTTTGGAGTTGGAATAGTAATTTTTACTCCTACGCTATCCAATGTTTTCCCTACTGTTGCACTCTCGGGAGTTGGAATAGATATTTTTACCCCTACGCTATCCAACATTTTCCTTACTGTTGTTTTTGTTGAAGTTGGACTAGTAGTTTTATTGTGTCTGATATTAAATATGTTTTGTAATATTTTAGCTATTGTAATATATAATTAATAATAAAAATTATTCAAATTAAAATTATTGATTATTATTTGCTATATGTAATTATTTAATATTTATTAATGTTATTGTTTTATGTGTATAGATGTATTGGTAATTTAAATAAATATTTAATAATTTATATGTTATAGAAATTATTATTAAAAGTAATTATTAAGTAAGTGTATATATTATATATTATATATATGTTTAATTAAAGTTTCATTTAATTATATATATTTATTATAAATTTTACATATTATACAATATATTTAATTATGTTTCTTTGATTTATAAGTATTATTTGGTTTATTTTACATATATTTTTAAACTAAAAAAAAACCGATATTTTTGAATTACGATATTTTTGACATCGATATTAAATTATCGATATTTTTGTACTTACCATGTTGTAGATAGGATGTCGATATTCTTGACCACGATATTTTTGTTGCGATATTTTTGTAGGTCGAATTTTTGTCTTTCGAAATTATGTCATACAATCGGCAACATCGGATAGCATTTATCTATCGCCATATGATGCTGTCTCTCTGAAATTTCCATTGCATTATCGACTTCATCATCTTTAAATTGTTGACCAGCCTGTATAATTGTCATACCCTGTGTTTTCCTATCTCGTTTTTCTTGCTTAATTTTTCTCTGTTTTGCTTCCTTACGCCAAAGGCGGAAAGAGTCAAACATTGCCGGCCGGGCTTTTCTTTTAAATAAAATAGCTTCCAAATTATCTAGTATGTCAGGCTCAAAACTACCATTTTCTGGCCATTTTAAAACACCATCATTCTTCGTGTATCGGATCCATGCCTCGTTAAAGGCAATGGGGCCAACACCATGTTTAGAATAGAGCTCATAAGTGGGAGTTCCAACCGAAGGAATCGGACAAGAGTCCTCCAGCCGGGAATCCCTATTACAGCCAAAGCAACAAAGTTTCCTAAACTTAGTCAGACCAGGCATCATTATTTCACTGGACTGTTCACAAACATCAAGGGGGTTTATTTACTCAACACAGCACAAATGTACTTACCCCTCGGCTTCGGTTATTGCAATATCCGAATCAAAGACCCAAAGAACCTAAGAACCAAAGAACCAAAGGACCAAAGAACCAAAGAACCAAAGAACCAATGTGGGAGCGACCCACCAATACTTAATTAAGATGTCTTCTTACACCAACAGAGGCCCGTCTATCGTCTCGCCTTACCATACATCACCAAAAAGAGGGCCAAGGCAGGGCGGTAGTCAGGGCAGCAGTCGTCAGTAGTCGTCAGGAAGGAGTAACCACGCTACAAAAGACCTTCGGACCACTTTCGACATACAGGGGTCGCTTGACGTGGCTCGCGATTCCTCCAGAATTTTCTTGCGGGGTTCCTCACGACCTTCAGGCAGAACCACTACCTCTGAAACCGCCCCTCGTTGGGCGCCAGTTGAAGAACCAGAACCTTTTGGGTCTGACGGCACAGGGTACGCCTTAATCTCCTGGGTTCTCCTGCTTCAGCTAACAGAGACACGGGGACACTCTGTCGGCGTAAAAGATCAGATTTTATTAGCTGCAGCTAGTACAGTTGTCCTAGAAGTACACACGGTATGTTCTCAGGAGACTGCCACTTCACTCCGTGGCGTACAATTTTTTATAGCACATAGGTGACATATACATTAACCAGAAAACACACCTAACATACACATCGAGAACCAATAGGGGAAGTTCAAGATAGGACAGAGCCAATAGAGAGGGTTGGAAAACAAGATATCGAGTAACCCGAAGAAACCTCTCCTTCAACTGTGTTTGTCGCTCCTCCTTACGAGTTAATCTATTAACGTGTCCGTAGCTGACTCGCAGGTGGCGAGATAGTATGTGTGTTTTGGAGGACAGTTGTGAAACAAGAGAATACGGGCAGAAGACAGAGAAGGCCAGAAGATAAGATAAAGTCAGAAGAGAATAGTGTAAACCAACAGATAGGTAAGACAGGGATCAGGGAAACCAGACAGGGATTAGTGTACTCGGCCAGTCCCTAACACCAGCTTTGTAAACAGAGGCAGAAGGCTATTTTGACACGATATTGCAGGAAAAGCAGAAAAGACTTCGTCCGTCGTGCTGCCTGAGTGAGGGCAACACAAAATGGCGGCGGTTTACAAAATGGCGGGTCAATACGATCGAAGTCGAAAATCGAATTTCCTCAACCTATGTGTGACAAACACAGATACACATTGCAATGTTGCTGGGTCAGAGGGCAGCATGTCACACACAGCACACTATTTGACTAGGCATACTCAGCCACAATCGATGCACGCTCGGGAAGCAGATTAGCTATCAGCTGTGGTACAATGCTGTTCCGCAGGATGTATGAGTCATGGTCCGAGCCTGGAAATTAGGCACACACGTGCAAGATGATCATATTGGCCTGGCACACCTCCTGCACATTTATGGAGTGGAAATGTTTCCGATTCCTGTAGATGTGCTCACGTGCCTGTGGTGGTACAAGCCCAACATGGGTGCAATCAATGACACCAACAACATGAGAGATGTGTCCAAGGGAATAAAAATCTCCCTTCACAGCAGCCAATTCATGCCCCCTGGGGAAATGGATATATGTGTCCTTGTAGATCATCATAGCGGACAGAACATCATGCCGCACCATGCTGAACATAGGTTGTGACATCCCACCTGCGCTGGACACCGTGTGCTGGAATGATCCAGTGGCAAAAAAATGCAGGGCCGTCATCACCTTAAATGTGGGGGTGAAAGCTGAGGATATGTTGGTGAGGCTGCAGGTGGAGCTCCAACTGAGCACAACGGGTCTGTAAGGTGGCTCTTTCCAGATGAAATTTCTAGATGATCTCTTCATTCTCCATGTCTGCCAGCTCTGTGAAGGGACAATGCAGATCTAGTTGAGATGAAAGTGGACACATGTCAATGCAATACATCATGAAATGGGCACAGCATCTCACGTTTTGGCGGACACAACGCCAACAATGACGGTCATCAAAATTGTGTTACAGACCAGCTGACATGTAGGGAATCCTTCAGCTACACTAATCGTACACCTGTCAACTTAAACACCGCAAGTACCTCCAAATCATCCTCGCCATATGAGAATGCACATAGGGATATGGCCACATTCACCATGGGCACGCCTGGGAGTATATCCTCCAGCATATGTGTAAAAATGCAACACCACTGTCCCACACCTAGCTGCTGCACCTGACACACCTTCAGGCGTTAGTCGAACCTGGCACACATCAACAACACAATGACCACAGGTTGAGCGTACATGACAAGTGTATGCATGGTCAAACATAAGAGAACAGGCACATATGGACATTCTTCATCTTGGAAAACATCGCTGTGATTTTCACTGCACTTTTACATATTGACATGTGTACAAATTGGGGAGTCCATAACAACACTGTCCTGTGTACAGGACCATCAATATCACAAATGACATGTGATAGAGTACATGCCAATGTAAGAAATCCCATACACAAACACGGCATGTGTAGTCAACAGTGGGGTATATGGCACATTGGCATTGTGTGTACAATGACGTGCCATCAACCATGTGTCCACTGTGCACTGTTGATGACTGCCAGATGGCCATTGACCCAGCATGATGCGTCCATTGGTGCTGTCACAGTCATCCGCCACCCAAATCCCGGTCACCCATATCACTGTATGGCACCCAAACCGCCTGGCCCCTGTGGTGTGTACCTGCCAATGCCCAGGGCACAATTGCGGTAGTGATAGAATTATATGTATTGCCAAATGGTGGTTGGCATGCTCCGCCACCCAAATCCCGATCATCCATGTCACTGTATGGCACCCAAATCACAGTAGCTACCGCCTGGCACCTGTGGTGTGTCACCACCAATGCCCAGAACACATTCGCGGTAGTGATAGAAATATATGTATTGCCAAATGGCGGCTGGCATGCTCCGTCACCCAAATCCCGGTCACCTATGTCACTGTATGGCACCCAAATCACGGTAGCTACCGCCTGGCCCCTGCGATGTGTCACCGCCATGGATCGGGCCCTTACAGCCAATGGCAACCACAATCGCGGTAGAATGATGCAATTTTGAAAATCGCGGCAGGCGTGCTCCGCCACCGCGGATCCGGTCATTGGATGCAATTGAAAGATGCACCACAGCGTTAGCGCCCCCCAGGCCCTTGCGGTGTGTCACCACCATGGAGCATGCACTTACAGCCAATGGGATCCGCAATCGCGGTAGCATGATGCAATTTTGAAAATATCGGTAGGCGTGCTCCGCCACCGCGGAGACGGTCATTGGATGCATTTGAAAAATGCTGACCTGGAACACCAATTGCAACAGCTTAGAACCACTGAAAAGACACCAGGGGGCTATATATGTGTGGGAGAGAGCCCCACATTTCCACTGCGTGGGTCCCTCTTGTCCATCTCAGTGTGAGCCCACCTGGCCTGCACAGTCACCGCCCAATCTGACAAGGACATATCACTGAATGTACAGAGTGTTACATGTGTGTTTTTTGCAGGACTCTCCTTCTAAGCCCTGTAGATTGCACACAACAGGCCCTGTGAGAAGGGCGCGGGTTTGTAAGAACATGTCCCTCAATATGACATCCATAACACAGTGAGCTATTCACAGGGCAAGGTCATTGAGGGCTGCGCAGTGTTGGACTGTGTCCCCCCTCACACCTGGATGCATTTACATGTGCTTCTCACATGCAGATGTACCATGTGAGATGCATTCCTGTCTCTGCAAGACATATCTGTGGATGTGGGATGTGTCAGTTTCATCCTACTGTACTGAGTGATTTTGTTACATAATACAGTGTCACTGATGTTTTCCCCCTCTTGTCTCCCATGCCTGCAGCTCACAGTACACCTGCATAAGGCCATGCAGAGGGCCATTGCGAGCAAGGTGCAGGCTCTGGATGTCTCAAACCTATGGTGCACCCACGGCCACATGAGGTGGGACGACATCTCACGGCTGGCAAAGAACGTTGCGGAGATGACACTGGGGCTGCTCCCTCAGACTTGCAGTTTGGCACGGCGTAGCATGACACCACTAACATGCCACATCTTGGCCGTGACACACCCTGAGGTGGATGCACGATTGAAGGACTGTCAGCAGCAAAGTAGGGGTGAGTATTCTGGGAAGGGTGACTTTGGCTGTGTGTGGCTGCATGTGTACACAGCCTGTGCCAGCGCTGGGCTATGTAATGTTGGTAGTGTGATGCAGTGGCTTGTAAATGGCCTCTGTGCTGGGTGCAGCTGTCACACATTTTTCCTACCTGTACTTCCTAAGGGAATTCCAGTACTGGGCATTTCAATAGCATTCTGGGTCGTGGGCTTCAGGTCTGAGCTATTTGTGTTACTGTTTGAATGGAACCACAGGCAGAATGTTGTGCTGTGTGGTCATCACATGGCTCACTTATGCCTGGTTTTCTTGTTTACACGCACTGTTTGAGTAACAAAAGTGTGTTTGCACTATGTTATTGCACAGGATGGTGTGCAAAATGTAGATTTAGTCATCTTCAGTGTTGCTTTGCTTGCATATGTTTGATCTGTTGCTGCCACTGAACTGACCCTACATCTCTCTCTATCATGCAGCATCTCCCATGGTCACGGAGGGACAGGGGATGGACACCAGTGGTGGGGAAACAAGCACAACAGCTGCACAGGAGCCCAGTGACACAGATGTGGCCAGTGCCTCGGAGGGGGACAGGAATCTGCTGGAGGAATCACAGCCAGAGACACAAAGTTCAACATCATCTGATGCCAGCTGTGATGCATCCATGTTGGCGGGCACAGGGAACTGGGACTCCGCATCATCTTCCTCCACACAACGAACATTGCCCACCCTCCCAGCCACTTCCTCTGGTGCTGCCTGTGTTTGCAACAGTAAGAGGGGAAGAGTGTCCTTCACCCCAGGCACCGCTGCCCCTGCCCCTGTTCCCCCTGCTGCCATCAGTGCTGAGTCTGTGGACCTTTTGCGCCAGCTGTGTGTAGGCCAGACAGCTCTCCTCAATGCATTCATAGATCACAACAAAAAATTGGCACAGGTGGTTGCTTTCATGGAGGGCATACATTCAGATGTGGGTGGGCTGCACTGGACTGTCCTCCGCAGTCACAACAGCCCTTCAACTGGCACAATCTCGTAGTCCAGCTGCAGTCCCTTTGTCCACCCCCATGCCAGTGGCCAACTCTGACATTAGTGACTACACACCACAGACCACAAGGTCACGAAACAGCACACATAGCACACAGCAGCAGCAGCAGCCCAAGTGGCCCAGGGCACAGACACCATCCCCACAGAAAACCAAAGCCACCCCAGAGCGCAAAGACAAAAGCCCGTCAGGTGACACCAAGGGCCAAAAAGCAAAGAAGCAGACCTCAGGGTCACATGCCTCAGAGCCATCCCCAGCCAAGGACTCTCCTGTTCCAAAAGTGTCTCGCAAAGACAAGCAGACAATTTCCGTGCCCAGTGAGAAGGTGGTGCCTGCCAAGGGTACACATAAGAAGGGTTCCAAGGCAGATTCACCCACTACCTTGACTCCCATTCCAAGCCCAGTGAAGCAGGGAAAGGAGGGCACTGTAGGGGGAACACCTCGTAAACAGGGGATGGAGGGGTAAAGGCAAGGCCATGTAAAGTGTACCGCTAGATCCAGCACATCCCCAGAGGGAGGGACAGCATCTGCACCTGCTGCAGCCTTGGTGTTGAGTGTGCCTGTTGTGTACACAACACTTACCATTGATCCAAAATCAGGTAAGCCATTTAGAATCCCCATGAAGTGGAAAGGCAGCCCTCCACAATCTCCCACCCACACTGTGTCTCATGGCAGCATAACTCCACCTCCACGTGCCACTACACCACCTGGTCCAAGCAGCCCTCCGGCTTGCCAAGCCACTGATAGCTCTACCTCAGCTGGGCCTCTCTCTCCCCGGTCAAGTGCTTCAACTGTGCCCAGACACACAAGCAGCTCCCAGTCTGACTGACAGCCCAGTCTGAATGTTAGTCACCCTCACACACCTGCCTCTCCCACAGCGGGGCCAGTACTGCCCATCGAGACACCCCTGACTGTGTTGCTGACCATGGCAGGGTACAGTCGCACACATTCCCTGTGCAGCTTCTCATGGACTCACTCTGCACTTTGTCCAGTCCACTGGCCTTGTTATTCACTGCTGTGTGCCCCCTGTCTGTGCAGCTTCTCATGAACTCACTCTGCACTTCTTTTGGCCACTGGCCTTGTTGCTCCTTGCTGTGTTGAACTATTCCCTGTGCAGCTTCTCATGTACCTCATCTGCACCTTGGACTGGCCACTGACATTGCTGTTTTCCCCTTGCCTGTGAAGCTTCTCATGTACCTCATCTGTACCTTAGACTGGCCACTGGCCTTGCTGTTTTCCCCTTGCCTATGCAGCTTCTCATGGACAAGCTCTGCATTTTGTGCCTTGCTCTTCTCTAATGTTGGTGCCCATCTGTGCAATTTGTGAATAAAGACAGTTGCTCCTGTTGTCTGTTTTGTCAGTGTCCTTACTGAATAACGTTTTTCCTCTGTGTATATGGTTTACTGGTTTACTGTGCCACATGCCTTGTGTGCCAACATTGCCATTGGCATGTCTAACTTGTTACATTTTTTACAGGGGTGATAGGGGCTTCAGTTCTTCCTGACTCTGATACTGGGTACAATGATGTTGTTTTTAGATGGTACGCCGTTATCATTTTCATTCTTTGTTCATGTTGGCTATATAGTACACATGTCAGATTTGGGGGCACTGCCAGCACAGTGTGGGATACTTTCCAAAGGATTGCAGGAAGGCTGGCTGGCCAGGGTCATCATGTATGTGTGTTCTTACTTTCTGTGTGCCCAGCAGTGTAGGTGTATGGTCATCTTGTGATGGTCAATCATCCTATTCACATGGGTTACTTTCAATGTGTGCACTTGGGTGGTCAAGAAGTGTGCAGTGTGAAGGGGTGAGCTTGTTGTGAGTGTGGATGTGTGTGTGCCCATGCAATGTCAACTACACACATGTGTCACCAGGAGTAGAGTGCCTGTTTATGTGATTGTTCAGCCCTGTGATTGTGATTGTGTGCACATGCTTGAGTTGTATGTTGTGCACTGTGCAGTGTGTTGGTGTGTTCCTGCAGTTCTGGCTGACTCCTACTTGTGCTTTGGCAACTGTGAGTATGCAGAGTGTGTGGCTGGTAAGTCAGGGTTGTCTTTTGTTGATCAGCCGTGTGACTTGATACTGTTTGTACTCACAGTGCATACCTACTCAACCACGCAGACATTGTGGGTGTGATGTTCTCATGCATTCATCACATGGTGCTTTGTTGCCTCCAGAGTGGCATGTGGTGTGCGGTGTCATACCATCCCCTATCTGTGCTTCAGATGCCTAGACATTGTGAGTCTGCACTCCCTCTATTTGTGTATGGTACACTGCTACCATGTCCACTACTGATGTGCATACCACTTCACTTTGATGTCAGCTGTCCCCTTGTGTTGCATGTGTGTGTGCCTCCCCATCACTTCATTTGTGACACTGTGCTTTGTGGTGCAGATCTTTGCCCAGGAGCAATGTGCCACTCAGGACATTTCCCCAATTAGTTATCTGTGTTGTTCTTGTACTGTTCAGCAGTCATGGTTGCTCATGTGCAGTTCAACTGTTTGTGCTGCCCAGTCCTCTGGTCAAGGTGTTTCCACTTTTGTGTCCCAGACATGTGGATCTGTGGGTGTTGTGTTAGGTGTATGTGTGTATGCTGGGGTCCTGCTTGACTTCCTGAGTCTGATGTTGTCAGTGTGTTGTTTTGATTGTTGTTGTGGGTGTTCATGGTATGTCATTTATGGCTGTGTGGGACTGTTATGTTTTGTGTGCACACACTGCTTGTTGTGCATGCAGTGCTGTGGGTGTATGTTGCCTTGTTCTGACCTGGTGTGCATCCCCTGATGTCCTGCTGTGTTTACTATGTGATTTATTAGCATGTGCATATGTTGTATGTTTGATGTGGCTGTGTTATTCTTTGTTGGTTGCAATGTTCAACACTCCGTCCATCATTTCCTTTGGTTTTTGCTTTGTTCTGTGATGGTGCACTTCTTGTCTGTGATGTGGTATGTTGTATGAGCATTGTTCATGGCTGATGAGGTTGTGCACTCCTGTTCTGTCTGTGCTCCCATTGCCTTTCCACAGTTTTGCTGCACAGGTCATGTCTGATCTTGTTGTGGTGCAGTGTGTGTTTCTGTTGAGTTATATGTTTGACTGTTGTTTTTGTGCAGACATTGGTTCTGGCATCCCTGTGTGTGTGTGTGATGTTTGTGGATACCCCCAGGGAGTGTGATTGTTTGTCTGTGTATTGACTGGACATTATTGACACCCTTCTGTGTGTCTGACACTTGGGTTGTGTGCTGCAGGTGTGAGAGGGTATGTGTGAAGATTGCTACTTGTGTTTGACAGTCATGGAGTGTGTCAATGTGCCCTGTGTGTTGTGCTGCTGGCATACTCCTGTGAAGTAGCTGTATACATATGTGTGGCTGTTAAAAGTTTGACTCAAGGGTCTTCCTTTCATCCCTGTGCCTATACATGGGTTGCCTTGCTGTCTTCCTGAGTTGTTGCACTGAGGTGACTACGGTTTGACTTCACTCACTGTGCCAGCCATGTGTGCCTTGGTGGGGTGAGGGTGTTGTTCTCTGTTCTTTGTCTTGCATGTGATGTACACATGCTGGTTGGTTATCTCCTTGGCTTTCCATTTGTGTGCACCTCACTTTGGCTTTCCTATATGTTGTGCTCCATTGCTGGTGGCATGTGGTCTGTGTATGTGTCTGTGTGCCAGTGCTGGGTATGTCTGTGTGACTTGGCAGGCTGTGTGTCCAGTAGGATGTGTGTTCATTGTATGTGTGCGTGTTCATTTTGTGCTTGTACTCAGTGTTCTTGCCATGAATGTGGTGTTGTTTTGTGTGGGTTGCCCTGGGCCTGTGCTTCTCTGCTGTGCGTTCCTCTGCAGCCACTCCTGCTGTGGCTGTCTCCCTAATTGTTTGTTGTGTGGTGCAGGGTGTGGATTCACCTAACTTGTTGTGCACGGGGGTGCACAGGGGTGCATTTGGCATGTCCCTTCCTGTTGGGGGGGCTAGTGTGTGGAGGGTGGAGGTGTTGCCCTCTGTTCTTTATGCCCTGCCCATGCCTGGCACTGGCCGTGCCTTCTGCATTGTTTGCATGTTTTCCCTTGTCTTCACCACTGTGGTGACATGACCGGGACATTACTTGGAGATCGCTTAAATGTGTGACCTGGCTGAGTAGGGGTGACTTGGTGGCAGGCAGGATATGTGTGGGTACACTTGTGGATGTGTTCCTGTCCCCACCAGGATTTCTGGTGTGGCCAGGGACCGTGTATCAGCCCATGAGTTGTGTGTTGTGGTTGTGTGTGGGATTTTGTTATTGCGTACCTGCGGTGTCATCCACGACGGTCCATGAGCTGGAATTCGCGCTTCACTGTTGAGCATCCGCCTTCTCTGGTTGGGCGGTTTCTCCGCTGCAGTGCGACTGGCTGTTTGGGGCATCCTGATTTGTACAGCGGACAGGACATCATTCCACATGGCAGTGAGTCTCCATTAGTTTCCACCGCTGCGGTGGTGAGCACATTTTGATGGTGGTGCACATCACACCGCAGCAGACGGGAAATGGGCTGCGTTTGGCCATACTAATATTGCGGGCGTGTGGTTCGCTGCTGGTGTGCAAAAAAAGGCATTTTCCGATACCACAGGCACCGCGGTGGTGCCACTGCCCGCCATCCTAATGGACCCCTTAATGTTCACTGCTCAGTTTTATTGTGGCCTCATGTGCCACCCTGCATTGCTCATGTTAATCATTGAGACAAATGTATTCACAGTTTAAGTTCAGGCCTAACGTTCTTAGTGTTCACTGAGCACTTCTGGTTGTGACCTCCCTTGCACCCTGCCAACCATTGGGGCAATTTTTTATTCAATGATGTAGAGAGCAACCCAGTCTCTGTCCAACAATGTTGCAAGTTGCAACACTCTTCAAGGTGGGCTCGCCACGAGGAAATAAATAAAGGGGATGTTGACCGCTCAGGGTCTTTTCCCACACTGTTTTTCAGTGTAGTGTGTATTCTTGTATGCAGCATCAGCTAGGCCTTCCTACACCTGACGGACAGGGCCCTGGAGAAAGCCTAACACTCCACAATGGCACAGAGGCTGCTAATCACCCGCTCAGTCCAGGCCATGTCTCAGCTTCCCTGCACAGCAGACTGCACAAGTCTCATCCCCATTGGCTCTGCTAGTCACTGTCATCATTCCAGTCGTGCCCAGCTGACGGCGGCCCGTCTATCTCTCCACGTCTGGCACCCACTTGTGTGTAGACCTCCAATGGGTTCTCTGTGGCCTGCTGCCAAGCAATTTTCTCTTCCACCAGGTGAGAGCGCAGCTGCTGGCCCAGTGCTCGCCTGTCTGAGCGTCTGACCCACAGTGGTTGTGGCCCCGCCCTGGCCGGCACTCCATCGCTGGGTTTGTCTCAGCAGGCCCTGCCCTCCTTTGGAGCAAGCATCAGCAGCCGAAGTCCAGGCATCCATGTGGCACAGCGGAAGCTGCCTCGCTGAAACCCATCTCCCAGAGTGAGTGTGAGGGTGACCCGCCTCCCTGTAAGACTGTGGCAGCATACCAGGTCATGGACAATGAAGTTTAAACAAATATAATAATAAAAGAGAATACAAACAAAGACAAAGGGAAATATAAAAGAAAAAATAATATTTCCAATATTCATAAAGAAATCAGATGGGGCACATGATGCTACATTAGCAAAAAATATGAAAAGGACTACTCTTTCGGAGGATGTCCAGGAGCAAAGGCCACAACACCCCTGCACCACTCAAAACCACAGGAGTCACCAGGCAACACACCAGGAAGGAGTGGCCAGAGACATGCACAACAGCTTGCCATCCTACAACCAGGCCCATCCTCCTTAGTTTCACAGCCACGTGGTAGTGACGCCACTCCAGCTATTCAGTGAACTCTCTCACCCCGCTACAGTGCCCCACTACAGTGCCCCCTCACTGGAGGTCATGGATCGTGTGCCTCAACCACTACTTCAGAGGCATGAGGGAGACAGACGGAGCCGTCAAGAGGTCACTACTCATCCACTTTGGTGGTGGGGACCTGTTTGATGTGTTTAAGATGTGTTTAAGATACTCCAAGACAAAGGTGACAACAACGACTTCGATGCAGCGGTGACGGTGCTGAACAGGCATTTTGACCCCAAATCAACCCAGACTTTGAGTGTTTCAAACTGTGCCAAGCTAAACAGTCCGACACTGAATCTGTTGATATCTTCTACACACGCCTGAGAAAACTCGCAAGCTTGTGCACTTTACAAGACCAGTGGGAGGAGATATGGGTCCAACTCATACAAGAGTGCCAGTTGGTGATGTTATGCTGGCTATTTCTCAGACAGTCAGGAATATCCCCTAACGACATCCTTATATTAGCTCGATCACACAAGCATTGGAACTGACCAAGAGCGTCCCTCAGGGCTCATGTTTGAGCCCTACATTGTTTAATATCTACATTGCCCCCTTGGCCAACCTCCTCAGATCCTGCAGCTTCCTGCCCATTTCTTATGCTGATGACACCCAGCTCCTCTTTTCCTTTAACAAATCCTCCTCGTCGACTCTGTCCACCTTTTCTGAGAGAATGACTGCTATTGCCAATTGGATGAAAAGTAATTTTCTCCAACTCAACACTGGAAAGACGGAGATTATGCTTTTTGGAGACGCCCCTATTCTATGGTCCCCAGATTGGTGGCCAGCAGCCCTCGACACCCCTCCTGGCCCTAAAACCCTAGTCAAAAACTTGGGTACTCACCTACATCGTACCTTAACATTAAAGGAGCATGTTGCCCACACTGCCGGCACCTGCTTCTATGTGTTAGGCTTGCAACGACGAGTCTTCCCTTTTCTGCCAGACTATACCCGAAAAACTCTCATTCAGACCAAGGTTATGAGCCGTCTCGACAACTGTAATGCTCTCCTGGTCTCTGCGAATGAGTCATCCCTCAGCAGGTTGCAGGTGGTCCAAAATACCGCTGCGTGACTCATCACAATATCTCCGTTCAAAACTTCTTCCCTTCTCCTGCTTCACAAGCCTCACTGGCTCCCAATCCGCAAGCGTGTCAAATTCAAAGTCTGCTGTATTTTCCATAAAGTCCTGCATAACAAAGGCCCTCTCTACACCTCTAGGAAGCTTAAGCCTTACGCTCCCTTTGGAGCCTAAGGCCATGCAGCAAATCAGTTCTCATAGTCCCCAGGGTTAGGAAAACAAGACTAGGTGGGAAATCTTTTTCCTACCTCGCTCCCCTGTACTGGAACCAGCTTCCTATACACCTGAGACAATGCCCTGACTATTCGCGCTTCAGGAAACTTCTTAAGACCACCCTGTTTTAACATTTCTCATTAGCCCGCTAGCAGCTCCGTCCAAAGCGTAGAGATACCCCATCGAGGGTGATTCAGGGACTGTACAAAACCCATAAATAAGTAATATTGAATTCTCAAGCCAAAGAGATGGAAGTGGGCCTCAACAGGCACCCGGCTACACCTAGCACCTACTGGTCAGCCCACCTAAAGGAAGGGAGGGTGGATGCCATCCTGAAGCATTCAGGTCCGGCCCGCGCAGCCCCGAAGACACCTGCTCACCTGGAGGAAATAAATAAAGTGGCTGGAGACCACTTAGGGTCTTTGCCTGCACTAAGTATTTTAGTGTAGTGTGTATTCTTGTTTGCAGCGTCAGCTAGGCCTTCCAACAACTGAGGGACCAGACGCTCGAGAAAGCCTGACCCTCCACAAATGGTAAACGCATCTACCAGCATTTACAAGCCTCAACCAGACATTGCTTGAAACCACATAGCCTTCTCATATTGCTGGATGCACAGTGCACTTCACGTCATCCTTGCAGTCAGTGCACTTGCAGTGGGGCCATCATCTGACACACAATTCTGTTTCTCCTCTTTGCATGAATCTCGTATGCTCCCTGATCCACTTTGAGTAACATCACAGTTAACTGACAACTTCAATCCTGCCTCACTTCAGTGTGCAACCGTTGTGCCCTCATCAGCTGCAATCACAAACGTTTCTTTTGGTGTCCCCCGAATATTTGTGTGCATACATATGCCTGGTAGGATAAATCATTGCCAAAATGGTGGTGATAATAATAAAAGTTACTACGACCACACTGATGTTCTCATAAATTTATTCGCACATATAATACATTCAAACATGGAACCTTAGTATGTCATAATGAAGAGCTCTTGTGTCACACCAATGTCAGCATGGCTGAGAATAGCTAATCATGGTGTGCAGACAGAATATCAAGGTGGAAGCGTCGAACTACAGAAATGTCAAGTCCTAAATATCGTGAGTCTGAAATATCGACAGCAAGAATATCGTGGTCAAGAATATTGGTTTTAAGGTAAGAAATATAATTTAAAAAAATATAGAACTCAATAATATCGTTTGCAAAAATATAGTTGTTCAAAATATCGATTTTTTTAATTAATATTATATATTTTGGGAAATATTTTTACTGTATGTGGTGTGTTTTTTTGTATAAGAATTGTTTATGTTTTTTAACTTGTGTTACATTTTGTGTTTTTCATTTTGTAATGAGTAGTGGGTCCAAAGGGAATATGGTGGGAAATAATTTAACTATAATGAATTAATGATTATTTTTTATTTATTAATATTTATTTAATTGAGATTTTATAGTATTAATTGTGAGAAGTAATTCTTAATTATTAATTAATTATTAATTGGTTGTTAATTAATATTAATTAATTGCTAATTAATTATGGTAATTTTTCATTAGGTTCAGGTTTTGGGTTTTATGGGAGTAAAGGGTGGGAAGTATTTTATTTTTAATTATTAATGATACGTTGTTAATTATCATGAATTAATTATTGAAAATTAAATATGGAAATTGTGTAATTAATTGTAGGTGCGGGTTTGGATTTATAGGGGTAATGAGTGGAAAGTAATTTATTTTTGACTAATTGACAATTAGTTATTAATTGATATTAATTAATTTATAGAAAATTAATTATGGAAATTGTGTAATTAATTTTAGGTGCGAGTAGTGGGCATTATAGGGCTGAAGGGTGGGAAGTAATTTGTGTTTTAATAGTTAATAATTAGACCTTAATTAATATTAATTACTTAATTGAAAATTAAATATGGAAATTGTGTAATTAATTTTAGGTGTGGGTTGTGGAGTTTATAGGAGTAAAGGGTGAGAAGTAAGTTATGTTCAATTAATTAATAATTAGTTGATGATTAGAATTAATGGGGAAACATGGCGGCCGGAAGCTAACGGCCGCGGCTGAGCTCCCCCTGACACTCGCTCCTAGACCCCATATGGAACCCAGCAAGATGTACCTTCTCCGTTCCTAACGCATTCTTTTAAAGAGCTCTCCCCTATTTAGAATCAGAAATCGCTGATTCTTCGTACCTTAGATGGTGCTTGCAGCAGCGGGAGGTGTGGAGCCTCCGGAGATCTCGCTGCTTCGGCTGGGTGACGCGGTACGGGAGTGGAGACGGCGCACCTCTGATCTCCGGTTCCGGGTTAATCCCGGCAGAGACAGAACCTGCAAGCTTGGCTACGCCTACGGCTTCGGTGAGTGGAGGAGCAGGACCTGGTGTGTGAGAGGGCAGGTGACCTGGGGGAAATGGAAGAATCGAGGTGAGGTTTTTTTACTCCCTGACACTGTGGCTCCGAAAATTGGCCCCCTGAAGGAAAGTAAACTTCCAACTGCTTTGAAGACTGCTCTGAAGACTGAGGATAGATTGCACGCGGGCCAGGCTGCTCTAGTGGTGTTGGTAGAAGCCATCCTCTCTAGTACTGGGCTCCGTGAGTGCATGGATAGTAGGGGACGTGGTCTCCCCCGGAATGTTATATGTAACGCTACCTCTCAGCAGGGCTCTACAATTTTAGCTACTAATACTACAACCCTAATTAGTTGGTATACTCTGTGGAGTAGGGCAGCAAAGCTGGATATAGACACGGATCCTGTTTACCCCATTAGTGTCGCTCCCTTAGCATCTAAGGTTAAGGTCTCTGCAAGGCAGGTGAAGAAAAAAGCGACCATGGAGGATTCTCCTGTAGAGGGTGGAAAAGGAAGGGGAAGGGGAAAGAAAGCCCCACTATCAAAGGTTAGAGTGACTCCTTCTTTAAAGTCATTCTAAAAAGTGCTATCCAACCCCTTAGACAGAGGTAAGGAAGTAAATAATAAAATGGCTTCCCCCAGTAAACGGACTCCCCGATCCGGGAATTCATCTCTACCCCCCGAGAATGTCTCCCATTCGATTCTAGCTTTGGGAGATAGTGAAATACCTACCACAGACGTCCAGCAGGAGTCCATACATCCCTCGATTAGCGTGTCAAATAGATTTTTAGCCCTAGAAAAACAAGGCAGCCTGGACTATTGTGAAAGTCAAGAGGTTACCCCGGGAAGGTCAAAGCAATAACGAAATCCGGTTCAGTAATGACAACACTGTCGCTAGCCGCTGAAAAGCCCCATTCACCAGAGTATGAAGCCCATAAGAACGGGATTGAGGGAGTCGGGCGTTAGCTGATATACTACTGACTTTGAAGGAAGACATCGGGAGGAGATTCTCAATTTCTGAGACCAATCAAGCCGATATTAAATCATCATGTGAGGTTCTGGCGCAAAAAATTGAAGAGGTCTCCAAGAGGACTGATACTCTGGAAGGGGAAATCCCCAAGATGAAGGAAGCTCTACACAGCTCCACTGTGGAAATGGATAAGTTAGCCCTTCAAAACAGAGACTTAAAAGATAATATCGAACGGCTTGAGAACCATGCTAGGAAGAATAATTTAAAAATCTTGAATGTCCCGGAGGATCTGGAGGGTAGTGACATAAAAGAATTTGTGATTTCACTCTTAAAGGGTACAGTCCTTAAAGATGTTCCAGATTTGGACCTGTCTCTTGACATTCAGCGAGTTCACCGAGATCCATATAGAAGAAACCCTACAAGGCCAAAACCAAGGAAAATCTTGGTGAACTTTCTCACTTATACATCTAAAGAAAAAATCTTATCCCTTGCGTCGAAAGCAGGTCCAGTGAAGTGTAGCTTATATTCTTGTCCGTTCTCCTTTACCATTAGGTCTGATATTTCTCATATCACGGCCGCAAAACAATGGGAGCTAGGTAAAAGAATGACAATTTTAAACTCCCTTGGTGTTAAGGCCCAATTAACATTCCCGGCCCTTCTCCGAATAATGTGGAATAACCACATGTACAATCTACGCCAGATTGAGGAAGTAGATGACCTTATCGGAAAAATAAGGAGTGAAAAAGAGGGAGGAGCTTCCTAGTAACAACTACCATCAACTATTATCACCATTAATTCCATTCTCGCTGGGCTTTCAAATAGAGGGGTTTAGGTAATTATTGTTTAGTATCTTTAACTTGTTTATATGAAGTGTCAGGGGGACCTTGCCTCAAGAGCTTATGCTCAGGAAAGTAGGGAGGGTTTCCCGGGGTCGCAAGGTAGGGATGCCTGGGTGGGATAGGGGCACGGGTGGAAGGGGGGGAAGTGGTGGGAAGGGGAGCACGGGTGGGGTTGCAAAGGGGGAAAATCCCAAAAAATATCCTCACTCTCAAAGAAATTTGGTAATGAGTAAGCAGTGTTCGGAACATCTGAATATAGCCTTGATAAGGGGCTAACACAATGAATAAAAGTATTAATTTTATTTCGTGAAATGTAAATGGTCTAAGATGCCCACGGAGGTTAAGATTGGTTATGAAATATCTTGAACAAACCGCAGCTCAGGTCTTCCTTCTCCAAGAGTCACATTTGAGTTTCTCGGAAAGTAGGGCTTCTTTTAGTAAATTCCGATGGGTTGAGTCGTTTTGTTCTTCTGAACAAGTAGGCCATACTAAGGGGGTGGTAATTTTAATTAGATCAGGTACTGGAGTGAATATTAATTCAGACCAGTCTGGTAGATGGATTACTGCACAGATTGAAATAGAAGGGAGGGAGCTAACTATAGCATCATTCTACGGCCCAAATCTCGATGACCCAGCGTTCATTTATAAACTACAGGCAAAGTTAACAGAAACTACCTCCCCAATAATCATCGGAGGCGACTTCAATGTTCTCCTTAACCCTAGTCGGGATAGATCTAATAATAGCCACTATGTTGGAAACCCTAATATCCGCCGTGGAATGATCAATATGATGCATGAGCTGGGTTTGGCTGACGTGTGGAGGGCAAAGCAGTGAGATAAGATAGGTTTTACTTTTTTCAGCAAGAAATATGGTCATTCCTCGAGAATCGACTATATATTAACCGATAGGTATGTCTTGGAGAATGTTCTTGATATTTTACCTACCATTCTCTCAGATCATGCCCCTATTTTTCTTTCATATGCAGGGGGAAGGTGTACCCCCAGTCCCAGATGGACCCTAAAAAGGGCAATGCTTTCCAATATCGATATAATTAACACTTTTAAAACTTCCACAGTGGATTATTTCTCTCTTAACCTAGGTTCCACTTCCTTAGATTTTGTCTGGGATGCTTTTAACTCAAACCTACGAGGTCAGCATCACAGTCTGATTTGCTCCAAAAATAGAGAAGAGGCATTAGTCTTTAAAAATTTGGAAAACAACATAAGCAAATTGGAGGACGAAAGGATAAATAACCCCCAGTACTCCTTTGAAAAAATGACACAAATCCATAAAGACCTTGACTACCTACGGCAAGTCTACAGAGGAAAACTAGAGGCGAAAATTAAGGCACAGTGGTTGGTTAAAAACATGCAACACTTTGAATATGGCGAAAAGGCAGGGGCTATTTTAGCCTGGAAGGCCAGGGCAGACCGAGCTAAAAATAACATCAGTGAATTATTAATAGATGATAGTGGTGCCTGCTCAGGGAAATGGGGGGACATGCAGAGATGTCTTGTTTCCCTGTTTTCAGATCTTTATAGAGAGGAGTCTATACCAAACTCAGAGAATATCCAAAAGTGGTTGCAGCTTAAAAAACTACCTGTCCTAACTGAATGCAGCCGACTATCTCTCGATGCCCACATAACAGAGTCCGAAATAAAATTATATATCAGCAAGGTTAAGAACAATAAAGCTGCAGGGACCGATGCCCTCCCGGGTGAAGTATATAAATTACTCCAGAACGAATTAGTCCCAGTGATGTGTGAACTATTTAATTCTATATATAGTCCAGAAGGTAGAGTCCCGAACTCCTGGAAGGAAGCTACGATTGTGCTTGTTTTAAAACCAGGGAAAGACCCCCGTAAAGCTGATTCATATAGGCCAATCTCCCTGCTAAATGCTGACTATAAGATCTTTATGAGTATATTGGCAGGGAGATTGGTCAAGGTAGCTCCACATTTGATAAATGGGGATCAAAAGGGTTTTATCCCTTGCAGATATATCCAGCAGCATACTCTGCAGCTAATTGGAAGCATTGATCTAGCAGTAGCAAGGGCGGAGCCCCTAGCCGTCGCAGCATTTGACGCAGCTAAGGCCTTTGACCGCGTTTGCTGGATCTATTTATGGGAGCTTCTGAGAACGATGGGTTTGGGATTAATCTTCATTCAGACACTGACCAACTGCTATCAGGGTGCCTCTGCTACAATTTTGCTAAATGGCCTGTTAACATCTAGCTTTGTAATAACTAGGGGGACAAGGCAGGGCTGGCCCATCTCACCCCTGCTATTCGATCTTTATATAGAGCCTTTGGCCCAAGCCATCAGATTAGATGATTTAATCACTCCCTTTAGTGTTAACTTATATAGTATCAAGGTAGCCCTCTATGCGGACGATTTGTTGGTATATACCAGTAACCCCATCGAGGTACTCCCTAGAGTAGGACAACTCCTGGAGGAATTTGGCGTATATTCAGGCTATCATGCCAACTCATCCAAAACAGAGGTGATGTGTTGGAACATCGATAACTGGGCTGGTGCTACTAGTAAGGAATTCAGATACCTTGGGATTACTATAGTAAATAATTTAGATGATATTCCAAAGATTAATCTGAAGAAGGTGTCTAAAGAGATTGATCATTTATTTTTAAGATGGAAGAACTTACCCTTAACAATATATGGAAGGGATAACTTGGTAAAAATGGCAATCTTGCCAAAATTAACCTATCTATTTAGCACCATCCCCCTTGTTTTTTCTAGTAGAGACATTAGTAAAGTCCAAGGTAAGATAGGCAGTTTCATTTGGTCCAATAAAACTGCAAGGCTCTCCTGGAAGAAATTAAGACGAAAACTTCTGAAGGGAGGCCTTGCTCTCCCGGACCTTCTATGGTATTCCCTTTCATTTCAATTTAAAAATGTCCGGGCGCTACTTATCTCTCCAGGGGATTCCAACTGGGGGATGATTTTGAAGGAAATGTTTTTTTTTAAGGTGGAGGAGAGGGCTTTTTATTTAAGTTTGGAGCACCAAGGTTTTTTAAAAAGGTACGCTTGAAGGTATTAAAAACAGTCCTTTATGGGTGGTTTAAAATCAAGGGAATGTGGGGGATCTGTTATAATTCAGAGTTTGCTCCTATTTGGGACTCCCCCGGTTTGCCCGCTTGTTTGGAGGACAGCCTTGGGAAGCCTATAAAAGACGCAGGTATTTTGATCTGAACTGATCTCATCTCCTCAGAAGGTGTCCATCCATGGGAGGTGTTAAGGTCCCGGATAGGTAGCTCATTCTCAAAGTTTAAATACCTCCAATTGGTTTCCTGGTTCACCGCAGAGAGAGAACTTATAGGTGGAAATTGGGAAATAGTGCTCCTACTTCAAAATACAAATCTTATAAAAAAAGAGGCAGGTCTTTGGTATAAAAGGCTTCTGGAAATCGATGTGGCTGAGTCTCCTCCACAACAGACGGTATGGAATTTGTCAGCTCTGGATAATACTGCTGTGGAGTTATATGAACCTTCGCTCCTTACACTATATAAGTGTGTTAAACCAGCTTCATTAAAAAAGAACCATTTTTATGTTGTTAACAGACTATATTATACTCCCAAGAAAATAGCTAAGTTTGCTCCACTTGCATCTTCAAAATGCCCAAGATGTGAATTCTCCCCGGCTGATGATTCACATATGTTTTTTGATTGTGAAAAATTGAGGGCCTTCTGGCAGAAAGTGGAATGTGCACTTAATACCATCTTCAAAGTTAAGATCAATTTGAACCTTTCTTTGGTAATTTTTGGCATCAATAATGACTTGATGAACTCGATGTCAGTAACACAAAAAAGGCTTGATTATGTATCTAATTCTTATTGCCAGAAGGGAGATTTGTAAGCTGTGGAAGGATCCATTACCCCCACTCTACGAGAAATGGTTGAGTGCCTCATGTAGTGCGGCCCGATTAGATCTTGGACACTTGGATGGTACGGAACTCACCATTTGGTCACCACTCCTAATTTGGGGGAGAGACCTGAGATTGATCTAGTGCCCCCAGGTCCTATGATTACACCTAGCTTCATAAAGAAGTTGGCCTGGGTAGGCCTATAGCCAATGCACATGCAGAGGCCCGGAGGAGTTCAGGTCCAAAGGATGGCTTACTGCTCTTTATTGCAGGTGCTATATGGTGAAATGAGGACTAAAAAAAAAAACAAAAAAAAGATGATTAGTATTAATGAATTATTTGATATTTAGTTAGGGTAATTTTTCCTATTTTTGGTGTGTGGGTTTTACTTTTATAGGGGTAAAAAATGTGGAGCACATTAATTTTACTTACTTTATAATTAGTTGTTACATACTATTAATTGTCATTGTGTAATTATTTTTTTTCAAAGTTTAATTTTAGTTGTGGTTTGTGTGGGTTATAGGGGTAAAGTGTCGGAAGTTAATTATTAATTATGTTAATTATGTAAGTAATTTTTTTTAATTTAGACGTGGGCAGTGAAATGTGTAGTTTTATGAGCTAGGAAATATAAAAAATGTATGTAATAATGTTTTTGTTTCTAAATAATTTCTAATTAAAACTACGTATTTGTTTGAAAATAATTTTTCTATTTAATGTAATTTAAAGCTTGTAGCCATGTGTCATATAAATTTACATTATAATGTTTTTGTAATGTGTAATATTAAATACACTTGTATTTTAATTTTTAATATATATATATATATTTAAAAAAATATATATTTTTGTTGATGTTAATATTTAGTTTTTTTTAAATCTTGAACTGACTGGGATGAGAAAATTAATTGTTACCCCTCCGCTATCCAATACTTTCCCTGCTTTTGCACTGATTGGATTGGCAGTAGTAAATTTGACACCGCCGTTATCTAACACTTTCTCTACTGTTCCTCTCACTGGAATTGGAATAGTAATTTCTATCCCTCCGCTATCCAACACTTTCCTTACTGTTACAATTATTGGAGTGAGAATTGTAAATTTCATCTCTCCGCAATCCAACAATTTCTCTACTGTTGCACTCACTGGAGTGGGAATAGTCATTTTTACCCCTCCGCTATCCAACTCTTTCCCTATTGTTGCACTCATTGGAGTGGTAATAGTAATTTTTACCTCTCCGCAATTCAACACTTTCTCTATTGTTGCACTCACTGGAGTGGGAATAGTAATTTTTACCCCCACCCACTATCTAACTGTTTCCCTACTGCTGCACTCACTGGAGTGGGAATAGTAAGTTTTAGCCCTCTGCTGTCCAACACTTTCCCTATTGTTGCACTCACTGGAGTGGGAATAGTAATTTGTATCCCACTGCTATCAAGCACTTTCACTACTGTTGCACTGACGGGAGTGGGAATAGTAAATTTTACTACTCCGCTATCCAACATTTTCCCTACTGTTGCACTCATTGGAGTGGGAATAGTAATTTTTACCCGTCCGCTAGCCAACATGTTTTGTTTCACTGACTGTAGTGGTAAACATAAGTTTAGAGATGTTAAATAGATTAATGTTTTAATTTATAATAGAATGTTTTTTTATAGATTTTAAATTATTGGTATATATATATATATACATACATACATACATACATATATATCCAAAGTAAATTCTCCCGCTGAAGGGAGCCCCAATCCCCTCAGGGTGGCTTCGCTAAACGGGCATAGAGCATCCCATTATTATGCACACCAAAAAAGAAGAAAAGCAAAACCCAGCTCGGTATATCACTGGCTTTAATGCATCTCAAGAATGGCTAACACATTTCAGCCGCTAGTCATGGTCTTGTTCACAGGTGAGGCAAATCACATTCAGTAAACTCTCATTGTTTAAATCACATTGATCACATGACCCAGTGCAGTACTCCCATTCCCATAGTGCATATATATAGTCACAGAAAAAAAACATAGGTGTTACAGAAAGTTATAGTTAGCTGGACATTTCACTCGTACAAAACCCGTGAAATTCCCCAGTTATAACTAGTTCAGCTAAGTATAACACGCGCCCCCGCAATGTAATGCTGATGACGTCACATATTACATCACTCATGACATGGCCAGTGACATCACTGATGACATCACTGATGACATCTCAAATGACATCACTGATGACATCATCCATGTGATAATTTCATGCATCTTCTCCCACTCTAATATAACTTTTGATACACCCACTCTAAATTACAGACTGCCATTCTCAAAACCATAGACACTCCAATACCAAAAACTACATACCCACTCACTGATTCTTAGGTCGACACACATATCTGCTCACTCACCCGTACACTCTGTCATACTTACAGTCACTCAGTACAGTACTATCATATGCATTCATACACCTATATCGACACTCACACATCACCACTCATCCATAGAGGTACTCACACACCTAGTCAGTCATGCAAATTATTAATCGCACTCCCATTTACTCACCTATACAGTTATATACACACCACCTCACTTACTCAAACAAATACTAGCACATACTTACGGTCTTATACAATCACTGATACAAGCACACACTCATCCATACAGCCACTTTCACAATCACACACTCTCACTTATAGCCATTTATATACTCTAACACACATATATACTGCCTTTCATATATGCAGTTACTCACACATGTACCACTGAGATAAACATTCAGTCACTGACACACTCATGCATACACTCACCCACCCATACAGTCATCACAGATGCACCCAGTGAATCACCCACTCACGCATCTATGCACAGTGTCACACACACCACACCCACACAAACACTCAGGCACCCATGCAGATACTCACACAACTAATTAATAACTCATATAAACACTCATGTCGTAATTCACAAACCCATGCGGCCGCTTACACACCATAAGATAGATGGATACAGAGATTCACACAGTTTAGTCACTAACCCATACATTCAGTAAGATATGTTTAATCACTCTCTGATAGAGTCAGTGACACACCTAGCATATCATCCATTCAGACACTTATACACCCACTCATTCTTCAATACACCTTTCCCTATATATATTAAAACATATTTAAAGTTTACAGAAACACACAGTCACTGGATGATGTCATCAGTGATGTCATCAGTGATGTCATTTGAGATGTCATCAGTGATGTCATCAGTGATGTCACTGACCATGTCATGAGTGATGTAATATGTAACATCATCAGCAGTGCATTGCGGGGGCACGAGTTACAGTTAGCTGAACTAACTATAACGGTGGAATTTCACGGGTTTTGTATGAGTGAAATGTCCAGCTAACTATAACTTTCTCTAAAACCTATGGTTATTTCAGTGAATTTCTAAGGCTTTTTAAATACTAATTCCTAACTATAGCGTCTCTGAAACCTGTGGTTTTTTCAGTGAATTTCACAGGTTTTTTAAATGCTAATTCCTAACTATAACGTGCCTGAAACCTTTGGTTTTTTCAGTGAATTTCAAAGGTTTTTCAAATGCTACTTGGTAACTATGCCTACAGAGGTAGGAAATGTGAAGAAAGAAGAAAAAACATACAGAAAGAAGCAAAAGAAATGCAGAAAGAGGCAACAGAAGTCCACAAAGATGAAGAAAATTGCAGGAAGAAGCAAGATATGTGCAAAAAGAACCAACAGAGGAGCGTAAAGAGGCCTTGTTGCAAAAAAATCCTGTGCCCACAACTTTTTCAGACGGGTACTGGTGGTAAGTGACTCTGACTAACCAGGCCCAGAGCTAGTGCTATGCTAAAAGTCACTTAGAATACAGTGAAAACACCTGCATACACTAGGGAACACTATGCGTTGGGGTACCCCTGTGATTAGCATGACCTCCTCTGTAAGACCCTAGTACATAATAGGGCAGGGGGATTAAAACTACCTCTTAAAATGTGCTACGGGGAGTGTTTGCACACTGGTGAAGGGAGGGGGCGCCTGAGGTGACATGTGTGCAAACACGCCCTGTGGCCATTTTAATTTGGGGGATAAAGTCTTCTTGAATCCTGAGTGTCCCTTGGGTCCAACTAGCCCACCAGGTATCGCCAGTAAGCACCACAGAGCTGCATTGCAGAGAGGTGTGAAAAGGGGCACGGCCTGGACCACCTCTCTGCAATGCAGCGCAGTGGCACTTGCAGGAAGCACCTGGTGGTCTAGTTGGTCCCCAGGAGCCCTCAGGATTGAAGGGGAATTATTTCCCCAACTTAAAACATGCCACAGGGCATGTTTGCACACGTCACCTCAAGCCCTACCCTTCCCTTCACCACAATGTAAAACACGCCCTGTGGCCGTTTTAAGTTGGGAGATTAACTCCCCTTGAATTATGAGGGTCACTAGGGTCCAACTAGCCCACTAGGTACCTCCAGTAAGCGTCACAGAGCTGCGTTGCAAAGAGGTGTAAAAAGGGGCACGGCCTGGACCATCTCTCTGCAATGCAGTGCAGTGGTGCTTACTGGAAGAACCTGGTGGGCTAGTTATCCCCCAGGGGCCCTCAGGATTGAAGGGGAATTATATCCCCTACTTAAAACATGCCACAGGGCGTGTTTGCACACTTCACCTCAAGCCCTACCCTTCCCTTCACCACAGTGTAAACATGCCCTGTGGCCATTTTAAGTTGGGAGATTAACTCCCCTTGAATCATGAGGGTCACTAGGGTCCAACTAGCCCAATAGGTACCTCCAGTAAGAGCCACAGAGCTGCATTGCAAAGAGGTGTAAAAAGGGGCACACCCTGGACCATCTCTCTGCAACGCAGTGCAGTGGCGCTTACTGGAAGCACCTGCTGGGATAGTTATCCCCCAGGGGCCCTCAGGATTGAAGGGAAATTATTTCCCCAACTTAAAACACGCCACAGGGCGTGTTTGCACACGTCACCTCAGGCCCCGTCCCCTCCCTGCCCCACTGTGTAAACATGCCCCCATGACCATTTTAAGTTGGGAGATTACGTCCCTTTGAATCCTGAGGGTCCCTAGGGTCAAACTAGCCCATTAGGTAAATCCAGTAAGTGCCACAGAGCTGCATTACAGAGAGGTGTAAAAAGGGGCACGGCCTGGACCACCTCTCTGCAACGGAGCGCAGTGGCGCTTACTGGAAGCACCTGGTGGTCTAGCTGGCCCCCAGGAGCCCTCAAGATTGAAGGGCAATTATTTCCCCAACTTAAAACGTGCCACAGGGCGTGTTTGCACAAGTCACCTCAGGCCCCGTCCCCTCCCTTCATCACCGTGTAAACACTCCCTGTGGCCGTTTTAAGTTGGGAGATTAACTTCCCTTGAATACTGAGGGTCCCTAGGGTCCAACAATCCCACTAGGTACCTCCAGTAAGTGCCACAGAGCTGCGTGGCAGAGAGGTGTAAAAACGGGCACGGCCTGGACCACCTCTCTGCAACGCAGCTCTGTAACGCTTACTGGAGGTACCTGGTGGGCTACTTGGCCCCCAGGGGACCTCAGAATTAAAGAGGAATTAATTCCCCAACTTAAAAAGCGCCACAGGGCGTGTTTGCACACATGTTACATCAGGCCCCTCTTCTTTTCCTATTTTATAGGCCCTGGGGACCTCATCCCCCAGGGCCTGACTACTATTTTTTTTTAATTAGAAGGGGGCCGCATGGCCCCTCTCCCTAGGCCATAATAGGACCCGGGGACCCCATCCCCCGGGGCATGGCCATTTTCTTTCTTCAAATTAATAGGAGGGGAGCTGCATTGCCCCCTTCCTTAGGCCATTTATGGCCCTGGGGACCCCATCCCCCGGGGCCAGCCTTTGTTTTATTTATTTATATATATATATTCACATTTTTGAGGAGGAGGCCGCGTGGCCCCCCCCTCCCGGGCCACTTCTAGCCCCCCAATTCTCCCACGGTCCCGGCAATGCTTTTCCACATGGGGAGCTGCTAAGATGCAGCTCCCCATGTGAAAAAACAATCGGCTTTGGTTTTTGGAAGAGAGAGCAGGCTACCTGCTCTCTTTAACAAAAACCAAAGCAGTGTTTCCTATGGCAGGGCGAGAGCTGCGAGGCTCCCGCCCTGCCATACCAAACAGCAGTGTCCTATGGGTGGGCACCCCGGGACACTGCAGGAGCCGTCCCTGGGGGGTGGCGGTTCCCAGGGCCATCGAGGGCTCCAGGAGGGGGGCCACGTGGCCCCCCTCCCAACATTTGCAAAGCCCCGGGGGGTGTTGGTCCTCAGGGCTTGGGGGACCGTCACAGACCCCCAATTTTAATAATTAGAGCCCCAGGGAGGTGGCGATCCCGGGGCGTGTGGGGGATTTGACGCCCCCCCCACAGGTAGGTAATTTTTTTAAAACAAGAAGCCACAGGGATGGCGGTCCCTGGGGCTGTGGGGGGGCCATGTGCCCCACCACTATTTTATAAAAGCCCCGGGGGTGGTGGTCCCTGGAGCTTGGGGGGCCCTTGAGCCCCCATCTATTTAAGGGAGAATCCCCAGGGGTGATAGTCCCCGGGGCTGTGCTGGGGCCGTGAGGCCCCCCACAAATACCTTTGAAAAGCCCCGGGGGTGGCAGTCCGTGGGGCTGGGGGGCCCCTTTGGGACCCCATTCTAATCTAAACATTGCCCCCGGGACTAGGCCCACCCAGGGCTGATTAAAAACAAAGCACGGATCTGCGGATCCTCCAGGCATCCCACATGGTTTTAAAAAAGAAAATGTTTTTTTTTGGCCCAGGGTTCCTTGTGGGACCCCCTGAGCTGGCCTAGGGGGTCAGGGTGTTTCTACCCTGCCCCCTTTTCATGTTTTGCGCGTTTGTTTTTCACTTTTCTTATGCCTCGGATGCCTGCCAACACTACCTGGTTTGTAGTGTTGACAGCTAATTAGCATTAAGCTCGTGATCGGGAGGGTGCACGGATCCGCCGTGCCTCTAGATATCACTATATTTATTTCTTAATTTCTCAAAAACTACTGAACGGATTTACACCATTTTTGAAAAAGTCACTTTCTGATCCAAGCAGTACCTTTTTGCCAAATTTGGTGTAATTCCGTTCAGCAGTTTTTGATGTAACTGTGTCTAAAGTTTCCTATGGGAAATTTACTTTTTGACCTCTATTTTTTGAATTTGTCAGGAACTACTGAACGGATTGACACCATTTAAAAAAAGTTCTCTTTTTCAGCCAAGGGCTACTTTTTTGCAAAATTTGGTGTAATTCTGTTCAGCAGTTCTGGAAATAACATGGAGAAAATGCATTTTGGGACCCTGCTTTTTTCTTGGCCCCCGCTTAACGAATCATCCCGAAACTTTGAGGATAGGAGCTGACCAGAGCGCCCCACCAGTTTTAAAAATTTTGTGAAGATTCGTTATCCAGCGCTAAAGTTATTGGGAAAAGAATGTTACAATTTTCTTATGGTAACTAGGTCCTAACTATAACTACCAGTAGGTAATATATATATATATATATATATATATATTACCTACTGGCGGTCGCCAGTAGGTAGTTATAGTTAGGACCCTGTTTCCATAGGAAATCCGCAACATTCTATTTGGAATAACTTTGGCGCCGGTCGACGAATCTTCGCGAAATTTTCAAAACTAATGGAGCGCTACGCTCCGCTCCTACCCTGAAAGTCTCAGGGGGATTCGTCAAGCGGGGGCTGAGAAAAAAGGGGGGTCCCAAAACGCGTTTTCCCCATGCATTTTTCCATAGGACCTTTAGACACAGCTACAGCCCGAACGGCTGAACAGAATTACTTGTAATTTGGCAGAGAGGTAGTCCTCAGGTCAAGGAAGTGCCTTTTGTAGGTCTGGTGTAAATCTGTTCAGTAGTTCGTGAGAAAATAGCATTTAAATCAATATATATATCTGTAAGCGCGCTCCGTGCGCTTCCCGTGCGCTTACGGTAAGCTTACCGTACGCGTACGGTGCCGTGCGCGAGCTCAAATCTGATTGGTTGTCACATGACTGTAAACATTCGAATCGGACGAAATCAGGAAGTGTCGGCCGCCATTTCGTGTGTTTCACACAGAGAAAAAAAGGGAGATAACGTGAAAAGGGGGCAAGGAAGAGAGTTACAGACCCCCTAACATTTGAAAGGGGGTCAAAGAAGGACACAAAAGTACAAAAAAAACATTTATTAATTTTAAAAAAAAATCGCGGGGTACGCGTACGGTAAGCTTACGGTAAGCTTACCGTACGCGTACGGTAGAAAAAAAAAAGAAAAAGAAATAAAATTCAGATTTAAGTGTTTAGATATTAGGGGGCTCTAAAAAGAGCCGTTGTGTTTTTGAAGTGATTTTTTAGTGGTACCTACAAGTAAGCACCGACGCAGAGTCTAAGGTTCAAGAGGAAGACTCTGTTCCCTTCATCATTGAAGTGTACACCATCTCCTCTATAGATGTCTTGCATGTCGTAACGCAAGTTGTTGGGGTAAATGGAACCCATACCATAGTCTCGGAGGAAAGCAGAAACAGATTTGTTGACGTGCTTTCTTGCTTTGTCAATCTGCGGACAAAAATGATTGGACCAGTTCCATTTTTGCCTTTGGCATATGTTAGAATACACAAAGGCAGTTTTAGGGAAAAGTGAAAACAGTTGTGCAAAGGTCTCCTTCATAAGCATTTCCAGACCTACCCCAGTCAAAGTGCCTAGGTCATTGCCACCACAGTGCACTATTATGAGGTCAGGGTGTTGGATTTGCATGAAGGATTTCACCAATGGCATCAATTGGTGCCACTTTAACCCTCTCTGACCAATCCATTTAATGTCTACATTTGGCAAAGCAAGGTCTCTCACCATACCTGTTTTCTCTGCATACTTTTCACTCCAGAAGACATATCTGTGCCCTACAATCCACACTGTGAACATCTTCAAAGGAGATCTGGATGCACTCAGGAGGTGTATTTCAGTAGAAAGGGAAAAAGAAATGAAAGACAGTTTGGAAATGGAGGCATACATATTTTTTTTAAATAAAAAGAACTCATTGGCTGTTTCATACCATTCTACACTAAAAACTAGGCTGTACGTGTCAATTTATAGAAGCATGTTTTGTATTGGTACAGAAAAATGTGTTACCAAAGAACATTACTATGGATTGCTGTTAGGTTAGAAAAGTCAAGCACTCTTGCTCTTTGAAAATGAAACATTGTGTGGTGAACTTCTGACCTGACTTCACACAGCAGTGTTCCATGAGCTGTTGCTATGGTAGCAGGCAGAAGTCAAGTTGGGGGAAGGGTACTTTTGGAAAAGGGTTGGTTTTCAACCAATAGAAATGTGTAATTACATTTGAAAAAAAGGGGGAAGCACTGAGACTTGAAATTAACATGTATATGTGTGGAAAAAGAGAGGGAAACATTGCCATTATCTGGTTTTGCTGAGAGGAGAGAGGTGTACAGAACAGAGATCCTGGCTCTGAAAATCTGCTGTTTGAGTGCCACATTTCTTTCACAACTAACTAATTTTAAAGGTGAGTTATGAGTTTGAGAGGGGATGTATGTGGTAAATTAAGAAATGAATAATAGAATTGGGATTCCTTTTGTTGAAGTTGTGTTTATCATTTTGTGTTTTGGGAGAAATTTAAATGTAAGGAACATGTAAAATATTATGGACTATGTTTTTACCATAAATTAAGGTGTACTGGTGTAAATGAGGAATACTTTTAGGGTTTGAGGTTGCAGTCAGTAATGCAAATACATTCAGCATCACTAAGGCTGGTTGCCCTTGCTGGAGTGTAGTCATTCACCCAGGTTACACATGTTCCTGGTCTGAAAAAGCTGTTTGGACATGTGCTGTTTTCAGAATCTGAAAAGTGGATTGAAAATGTGTCAGACTGTAAAAGTACTTATCACTTGTCAAAAAAAGAGTAGTAAGTGTGCTTTCAAATTGGCAAAGAAATTTCGTTTTCTGACTAATATCAAACCATGACTCTGTGTGCAAAGAGGAATTATAGACAGAGATTTATTGCGTATTACTCTGGTAATTTTACATTTGCATTAGTAGGAAAGGGGACAGCTATTTTTCTGCAGAAGCAGACTCTTAGCACACACCCAGGTGCTTATCTTGTAGAATCATGCATAGTATTCACAACCGAGTGGGGTTTGAGGTTGCAGTCAGTAATGCAAATACATTCAGCATCACTAAGGCTGGTTGCCCTTGCTGGAGTGTAGTCATTCACCCAGGTTACAAATGTTCCTGGTCTGAAAAAGCTGTTTGGACATGTGCTGTTTTCAGAATCTGAAAAGTGGATTCAAAATGTGTCAGGCTGTAAAAGTACTTATCACTTGTCAAAAAAAGAGTAGTAAGTGTGCTTTCAAATTGGCAAAGAAATTTCGTTTTCTGACTAATATCAAACCATGACTCTGTGTGCAAAGAGGAATTATAGACAGAGATTTATTGCGTATTACTCTGGTAATTTTACATTTGCATTAGTAGGAAAGGGGCAGCTATTTTTCTGCAGAAGCAGACTCTTAGCACACACCCAGGTGCTTATCTTGTAGAATCATGCATAGTATTCACAACCGAGTGGGGTTTGAGGTTGCAGTCAGTAATGCAAATACATTCAGCATCACTAAGGCTGGTTGCCCTTGCTGGAGTGTAGTCATTCACCCAGGTTACACATGTTCCTGGTCTGAAAAAGCTGTTTGGACATGTGCTGTTTTCAGAATCTGAAAAGTGGATTCAAAATGTGTCAGACTGTAAAAGTACTTATCACTTGTCAAAAAAAGAGTAGTAAGTGTGCTTTCAAATTGGCAAAGAAATTTCGTTTTCTGACTAATATCAAACCATGACTCTGTGTGCAAAGAGGAATTATAGACAGAGATTTATTGCGTATTACTCTGGTAATTTTACATTTGCATTAGTGGGAAAGGGGCAGCTATTTTTCTGCAGAAGCAGACTCTTAGCACACACCCAGCTGCTTATCCTGTAGAATCATGCATAGTATTCATAACCGAGTGGGGTTTGAGGTTACAGTCAGTAATGCAAATACATTCAGCTTCACTAAGGCTGGTTGCCCTTGCTGGAGTGTAGTCATTCACCCAGGTTACACATGTTCCTGGTCTCAAAAAGCTGTTTGGACATGTGCTGTTTTCAGAATCAGAAAAGTGGATTCAAAATGTGTCAGACTATAAAAGTACTTATCACTTGCCAAAAAAAGAGTAGTAAGTGTGCTTTCAAATTGGCAAAGAAATTTCGTTTTCTTCCTAATATCAAACTATGACTCTGTGTGCAAAGAGGAATTATAGACAGAGATTTCTTGCGTATTACTCTGGTAATTTTACATTTGCATTAGTAGGAAAGGGGCAGCTATTTTTCTGCAGAAGCAGACTCTTAGCACACACCCAGCTGCTTATCTTGTAGAATCATGCATAGTATTTACAACCGAGTGGGGTTTGAGGTTGCAGTCAGTAATGCAAATACATTCAGCATCACTAAGGCTGGTTGCCCTTGCTGGAGTGTAGTCATTCACCCAGGTTACACATGTTCCTGGTCTGAAAAAGCTGTTTGGACATGTGCTGTTTTCAGAATCTGAAAAGTGGATTCAAAATGTGTCAGACTGTAAAAGTACTTATCACTTGTCAAAAAAAGAGTAGTAAGTGTGCTTTCAAATTGGCAAAGAAATTTCGTTTTCTGACATATCAAACCATGACTCTGTGTGCAAAGAGGAATTGTAGACAGAGATTTCTTGCGTATTACTCTGGTAATTTTACATTTGCATTAGTAGGAAAGGGGCAGCTATTTTTCTGCAGAAGCAGACTCTTAGCACACACCCAGGTGCTTATCTTGTAGAATCATGCATAGTATTCACAACCGAGTGGGGTTTGAGGTTGCAGTCAGTAATGCAAATACATTCAGCATCACTAAGGCTGGTTGCCCTTGCTGGAGTGTAGTCATTCACCCAGGTTACACATGTTCCTGGTCTGAAAAAGCTGTTTGGACATGTGCTGTTTTCAGAATCTGAAAAGTGGATTCAAAATGTGTCAGACTGTAAAAGTACTTATCACTTGTCAAAAAAAGAGTAGTAAGTGTGCTTTCAAATTGGCAAAGAAATTTCGTTTTCTGACTAATATCAAACCATGACTCTGTGTGCAAAGAGGAATTATAGACAGAGATTTATTGCGTATTACTCTGGTAATTTTACATTTGCATTAGTAGGAAAGGGGCAGCTATTTTTCTGCAGAAGCAGACTCTTAGCACACACCCAGGTGCTTATCTTGTAGAATCATGCATAGTATTCACAACCGAGTGGGGTTTGAGGTTGCAGTCAGTAATGCAAATACATTCAGCATCACTAAGGCTGGTTGCCCTTGCTGGAGTGTAGTCATTCACCCAGGTTACACATGTTCCTGGTCTGAAAAAGCTGTTTGGACATGTGCTGTTTTCAGAATCTGAAAAGTGGATTCAAAATGTGTCAGACTGTAAAAGTACTTATCACTTGTCAAAAAAAGAGTAGTAAGTGTGCTTTCAAATTGGCAAAGAAATTTCGTTTTCTGACTAATATCAAACCATGACTCTCTGTGCAAAGAGGAATTATAGACAGAGATTTATTGCGTATTACTCTGGTAATTTTACATTTGCATTAGTGGGAAAGGGGCAGCTATTTTTCTGCAGAAGCAGACTCTTAGCACACACCCAGCTGCTTATCCTGTAGAATCATGCATAGTATTCATAACCGAGTGGGGTTTGAGGTTACAGTCAGTAATGCAAATACATTCAGCTTCACTAAGGCTGGTTGCCCTTGCTGGAGTGTAGTCATTCACCCAGGTTACACATGTTCCTGGTCTCAAAAAGCTGTTTGGACATGTGCTGTTTTCAGAATCAGAAAAGTGGATTCAAAATGTGTCAGACTATAAAAGTACTTATCACTTGCCAAAAAAAGAGTAGTAAGTGTGCTTTCAAATTGGCAAAGAAATTTCGTTTTCTTCCTAATATCAAACTATGACTCTGTGTGCAAAGAGGAATTATAGACAGAGATTTCTTGCGTATTACTCTGGTAATTTTACATTTGCATTAGTAGGAAAGGGGCAGCTATTTTTCTGCAGAAGCAGACTCTTAGCACACACCCAGCTGCTTATCTTGTAGAATCATGCATAGTATTTACAACCGAGTGGGGTTTGAGGTTGCAGTCAGTAATGCAAATACATTCAGCATCACTAAGGCTGGTTGCCCTTGCTGGAGTGTAGTCATTCACCCAGGTTACACATGTTCCTGGTCTGAAAAAGCTGTTTGGACATGTGCTGTTTTCAGAATCTGAAAAGTGGATTCAAAATGTGTCAGACTGTAAAAGTACTTATCACTTGTCAAAAAAAGAGTAGTAAGTGTGCTTTCAAATTGGCAAAGAAATTTCGTTTTCTGACATATCAAACCATGACTCTGTGTGCAAAGAGGAATTGTAGACAGAGATTTCTTGCGTATTACTCTGGTAATTTTACATTTGCATTAGTAGGAAAGGGGCAGCTATTTTTCTGCAGAAGCAGACTCTTAGCACACACCCAGGTGCTTATCTTGTAGAATCATGCATAGTATTCACAACCGAGTGGGGTTTGAGGTTGCAGTCAGTAATGCAAATACATTCAGCATCACTAAGGCTGGTTGCCCTTGCTGGAGTGTAGTCATTCACCCAGGTTACACATGTTCCTGGTCTGAAAAAGCTGTTTGGACATGTGCTGTTTTCAGAATCTGAAAAGTGGATTCAAAATGTGTCAGACTGTAAAAGTACTTATCACTTGTCAAAAAAAGAGTAGTAAGTGTGCTTTCAAATTGGCAAAGAAATTTCGTTTTCTGACTAATATCAAACCATGACTCTGTGTGCAAAGACGAATTATAGACAGAGATTTATTGCGTATTACTCTGGTAATTTTACATTTGCATTAGTGGGAAAGGGGCAGCTATTTTTCTGCAGAAGCAGACTCTTAGCACACACCCAGCTGCTTATCCTGTAGAATCATGCATAGTATTCATAACCGAGTGGGGTTTGAGGTTACAGTCAGTAATGCAAATACATTCAGCTTCACTAAGGCTGGTTGCCCTTGCTGGAGTGTAGTCATTCACCCAGGTTACACATGTTCCTGGTCTCAAAAAGCTGTTTGGACATGTGCTGTTTTCAGAATCAGAAAAGTGGATTCAAAATGTGTCAGACTATAAAAGTACTTATCACTTGCCAAAAAAAGAGTAGTAAGTGTGCTTTCAAATTGGCAAAGAAATTTCGTTTTCTTCCTAATATCAAACTATGACTCTGTGTGCAAAGAGGAATTATAGACAGAGATTTCTTGCGTATTACTCTGGTAATTTTACATTTGCATTAGTAGGAAAGGGGCAGCTATTTTTCTGCAGAAGCAGACTCTTAGCACACACCCAGCTGCTTATCTTGTAGAATCATGCATAGTATTTACAACCGAGTGGGGTTTGAGGTTGCAGTCAGTAATGCAAATACATTCAGCATCACTAAGGCTGGTTGCCCTTGCTGGAGTGTAGTCATTCACCCAGGTTACACATGTTCCTGGTCTGAAAAAGCTGTTTGGACATGTGCTGTTTTCAGAATCTGAAAAGTGGATTCAAAATGTGTCAGACTGTAAAAGTACTTATCACTTGTCAAAAAAAGAGTAGTAAGTGTGCTTTCAAATTGGCAAAGAAATTTCGTTTTCTGACATATCAAACCATGACTCTGTGTGCAAAGAGGAATTGTAGACAGAGATTTCTTGCGTATTACTCTGGTAATTTTACATTTGCATTAGTAGGAAAGGGGCAGCTATTTTTCTGCAGAAGCAGACTCTTAGCACACACCCAGGTGCTTATCTTGTAGAATCATGCATAGTATTCACAACCGAGTGGGGTTTGAGGTTGCAGTCAGTAATGCAAATACATTCAGCATCACTAAGGCTGGTTGCCCTTGCTGGAGTGTAGTCATTCACCCAGGTTACACATGTTCCTGGTCTGAAAAAGCTGTTTGGACATGTGCTGTTTTCAGAATCTGAAAAGTGGATTCAAAATGTGTCAGGCTGTAAAAGTACTTATCACTTGTCAAAAAAAGAGTAGTAAGTGTGCTTTCAAATTGGCAAAGAAATTTCGTTTTCTGACTAATATCAAACCATGACTCTGTGTGCAAAGAGGAATTATAGACAGAGATTTATTGCGTATTACTCTGGTAATTTTACATTTGCATTAGTAGGAAAGGGGCAGCTATTTTTCTGCAGAAGCAGACTCTTAGCACACACCCAGGTGCTTATCTTGTAGAATCATGCATAGTATTCACAACCGAGTGGGGTTTGAGGTTGCAGTCAGTAATGCAAATACATTCAGCATCACTAAGGCTGGTTGCCCTTGCTGGAGTGTAGTCATTCACCCAGGTTACACATGTTCCTGGTCTGAAAAAGCTGTTTGGACATGTGCTGTTTTCAGAATCTGAAAAGTGGATTCAAAATGTGTCAGACTGTAAAAGTACTTATCACTTGTCAAAAAAAGAGTAGTAAGTGTGCTTTCAAATTGGCAAAGAAATTTTGTTTTCTGACTAATATCAAACCATGACTCTGTGTGCAAAGAGGAATTATAGACAGAGATTTATTGCGTATTACTCTGGTAATTTTACATTTGCATTATTAGGAAAGGGGACAGCTATTTTTCTGCAGAAGCAGACTCTTAGCACACACCCAGGTGCTGATCTTGTAGAATCATGCATAGTATTCACAACCGAGTGGGGTTTGAGGTTGCAGTCAGTAATGCAAATACATTCAGCATCACTAAGGCTGGTTGCCCTTGCTGGAGTGTAGTCATTCACCCAGGTTACACATGTTCCTGGTCTGAAAAAGCTGTTTGGACATGTGCTGTTTTCAGAATCTGAAAAGTGGATTCAAAATGTGTCAGGCTGTAAAAGTACTTATCACTTGTCAAAAAAAGAGTAGTAAGTGTGCTTTCAAATTGGCAAAGAAATTTCGTTTTCTGACTAATATCAAACCATGACTCTGTGTGCAAAGAGGAATTATAGACAGAGATTTATTGCGTATTACTCTGGTAATTTTACATTTGCATTAGTAGGAAAGGGGCAGCTATTTTTCTGCAGAAGCAGACTCTTAGCACACACCCAGGTGCTTATCTTGTAGAATCATGCATAGTATTCACAACCGAGTGGGGTTTGAGGTTGCAGTCAGTAATGCAAATACATTCAGCATCACTAAGGCTGGTTGCCCTTGCTGGAGTGTAGTCATTCACCCAGGTTACACATGTTCCTGGTCTGAAAAAGCTGTTTGGACATGTGCTGTTTTCAGAATCTGAAAAGTGGATTCAAAATGTGTCAGACTGTAAAAGTACTTATCACTTGTCAAAAAAAGAGTAGTAAGTGTGCTTTCAAATTGGCAAAGAAATTTCGTTTTCTGACTAATATCAAACCATGACTCTGTGTGCAAAGAGGAATTATAGACAGAGATTTATTGCGTATTACTCTGGTAATTTTACATTTGCATTAGTGGGAAAGGGGCAGCTATTTTTCTGCAGAAGCAGACTCTTAGCACACACCCAGCTGCTTATCCTGTAGAATCATGCATAGTATTCATAACCGAGTGGGGTTTGAGGTTACAGTCAGTAATGCAAATACATTCAGCTTCACTAAGGCTGGTTGCCCTTGCTGGAGTGTAGTCATTCACCCAGGTTACACATGTTCCTGGTCTCAAAAAGCTGTTTGGACATGTGCTGTTTTCAGAATCAGAAAAGTGGATTCAAAATGTGTCAGACTATAAAAGTACTTATCACTTGCCAAAAAAAGAGTAGTAAGTGTGCTTTCAAATTGGCAAAGAAATTTCGTTTTCTTCCTAATATCAAACTATGACTCTGTGTGCAAAGAGGAATTATAGACAGAGATTTCTTGCGTATTACTCTGGTAATTTTACATTTGCATTAGTAGGAAAGGGGCAGCTATTTTTCTGCAGAAGCAGACTCTTAGCACACACCCAGCTGCTTATCTTGTAGAATCATGCATAGTATTTACAACCGAGTGGGGTTTGAGGTTGCAGTCAGTAATGCAAATACATTCAGCATCACTAAGGCTGGTTGCCCTTGCTGGAGTGTAGTCATTCACCCAGGTTACACATGTTCCTGGTCTGAAAAAGCTGTTTGGACATGTGCTGTTTTCAGAATCTGAAAAGTGGATTCAAAATGTGTCAGACTGTAAAAGTACTTATCACTTGTCAAAAAAAGAGTAGTAAGTGTGCTTTCAAATTGGCAAAGAAATTTCGTTTTCTGACATATCAAACCATGACTCTGTGTGCAAAGAGGAATTGTAGACAGAGATTTCTTGCGTATTACTCTGGTAATTTTACATTTGCATTAGTAGGAAAGGGGCAGCTATTTTTCTGCAGAAGCAGACTCTTAGCACACACCCAGGTGCTTATCTTGTAGAATCATGCATAGTATTCACAACCGAGTGGGGTTTGAGGTTGCAGTCAGTAATGCAAATACATTCAGCATCACTAAGGCTGGTTGCCCTTGCTGGAGTGTAGTCATTCACCCAGGCTACACATGTTCCTGGTCTGAAAAAGCTGTTTGGACATGTGCTGTTTTCAGATTCTGAAAAGTGGATTGAAAATGTGTCAGACTGTAAAAGTACTTATCACTTGCCAAAAAAAGAGTAGTAAGTGTGCTTTCAAATTGGCAAAGAAATTTCGTTTTCTGACTAATATCAAACCATGACTCTGTGTGCACACAGGAATTGTTTTTAGATATTTAATTTGTGATGGTGTTATTGTGATTTTCACTTGTAGCAAAGGGGTACATAGTATTTTAAGATTTGAAAAGATCATAAAAAATATAGTAATATATTTAAATAAAATAAAGGAATTGTTTTTTAGTTTTTTTCAGGTATTGCTGAAGAGCAGTGAACAAAATTTAAGATGCCTACAAAATCCAGACTAATGAAAAACCCACAAAAAAAATCTATATTTGAAGACAACTGGAGGACCTAAGTTAGTTGGAGATGCTCATGTTGGATAAAAGAGAAAGTCTTCTGGTAAGCAGACAAAATATTTTTTAAACAATATCTTCAAAAAAAGGAAAAATGTACAAAATGTCTGTACTGGAAAGAATGTTTTAAATAGAAAACAACAGGAAAAAATTGAGCATTTAGTTAATGCAAATATACCTTCATAAACAATAAAGATTAACTTAAAAAGAAAAACAGCGTTTAAAGAGATTCGTAGAAAAATGTTTCAGAGAAGAGTTATGTCCAATTTAATAAAGGATGTGAAGAAATATAAGAAAAAAGCTAAATTTTATAAGAGAAAAAAAGAAATTGAAGCCATTGTAGCAAAGGCATTAGAATTAAAAAGGAAACTATTCATTTTAATTTTGAACAGGATGCGTACATTAGATAAAATGGTCAATGTACTGAAATCACAAAGCAAAAGGAAAAGACTAGTGAAAAGAACAAACTTTTGTAAAGGGTTTTTAGGAGAATGGATGCATAGTTCAAGTAGTGAACCTTTTTTTAATGAAGAGAGTTATCTTCAAAGTAATAGTTTGCTGCATGCAGTTGACACCAGAGGTCGTGCTTATGAAGTGAAAAATGGTTGTATAATGGAGAAGGAGAAAATGGTTCCAAGAGATGAGGAACAAGTGATGGCGGATGAGGCTATGGGGAGACGTCCTAAAGCCCCAGTGTATACTTGGAATTGTAGTAGTATTTGCACTGTGCGTCAGGAATCTATTGATAAATTTCGAGAGTTTCTAAGAGAATATAGTAAAAAAAAGTGTTAAACAAAAGATTAAGGTGCTTCAAAGTCTAGATCCATGCAGAGTTAGAGAGAATACTGGTTTGCAGGGACATTCTCTGGCTTGTCTATCTAGAAAAGTGTGTAAAAGTGTTTTTCATCATTTTAGGATGCTGGCTGTTCATCATACTGAAATGAGAAAGTTTGTGAGATGATTGTATTTTGCTAAAAGTCCAGCAATAAAGTTAGATGAATTTAATAGGGCACTGTTCCGTGGATCGGTATCAGATGTAGAGAAGGTTACTGATGAAATTCAGTTTTGTTACTTTGGTCCAGAACAAGAGAGTGCAGGTAATGACACAGTTATCGAGGAAGATGTGGAAGAGAATGTAGAACCCTCTGTAAGTAAGAAATTTGATGATCAAATGACAAAATTTGCAATTATCTCTAAAGAAAGACCAAATATTACTTGTATTTGTTGCCGCAGAACTCATTATAAAAAACAAACCAGGAATGTTGATCTCTACAGAAAAAGTGAAAATGAAGATAATTATAAGTGGAAGGATTTTGCCACATATATATTTCTTGAAAATTGTTTTGATTTGGGTGAAGATCAGCGTATTTGTAAATACTGTTATAATAAGTTAGAAGAAAATAGAATGCCGACCAGAGCTGTACATAATAATTTAGAATTGGATGCTATTCCTGCTGACCTTTCTGA